>NC_059176.1:22015192-22322567 GCF_019923935.1 Bubalus bubalis
TCATCCAGCAATCCCACTGCTGGGCATACACACTGAGGAAACCAGAAGGGAAAGAGACACGTGTACCCTAATGTTCATCGCAGCACTGTTTATAATAGCCAGGACATGGAAGCAACCTAGATGTCCATCGGCAGATGAATGGATAAGAAAGCGATGGTACATATACACAATGGAGTATTACTCAGCCATTAAAAAGAATACATTTGAATCAGTTCTAATGAGGTGGATGAAACTGGAGCCTATTATACAGAGTGAAGTAAGCCAGAAAGAAAAACACCAATACAGTATACTAATGCATATGTATGGAATTTAGAAAGATGGTAACAATAACCCTGTGTTCGAGACAGCAAAAGAGACACTGATGTATAGAACAGTCTTATGGACTCTGTGGGAGAGGGAGAGGGTGGGAAGATTTGGGAGAATGGCATTGAAACATGTATAATATCATGTATGAAACAAGTTGCCAGTCCAGGTTTGATGCACGATACTGGATGCTTGGGGCTGGTGCACTGGGACGACCCAGAGGGATGGTATGGGGAGGGAGGAGGGAGGAGGGTTCAGGATGGGGAACACATGTATACCTGTGGCGGATTCATTTTGATATTTGGCAAAACTAATACAATTTTGTAAAGTTTAAAAATAAAATAAAATTAAAAAAAAAGAAAAGAAGCTCCAGATCTCCTCAAACATGGATCCACCTCTGGTTATGAGGTGATAAACTGAGGTGAAATATTCTTGGACAAAGGTCAGTGAGATCATGGAAAGGAAGAAAATACATAGAAGAAAATCAGCCGTACCTGTTGACTGACTGGACTGTGGAAGGAGGAGAAAAAAGAAACAAAAAGTGAGCAATTCCATTTCTTTCTTTGATGGTATTATTAAGTTCAAAGATAAATCATACATAACAAGTTCTCTGGATATCAACTTATATATATAGAAGGCATCTCAATGATTCAGTTCTTAGGGAAGTAGAGAAATAGCTAAATTCTACTATAATTAGGTAGATTACAAACTGGTTAAATGACTGTAGCACATCAAACTGAAAGTTTAACATAAATCTAGAAGTTTCTAGGACTGCATCAGTTGCCTAGGTAATCTTTGTAACTTTTCAATATGTTTGTCGTTTGGGCCAAATAATAAGCATATGACTCAGGGTATTGGCATATGTGATGTGATTTGTAGAAGACCAAAAAATTAAGCTAAAAACTCAAAAGGATGATGAATTTGACTCTGAATCATTTTAATTGGGATACAGCACTTGACAGCAACATTGTTAAAACTGCCTGAGCTCACTTCATGTCAAATGGTGATGTCCACCTGTGAAAGCTAAGGTCATTCTAGGCCACATGAATAGAAATGGTTTCTAGACTCTAGAATGAGGGGAGGATGGTAGCCTCATTTAGCTCCACAAGTGGGTGGTTGATATTTTCTATTTGAAGACAGGTTCTATTTAACCCCTCTGAGGATAAAATTAAGATGAATACCAGCAGGTTTGATTTTTACTATAATTACTTTGTGATAGAAATATAAAAGATAGAAGTATGATACTGAGTTGCCATTGTGTGTGTTTAATCGTAGGCTGGAAGACAGTCATTTACTAGGAATTTTTAGGGGAGATTTTTAGGGGAGGTAGTTGATTATTTCATGTAATTTAAGGTATCTTTTAAACTCAGCATTTGCAAGATTCTTTTACTCTATGACTCCTTGATAATTTTGCTTAAATTCTGTGTTGTTGATCCCGCTCCTTCTGAGTTGCTCTTCTAATTACTAGAACTGGCAGCAATCTGCACCATGTTCCTTTCTGTGTTTCCAGAATTTTGTCTGATGGATCAAAAGATAAATTCTTACCGAGACTGAATCTGCTATTTATTTTTCTGTTCAAGCAAAATTCAGTTTACTCATCTAAATAGTTAAAGCTTAATAAAGGAAGTTTCTGGCAAAATTAAAAGTGTTAAGTACATTATCTTCACAATATACAGCATACAGATATCTATAGGGCTTCCTACTTGGCTCAGTAGGTAAAGAATTTGCCTGCCGTGCAAGAGACACCCGTTTGATCCCTGGGCCAGGAATATCCCCTGGAAGAGAGCATGACAACCCAGTTCAGTATTCTTGCCTGGAAAATCCCATGGACAGAGAAACCTGGCAGGTGGCAGTCCATGGGGTCACAGAGAGTCCAGGACAAGATTGAAGCGACTGAGAACGCACACACGTAGACATCTGTGGTGAAAGGCCCTGTTGAGCTTATAAACAGTAACCTGATCATTCTAGATTTTTCAGTTCAAGTTTTTTGTTGAAAAAAGACTTTATGTAAAATTTTAAAATAAAATAAAATTTAAAAAAAAAGAAAAAAGAAAAAAAGACTTTGTAGTCATGCTTTCCAAGAGTTCTCAACATATTCAATTAGCATTAATAAAACATAAAATCAACTAACTTTTGCCCAAAGAGTTATGCTAGAAAACATTCTTTTAAAGATGATTTTTCTATTTGATGAATTAGCCAAATTTTCGCAGTAAAAGTATTTGGGATCTTGTATTCCTTGGACTAGTAACAATTAATTACCTTAAAGGTCAATGAATAAAAAGGACATTCAATAACAAATGAGACAATAGAATTAACTTTAATGAGCAGTTATGATTACTGAAGCATTCTTTTATAAACTAACAAAGAATGATGACCGAGTTTAGACTTAGTTTTATTATTTTTATGATAGAAGCTAATTAATTCTTTAATATAATCACCATAATTAAAAGGGAAAAAAAAACCTCCTATTCATTAGTTGAAATTATTTAAATATCATGAACAGTCATGGGAAAAGGTAAAACAAAAAGCCAAGATGAGGAATCAATCATGTTTAGAAAATAACCAAATCAAATAATGTATCTAACTGAATAGAATCATTATAAACAGAGATGAGACAGAACAGTGTTATTATAGCACTTAGAGTATATTTTTTGTCCCCCAACATCTTTGTAAATTAGGATTTGTCCTATTGCTTCACTGAAGTCCTCACAGGAAACTTGGAAATATAAGACTACAGTTGGCCTCTGGGTTATACCTGGTAGTTTATTCTTTGCAACTGAAAGTATTCTGGAACACTTGCAATCTGAATGCTTTCAAAGAAACCAGTGGAGAAAGATATATTCAGTAAAAAGAAATAAGGTTGTACTTGTTGTCATTCAGTCACCAAGTCATGTCTGGCTCTTTGAGATTTCATGGCCTGCAGCACACCAGGCTTCCCTGTCCCTCACCATCTCCTGGAGTTTGCCCAGGTTCATGTCCACTGAGTCAGTAATGCCATCCAACTATCTCATACTCTGTCACCCTCTTCTCCTTCTGCCTCCAATCTTTCCCAGCATCAGGGTCTTTTCCAGTGAGTCAGCTCTTTGCATCAGGTGGCCAAAGTGTTGGAGGTTCAGCTTGTACTTGAATGATTCAATTTCAAAATTATCCATCAAATGTGGAATAAGCTATTACTGAGTAGTGGTCTACCATATTCTATTACAATCAACATGTTGTTTGTTCAGTCGCTCAGGGGTGTCTGACTCTTTGCGACTCCATGGACTGCAGCACGCCAGGCTTCCCTGTCCTTCACAACATCTCTTGGACCTTGCTCAAACTCATGTCCATCAAGTTGGTGATTCCATCCAACCATCTCATCCTCTGTCATCCCCTTCTCCCCCCTTCAATCTTTCCCAGCATCAGGGTCTTTTCCAGTGAGTCAGCTCTTTGCATCAGGTGGCCAAAGTATTAGAGCTTCAGCTTCAGCATCAGTCCTTCCAATGAATATTCAGGATTGGTTTCCTTTGGGCTTGACTGGTTTGATCTTGCAGTCCAAGGGACTTTCAAGAGTCTTCTCTAATACCACAGTTCAAAAGCATTAATTCTTCTGCACTCAGTCTTCTTTATGGTCTAACTCTCACATCCATACATGACCACTGGAAAAACTATAGCCTTGACTAGACGGACCTTTGTTGGCAAAGTAATGTCTCTGCTTTTTAATATGCTGTCTAGGTTGGCCATAACTTTCCTTCCAAGGAGCAAGCATCTTTTAATTTCATGGCTGCACTCACCATCTGCAATGATTTGGGAGCCCAAGAAAATTAAGTCTCTCACTGTTTCCATTGTTTCCCCATCTATTTGACATGAAGTGATGGAACTGGATTCCATGATCTTAGTTTTTTGAATGTTGAGTTTTAAGCCAGATTTTTCACTCTCCTCTTTTACTTTCATCAGGAGATGAAAGAAACTAAACTAAACATCAGGAACTAAAAAGAGAGCTCTTTAGTTCCTCTTTGCTTTCTGCCAGAAGGGTGGTGTCATCTGTGTATCTGAGGTTACTGGTGTCTCGCCCAGAAATCTTGATTCCAGCTTGTGCTTCATACAGCCCAGCAATTCACATGATGTACTCTGCATATAAGTTAAATAAGCAAGGTGACATTATACAGCTTTAACGTTCTCCTTTCCCAATTTGGAACCAGTCCATTGTTCCATGTCCGGTTCTAACTGTTGCTTTTTGACCTGCATGCAGGTTTCTCAGGAGGCAGGTAAAGGTATTCCCATCTCTTTAATAGTTTTCCAGTTTGTTATGATCCACACAGTCAAAGGCTTTAGCGTAGTCAACATGTGATAATCAACATGTGATAAAGTCTTAAGAAACTTACTTTTATAGAAACAATAATAGGAAACTATGTGAAATTTTAAGTTCTTGTTTTAATGAAGTATCTAAAACAAGAGCAAATTGTATACTTACCATAGGTTTTTAAATTTATCCTGATTGCCTTTTATTATATTGTCATTACCATCATCATCATTTACTATATGTGCTATAGTAAAATTATGTTAATATTTAATTACTGTCATGGAATCTAATGTTGATCTCACAACTCACCTGTAGTGTTGAAAATCCAGTAGGGTCTCAGTAATAGAAAGTCTCACTAAGTAGTTGAAAGACCCCTATGCAGATACAGGGCTTATGTTCACTATAATGCCATCATCACCTCATGGGAAATAGATGGGGAAACAGCGGAAACAGTGTCAGACTTTGTTTTGGGGGGCTCCAAAATCACTGCAGATGGTGACTGCAGCCATGAAATTAAAAGATGCTTACTCCTCAGAAGGAAAGTTATGACCAACCCAGATAGCATATTCAAAAGCAGAGACATTACTTTGCCAACAAAGGTCCGTCTAGTCAATGCTATGGTTTTTCCTGTGGTCATGTATGGATGTGAGAGTTGGACTGTGAAGAAGGCTGAGTGCCGAAGAATTGATGCTTTTGAACTGTGGTGTTGGAGAAGGCTCTTGAGAGTCCCTTGGACTGCAAGGAGATCCAACCAGTCCGTTCTATAGATCAGCCCTGGGATTTCTTTGGAAGGAATGATGCTAAAGCTGAAACTCCAGTACTTTGGCCACCTGATGCAAAGAGTTGACTCATTGGAAAAGACTCTGATGCTGGGAGGGATTGGGGGCAGGAGGAGAAGGGGACGACAGAGGATGAGATGGTTGGATGGCATCACTCTCTCAATGGATGTGAGTCTGAGTGAACTCCGGAGTTGGTGATGGACAGGGAGGCCTGGCGAGCTGCGATTCATGGGGTCGCAAGGAGTCGGACACGACTATGCAACTGAACTGAACTGAGAGTATCAGCTAGACAAATAAGAACTATAAGGTTTAGTAAGTCATTCCAGAAGGAACCACAAATCAATCACAAACTGGTTTCTATGCTCAAATGCCACCTCCTTCAAGAAACCTTTTCGATCACCCATCTAATTCTTCACTGTCTGAGCCACCAGGGAAGCCGCCATTGTTTTCATAGCATTCATTTTTACCTGATGCTGTGTATCAGGTTGATCTGTTTATGGTCATTCTTCCCTGCTAGAATATAAGTTCCATAAGGACTGAGGTGTTTATTTGTTCATAGTCCTTCAAGATGGAAAAAAAAAATGCCTCAAAAAATTAGTGACTTTCAGTAAAAGTTTACTGAATAAATGAATACAACTCAGGGAAGGTAGACTATCTGCCAGTGGATGAAAGCAAAATCCTTCAGTCTTGTAGGCATTTGAGATACTGAACACCATTTACCCAGACATTGCTAAAAGCATAAAAATAATATAAATTTCCCTGAACCAAGTGTTTTCTCAGTGTGATATAAGATACATAAAGAGTCCCAAAAAACCTATAAGCATCCTTACAAAAAACAACTATACTCCAAATTTTGTTCATAAGTAAGAGTCCAGGTTCTTTGGAGTTTCTCTTCTACTGAACTTATTACAAGAGCACAATCATCAATGTTGAAATAATTGAATACACACAATCAGAGATAGATAAGTAGAATATTCTAAGCCATTAGAATGCAGTTCGAGTCCACTGATCTCAAGAGTGAATTAACAAACAAATTCAGAAATATTCTGGGAATAATTAGTACTAGAAAAGTGAGCTGAATATAGAAAGAAAACATTTATAATACATGAGATACTTTTAATACGCTCATGAAATTTTCAGCATTTATGATTGTGTTGGGGTTAATTATTTTGGCAAAGGAAAGGATTTGAGAACTGTGACAATCAAATCAGTAAGCCACAGGATGCTGTTTACTCCATTAATTGGGATTTTCAGTAAGTTTACACAGTGCTTGTGGAACTAGCAAGCTTCAGGGATTTATCTCATGGGATCTAGAACCGATGGGGGAACCCACTGAGAACTGTTAATTCTCACATCCTGTGTGGGAGGGAAAAGAAGCAGCATTTGCTGAAAGTAGACATTGCTCCAAACACTGAGAGATCATCTGAGAGCAACTGAAGCAAAACCAGAGATATCATTGCACTGAAGCAGCAATGTTTTTGGTAGCAGCCAGTTTGATTTAAGAAATGGAAGTATCTGTACTTCCTTTCTGTAAGGGTAGTGGGTACTGTTCTTGTTTTCTTTCCTATTAGGCAATCATAAAGCAGTAGTTTAAACAAAGAACAACTTGGTGATAATCCGGTGCCCTTAATTTTTATGAGAAAGACATAGTAAGTATGTCATTAAAAAAAAAAAACAAACCTGATAGGTTCTTTTTGACATGTAGGTGATGGCACTTCCCTGGGAAAAGGAATGTTTTTCCACAAGCAAATACCCCTACTGATACAATTGAAGGACTCTGACATTATAACCTGTTTTGAAATTTGATGAAAATGGCAAGTTAGTATAGAGAATGTGAATTTTAACCCAGTCATCATTACTGTTTGTTTGGTCCTGTTTACTTATGCCCTTAGCTTTTTGCTTTTAAAGCACCAGTATTTTCATCCTTTCTTAGTTTCATTTACTTTTCTCAGCACTGTGCCCTTCTGTTGTGCAATGCTCACTTCCCTCCCCGCTCCCTGCCGACCCCTCATCTTACTTGCTTTGCTGTCTTATTCAGCATCAGAAAAATAACCTTGTTTATAAAGAAGAACCCAACTCAACGTTTGACATGCAATAAGCAGTTTCTGAGTTCAGATGTCCAACACATGCCTCTAACATTCTTTTCCTAACATTCCCTACTTTATATAAAAATTAGCTTCATATTTAATATCAAATGGGAAAAAGAAAACTATATTATGGTATAGCAATATCATGATAAAGCATTGTTATAAATAGACGTTATTCTTAGAGTTTAACTAGAAGGCATTAATGCCTGTCTGCTTTCATACTCAAAGCCTGAAAAATATTCTGCATATTTAAAGAACTTAGTAATGAAAGTCTTGCTTTGATTTTCCTCCTTGGTTAATTTTTTAGCACATTGTAACTGATTTTAGCATATTTTGTTTTTATTTTCGGAGTTATTTTAGTCCCGTCTTTTAGTCTTCTATTTGACTTCATACTTCATTCTTTTCCTCCCTTTTCATTTTCCTGATTGAAACTTGATGTATTCAAAGCAGGAAATGGATAAGAATAGTCTTCCAGGTTATTTCCTGAAGATAAAACCCAGCTTCAAACCCAAGGAAAATAAAACTGAATTTCAATACCCAATTAAAGATTTTGAACAACAGAACAATTGGAGAACTTTTTTAATCAAGCTGTTTTACAATGCCTAATTATTCTTCAAGACTTGGTAGCTGGCGACTTATTAATGCTCTGTACTCTTCAGGTCACTGAGTGATTTTTGCATTTTATCAACTGAAGGTCGATAAAGGTTTTGAGCATTGTAATTTTCCTGTAGCACTAGCACTTTGGATTATGAGAGCAGCACTGTTTGTTTTTCCATGAGTTCCAAAATTCACCTTTCTCCTATTTTATTGAGGCAACATACATCTTCAAAATGTCATACTACTAAGCTTAGGTCAGGCTGCTGGTGGCTTTCTTCCCTCCCTCCCTCCCTATCCTCAAGTCCTCCACATTCCCCACTCCCCTATTCGGATCTCAGAAACCCTCTTCACATACTCACAGAGCAGGGATTCAATATACAGCGCCCTCATCATGGTTAACTTAAAGACCTTAACTTCTTACTGTCGATGACTACAATATGTAGCTGGCTCACCCTATAACATCAGGCTCCCCATAATCTTGCAGATTTCATGGGATGTGAGAGACGGCATGGCAGAAAAAAATGTTTAGAACCCTTCTCCACAGTCACTCTATGAAAAGGGTACATTCTCAAGGAAAAAAAATACTGTTTAATCGCTAAGTCGTGTCTGATTCTTTGCAACCCCATGGACTATAGCCCACCAGGTTCTCTGTCCATGGGATTTCCCAAGCAAGAATACTGGGGTGGGCTGCCATGCCTTCCTCGAGGGGATTGTTCCGACAAAGACATTGAGCCTGCATCTCCTGCGCTCACAGGCAGATTTTTTTTTTTTTAAACCACTCAGCCACCAGGGAAGCCCTGAGGAAAAAATGCTTCCTCTTCAAGTCAGGTAGAAATATTGTAGTAAGTGAGGTTGTAGAAAGGGCTGTGGGACAAAAGATAAAACACAAAATCAAAGGATGATGTAGGGGAGGGGATGGCAGAATGGACAGAGGCACTGATCCTGGGGACCTAATCCATTTAAGGTAGTCCAGGAACATCTCCATCTCCAGTCCTTTTCTGAGTCACACATCTTCTGGTCAAGTTAAGTTTCAGTACATTAGTATCTTAGACATTTTGAAACTGGTGCTTCTGAAATTATCTAGAGATTGAGTTGCCATTAGGAAAAATGAAAATTCCAGGGCTATCTACAAGTGCAGAATTGTACAGTTGCAAAAAAAATAAAAAGGAATGTGATGTGGTTTCTGTACTTAACATAGAAGGCACATGCCAAATTGCTTTATCAGATTCTGGAAAATAAGAACTGTGTTCTATAATTTTTTCTCTCTTGCTAGGATCTGGGAGAAATAGATTCTGATTCATTCCCATATTCGTTAGTTCATTCAACAAACTTTGCCCATTATTGCTGCTTACCCAGTAATTCTTGGTGAGTAAAGGACAGGAACAAGAATTATTTTATCATCTGAAAACTTCTTGGTAAATTTGGCAAAGGGCTTGGTGAAACACGCTGCTGAATCCTCCCCTTCACTAGATTTGAGCCAGAAATATAACGTTCTAACAGGTCTCCAGGCACTGCTGCTGCTGTTCTGGAGTTCAGACCTTGAGAATACTACTCTAGGCCACCAATGGTTGTTATACAGATTTTGATTGAATGGGTGAAGGCATTTACTTTCTCCCTCTGTGTATAAATATGTTGGTTACTTTGACCAAACTGAGGTGTGGTGTTTCTCCCAAATGAAAAATGTCTAGCCTTCTCCAGATCAACGGGAAGTAATCAGTCAAGCAGCACAATTCTTGTTAGCCTTTTAGGTTACCTGCTGCGGTAACACTTCACTGCAAGGCTTTCCCCAAATTCAGCTGATGCAACAGAATCTAGCTCAGGTGATGAGTACAAGTGGAAAGGTCAGTGCCTTCAGGACAGGAAGCTCTCAGGGAAATGAGAGTTGTGCTAATTTAAAGAAAGGCCAAGTACAAAATGACTATGAGAGCTGAGGGTCCCTCGTTTGCTGTATCTTTACAATCTCTCTCACAGTCATTTTGTACTTTCCTTTCTTGTTGCTACCACCATTCTCACTTAAATCTTAAACACAAAATATTTGCCTGGATCGTTGACCCCTTGATGTGTGTGTGTTAGTTACTCAGTCATGTCCGACTCTTTGTGGCCCCATGGGCTGTAGCCCGCCGTGCTCCTCTGTCCTTGGAATTCTCCAGGCAAGAATACTGGAGTGGGTCGCCATGCTCTCTTACAGGGGATCTTCCTAACCCAGGGATGGAACCCAGGTCTGCTGCATTGCAGGTGGCTTCTTTACTGTCTGAGCCACCAGGGAAACCCAAAGGGAATTTTGTCTCTCCTCATTCCTTTATGTTAGTCTTATGCAAGTTTGACTCCTAACCTGCTTTTCTTCTCACTTCTTGTGCTCTTCCTGGGGCACCTCACTGTCTAAAGCAGCATCTGACATCTGTGAAGTCCAACATTCCAAGTCCACTTTCTTTAGCCCAAATTTATTCTAATTCCATGTAGCTTTTAAACAATTTCATTTAGATGTTTCACATATATCTCAGCTGGTCAGAAGAAACCCAGTAGGTTGGCTGCCTAGACATCTCCCAGGGTGGAATGGGGTGAATATATCCTGGGTCAGCCCTGAGCCTCAAGCCTTTTAGGTTCGTGAACCTGATCTTGTCTAATACTCTAAAGTCAGCCATAGATAGGGGAGTTGAATAATTCCAGTGAGTTTACAAGAAACATTAACTAAATTTCCAATTTTATAATATAAATATAAAAATTTTCATCTGGATCAGTGTATCTGCATAAACACTTCTCTCTCTTTTCCTTCTGTCTTTCTCTCTCCTTCTCTCTCTCTTTCTTTCTCCAGGTATCAATAAAAGAGGTCATGTGACAAGCAGAGCTAGAGCTCTGACCTCACTGGAGATTTTATATCCAGGCCAAGAGAGACCAAGTCTGTGCCCCATGTGAAGCGTTACTTGTCTAGTAGTGTGCTGGTTGCTGTCCCCATATTCTGCCTTTCTTATCAGTGAAAAGTGCTGAACACACACCACCACCACCTCTACTGTGACAAATTGTCTCCTCAATTTATTCTGTTTCAGGCTCGCACAGGGAGTTATTAGTTATTATCCTATGGTAATTATATATATGCCAACACAGCTTGATTTTTTATTTCATAATTCTGGTTCAGAAAATGTCACATTTACCATGTATCGAACTAACCTTATTCATCAAGTGTTATTTTACACACCGACTCTCATGTTCTGGGGGTTCCTTGTCTCCACTCTTGTATTTTCTATCTTGGTTAATGGAATCCACATGTGCCATCATTTGGACTCTCAGAGCTATCCTTTCAATTTTGTCTGTTCCCCTGGCTACCACATTAAATTAAACACCTGCAGAAGCCTCCTAACTCTCTTCCTTTATCCTGCCTTTCCAATTCATTCTCAATCCTTCTGGCAATGTCAAACCCAACCTGCTGTTTCCTCATTCAAAGTTTTCATTGACCTCTATTTTTAAACTTCTTAGTTTGAAATACATGCTATTCTGGATCTGAGTTCTATAGACTTCTTCAGCCTCGTTTCTACCACTTGTCCAGATATGTATCCCATGCTGCAGGCATACAGAATTTCTGTCCGTTTCCTGAATTGCCATAATCTTTCACCCATGCTTCAATACCTGTGTTCACCCCATCTGGACTACTTAAGCTTTCACTTTCTCTTTAGTAAGCTCCTGGCCATCCTCAGAAATTCTCTTCCTTTTATATCACTTCCTTTTTTTTTTTTTAAGATGAACACTATTTAATGTAATAATTATACATGTTTTGTCTATAAACATTTGGAAAACAGAAAAGAATAAAAAGCACCCATAATTCCAACAATTGATGATAATCTCTATTAACATATTTTTCATTCTTTCCAATTTAAAAAAAAAAGAAAAGAGTTTTTTAATGAAAAACAAGTACTTTTCGTCATCTTTTTACTTTGGTATTAACATATATATTTTATATGCAGTGGTTTTTTCTTATTATTCTCTTATATTTCAGGTACACAGAGTTAATTGCACTCTCTAAATCATAACAGAGTAGAGTGAATTACTTATGCAGAGCCCTTCTTTTATTTATTTCTGTTATTTATTGATGCACTGCCACATTATTTGTTTTTATAACTATGTAGCAAATTCTTTCTTCTTTGCTCTTCATGTAGAAATGGTTCCTTAGTTGCTCATCAATGTTTATAAATATATTTTATAATTGTTTTGTGGCTTCCTCCAAAATCTTTATGAAATTTTAATTAAAATAACATCACAATTATAGACTTATCCTTAAATTGTTCTCATTCATAAGCATAATGTACCTCTCTACTTATTCACAACTTTCTAAATATTCTTTTGTAAAGTTTTCTAAAGTTCTCCATGAAGATCTTTTACTCTTTATTTTCTAAAATTTTTATAGGTTTTGTTGCTACCGAGTTATCTTCTATTTGAATTTAAAGTTGTCTCTTGTTGCCAGAAAGGAATATGGTAAATTTTTATAAGTTGATATGTTTTTCAGTAACCTTGTTAAGCTCCTATACACTAATAAATTATCTGTCAATTTTGTTGATTTTCTATGTAGATGATAATATGTTTGCAAATAACAGTGGTTTTGTCATTTTCCTTCAATTATCCTTTCCTTTTATATACTAAATTGACCTGGATGTCCAGGCTGCTACTGCTAAGTTGCTTCAGTCATGTCCAACTTTGTGCAACCCCATAGACGGCAGCCTGCAAGGCTCCCCCGTCCCTGGGATTCTCCAGGCAAGAACACTGGAGTGGGTTGCCATTTACTTCTCCAATGCAGGAAAGTGAAAGTGAAGTTGCTGAGTCTTGTCCGACTCTTAGCGACCCCATGGACTGCGGCCCACCAGGCTCCTCCGTCCATGGGATTTTCCAGGCAAGAGTACTGGAGTGGGGTGCCATTGCCTTCTCCAGGATGTCCAGGCTATACTACATTGAAGCTTTGTGGAAACAGCAAGCACCTTTGTCTTATTTCCAAACTGAAAAGAAATGTGTATAATATATTTTTCGTTGTAAAATGTGCTGTAGGGTTTGGTTTAGAGGTGGTGTTAAATTAAGGAAGTTTTCTTCAATTTTTAATTTTTGAGATTTATTCTCTTAGTCTCAATGAAGTATTAAATTTTATCAAGTGCCTTTTCTGCATTATTTTCTCTGTTAATTGTGATACATTTGGTAAACAACATTAATAAATTTCCCTGATGTTGAACTTTTCCTTGCATTCCTGAGATAACCCCTCTTAATTATATTGTATTATATTCTTAATATCCTATCAAATTCAGTTAGCAGTAATTTATTCAAAATTCTCCATGTGTTAATAAGTAAAATAGACATGGATTTTTCAATTTTTATAATACTGTCCTTATCTAGTTTTGAAGTCAAGGTTATAGTAGTCTCATAAAATGCCTAAGCATCTTTCTCTATTTTATTATCTGAAAAAAATTTTTAAATGTATTTTCTGTTATTTGAATGTTTGATGGAAATCACCTGCAAAACATTTTTTGGTTAAATATATCTCTTCTTTCCTTCCTTCCTTTCTTTCTCTTTCTTTCTTTTTAAGTATTGGCAAAGTCTGAATATAATTTCAATACCTTGAATAAGTACTAATCTATTCAACTTTTAAAATTTATTCTCATGCTCATTTTGGCATTTTTAACTTCTTCAGAGAAAGTATTCATTTTATCCATTCACGTTTACTGAGGAATAACACTACATCACGTTCTCTCTATTTAATTCTGCATGATAAATTCTGTTATCTTTATATCATGTTACTCATAATTGCAGTGAGTGTCTTTATTATTAAATGGTTTTCAAGCATTTTTTCCAGTTATCTTCCAGCTTTTGGATATAATGTGATTTATTTAACTAGTCTGGTAGCAGATTGTATTTTCCAGAGGTAGCCACAATTTATTATCCCACATGCTCTTGACACTAATTCCGTTAAGAGTTAAGAGACTAAGGTAACCCAGTGGGTGGGGCTGGAATCTTCCACATTTTTCCTCAAAGCATTTCTTTTAGTAAAAGATTTTTTCCCAAATTTGGCAGCTGTCTGCTTCATATTTGGGGTTCCTACCTCCGTATCCAACTTATGGCAGTTTTAAGATTTTTCTTCACTGCCATTAAAAAATAGACAATAAAACCCTGATTTATCAGTATATCTCAGGGGCCATTTGCAGCAGAAGTCACATAATAGAACCCAAATCAATGGACTCAAAATTCTCCAGTATCAGTGTCTTCCATCATCGTGGTTCCTGATCTCTTGCACCCAAACCACGTTTCTGGCTCATGCTTTCTAAGAAGAAACTCTTGACCTAATGTTTTTCATAAATGTTAGCCTTATAAAATGTTTAAGCAGCTTTTCCTTCTTTTAATAACAGCTCTCTCCCTTTTAATTTTTCGCTTCTCACCTGTGAAAGAGTGTTAAAGAGTAGATATGCACTGCAGAAACTAAAGGGAGGCACAGTCTCATTTAGGAGCTTTATGGTCTCAGATTCCCGTAACAAAGAGAATAATCTCTCATGTGGGATACACTTTAAAAGGTTCTCAACTGAGACAAGGAAAAATTCCTTGAAATAAAAATTAGAGGATATGAACACTTTGGAAACTCTTATATAATTATCCTTATGAAAGGCTGTTCCTGTTATAAGTCCTATCTGTAGATCTAATTTTCCCAGAGACAGGCATTTAGAACAGAGCATAATTATTATTTTTTTTAATTTATTTTATTTTTAAACTTTACATAACTGTATTAGTTTTGCCAAATATCAAAATGAATCCGCCACAGGTATACATGTGTTCCCCATCCTGAACCCTCCTCCCTCCTCCCTCTCCATACCATCCCTCTGGGTCGTCCCAGTGCACCAGCCCCAAGCATCCAGTATCGTGCATCAAACCTGGACTGGCAACTCGTTTCATACATGATATTTTACATGTTTCAATGCCATTCTCCCAAATCTTCCCACCCTCTCCCTCTCTCACAGAGTCCATAAGAGTGTTCTATACATCAGTGTCTCTTTTGCTGTCTCGTACACAGGGTTATTGTTACCATCTTTCTAAATTCCATATATATGCATTAGTATGCTGTATTGAACAAAATTAGCTTTCACCTTTTGAATTGGAGATTTTTTTCTGTGCAGGATTTTTTGCTTTTATTCTCCTTGAAGAAATGGCAGCATGGCCCATCTTAAATAATTATAGGCCATGCTGCCATTTCTTCAAGGAGAATAAAAGCAAAAAATCCTGCACAGAAAAAAATCTCCAATTCAAAAGGTGAAAGCTAATTTTGTTCATCTCATTGTTATACATTGTTTTGATATAAATAATCTAAAGAAACAATCCAGATATTGCTTAAAACTGAGGTAAATTTGAGCCTGTATCATAAATAAATACTCATATGATTTTGAATACTATGCTGTCATTCAGTCGTGTCTGACTCTTTGCGACCCCATGGACTGCAGCCCACCAGGCTTCTCTGTCCATGGGGGTTCTCCAAGCAAGAATATTGGAGTGGGTTACCACGCCCTCCTCCAGGGGATCGTCCCAACCCAGGAATCGAGCCCAGGTCTCCTGCATTGAAAGTGGATTCTTTACCACCTGAGTCACCAGGGAAGCCCAATTTTGAATACAGTGTAGTTTAAAACTATCTGATAATTCGAAACAATATCCCAGAATGATTATTCAAGAAAAAATTGTCTAATGCAATTATGCAATTGATGAGTTAATATACTCCTAACCATATAGTGAAAAAGTTTATGTCTCAAGGATATCCTTAATTCTTTCCAGAGTTACTTTGTTCCAAGATTTGTATTTTTCTTATCATATCAGAATCTTTGTCGTCATCATTAGTCACAGTGTTTATTCAGTCCTTGTGTGAATATCCTTGATCTGAAAGTACCAAGATAAGCTTCCTGGAGGCTTAAACTTCTCTCCTTTAAAAAAAAAAAAAAAAATTTCCAGTAAACACTGAGAGTTGTTTTGGAGCATGATGTAACTGCTTTCCTCTCTCATGAACTCTTGTGCTCTAATGAGTCATAACATTCGAATAAACTGAAGTTTAAACAGGAAAGGTTTATGAACTGAGAATCCAGATCCCTGTTACAGATCATAGGCAAATCTAAAAGTCATTAAATATTCTGCATTTATTCTAATTTCTGCCCTGCCTTCCCATGAAATGAGAGGAAATGGATATGGATATGTAAATATATATTTTCCTTTATAAAGCATCTGCTCTAACTGGGTCAATGGCAGGGTTATGCCTGTTAAAATGGTGAGCTGACCATATGCATTGGCTTTCATGACAAATAGATGGGGAAACAGTGGAAACAGTGGCTGACTTTATTTTTCTGGGCTCCAAAATCACTGCAGATGGGGACTGCAGCCATGAAATTAAAAGACGCTTACTCCTTGGAAGGAAAGTTATGACCAACCTAGATAGCATATTCAAAAGCAGAGACATTACTTTGCCAACAAAGGTCTGTCTAGTCAAGGCTATGGTTTTTCCAGTGGTCATGTATGGATGTGAGAGTTGGACTATAAAGAAAGCTGAGTGCCGAAGAATTGATGCTTTTGAACTATGGTGTTGGAGAAGACTCTTGAGAGTCCCTTGGACTGCAAGGAGATCCAACCAGTCCGTCAAGGAAATCAGTCCTGGGTATTCATTGGAAGGACTGATGTTGAAGCTGAAGCTCCAGTACTTTGGCCACTTGATGCAAAGAGCTGACTCATTGGCAAAGACCCTGATGCTGGGAAAGATTGAGGGCAGGAGGAGAAGGGGATGACAGAGGATGAGATGGTTGGATGGCATCACTGACTCAATGGAAATGGGTTTGGGTGGGCTCCAGGAGTTGGTGATGGACAGGGAGGCCTGGCGTGCTGCGGTTCATGGCGTCGCAAAGAGTCGGACACGACTGAGCGACTGAACTGAACTGAACTGATTAGCTTTCATTCCTTGTTCAAATCCCAGTAGCACAAGAAAAGGATTTTTAAAATAGCTTAATAAGGACAAAGATAATTGGGGAGGACACAGTGGTGGCAAATTGTGGGAAACTGGAAAGCAGATGGGCTAGAAAGTTAAATCTGAAATTGACAGTGGGCATCTGCGGAGCAACTTAATTTTATAGAGAATTTCTCAAAAGATTCAAATTAATGATACCTATAAATTAATTTATAACTGATAGTCTTTTAAAAAAGGAGTGAAAGCCTCATGTCCTCTCCCCTTCCATGTGAAGCTGGATGGCAGCGCCTCCTCATCCCAGGAGTTTTAATCTCTGCAAAGTATAAAATATACTATCTCCTGACTTTGGAGGATTGTATGTTAAAATAGAAGATGAGCAGCCAGACTTTTGCCCTCCACATTGGAGGTTAGAAGCATCTTCTCTGAGGACTCTAACTAGTCTAACTAGCCCAGAGGAAAGACCATTAAACACTAGCTGACACTGGAAGTCTATGATAGAAAGGCCTTCAGATAGCGGTCACATACTTGGACACACAGCTTTCAATGCACTGTCTAGTTCATTACTCTTCAATCCAAAAGAGCAGACCAGATTCCTATAATATTCAGAGATCAGGGCAAAGGTAGGTTTTAGAAGCCAATGTTGGTGACATAGAAGATTCTAAAAATATCCAAGAAGAAAAAAATAGGTTTTATAAGAAGAATTAAGAAGAATGGCTTGGATATTGTAAACACAACTGGAATGTAGAAAAGAGTTGAGTAATAACACACAATACTGGGCTTCCCAGATAATGCAGTAAAGAATCTGCCTGCCAATGTAGGAGATGCAGCAACCCACTCCAGTATTCTTGCCTGGAGAATCCCAGGGACAGAGGAGCCTGGTGGGCTGCTGTCTATGGGGTCGCACAGGGTCGCACATGACTGAAGCGACTTAGCAGCAGCAGCAACAGCAGCTTTGATCCCTGGTCAGGAAGATCCCCTGGAGAAGGAAATGGCAACCCACTCCAGTATTTTTGCCTGGGAAATCCCATAGACAGAGGAACCTGGCGGGCTACAGTTCATGGGGTTGCAAAAGAGTCAGACACGACTGAGCAACTAAACAACAACAACAATAACTCACAGTACTAAGGGAACATCTTTTTCTTCCTAAAACTTGAGACCCAACAAATACCCATTAAATACATGAGTAAGCCAAACTCATTGTCAAACACACAAGGTCTCCCTGGAGTATGTGCTCAATGAAAATGAGGAAGTAAACAAAAAAGAGAGTGAGAAAGACACATATAGACAGAGAGACAGACATAGGTGCCAGGAAGCAAGAAAACAGTACAAGAGAGAGACGAAGGTCGAAGCAGTTCCCAAGACTACAGAAGTCTAGCAGACTCAGAGATGCATCCATCCATGGCCTCTAAGAGACCTCTTCAAGAAGGAAAGGCTAGGACACCAGGGTGCTTAATGAACAAAAAGCAGATTTAGTAATATGGGAAACTGGTGCACGGAATACTCGAGCTTTCTGTACTATCCTTGTGACTTTTCTGTGAATCTAAAACTATTCTAAAAGAAAGATAGAACCATAATAACAGATGAGAGTCAGGAAAGTATGCCCATAAGTAGTTGGTGGTGGTCAAAGAAGAGTTAAGTCTTCATTCTCCTTCAGTCTAAAACTGGAATATCTTGAAGTTAAAATATAAACGTCTTATTTAATGACATGGAAAAGTGTTAAGTCACTGTCATGTCCGATTCTTTGCAACCCCATAGACTGTAGTCCACCAGACTCTTCTGTCCATGGAATTCTCTAGGCAAGAATACTGGAGTGGGTTGCCATTCCCTTTTCCAGGAGATCTTTTAGACCCAGAGATCAAACCCGGGTCCCCTGCATTGCAGGCAGATTCTTCACCATCTGAGCCACTAGGGAAGCCCTTAACGACATGGAGGTCAATATGAAAATACAAAGCTGAGGGAGGAGGGGAGTGGGAAATAGGGATCAGTAGTCAGGGGAGTATTGGCTTAGTAACAAGACTTGTATGCTGTTGACACTGTTATGTGTATGTATTACTTGATGGAAATACAAAATTGATTTAAACAGAAAAAATGCAGTTGCCATATATTATCCAGATTTTCCAGGGGAATTTTAATGTCCAGTGATCTTTTCTATTGCCCCTTCATATTCCCTTATTAAGTCATAGCTATGCTGCTTTAAGAAATAATTCGATTTGGAAAATTCAGGCACTCTAAGAAGAGAAATCCCAGCAGTTCTATGTAATTTGCCTATTTATTATTTGCATATAAATAACACTACTGAAATTATGTCCAAAAATATTATTCTTCATCCTGAGGTTGAAGAAAAGTGTTTATGGTTTACACCAAGTACTTAATTCCATTTTCTAAAAGTGCATGTTATATTAGGTCCCATTTTGTAAAAGCAAGGCAGAGTACAAATTCAAGAAGTTTTACTGTATCTTCTTTTTTTAATCAGATATTCTAGGGTACATGACACAACTTGTGTTTATTCTTTTCCAAGTACCTTCAAATATAAATATTCTAAAAATACTTGAAGATGGATCAAGGAAATGTTGACTGTAAGAGAATTTATTCTGTGGCTATTAGAATCACCTTTTGACTATAATGAAATTATTTGCATATGGGTGAAAGTGGGGATCTATTTATGCCATTTCTCCTTCATAAACAGAAGTTTAGGTAAGTCCTACTTATCTTTAAATTATCTATGATGCTTCTGGAAAGAATCAAGTCCTCATCTGTATGTATCACACTTGAAATTTCTTCTCTGGTTGGTATAACTTGAGTCTATCACTTTTATCTCAGAAAACAAGATGTCTGTGTTGAAGTGCCATTCTTCTATGTCAATAGGTTCCTTTATCTATTTAGTGAGTCTGGGAACAATATGCATGTGTCTCACATTGATTCAAACATGTTTCCGTAGTTGTGCCTTTGAAGTGTCTTTGTGTTATCTCCAACACGCCTGTCCTTCAGTTCACACCACACCGCATCTGCTCGATATCTGTCTGCCTCACACAACTAAACCAGCAAGGCTGAATTGCAATGGGTGGATAGAAACCTGGTGGGAGAAAATGGAAGTGAATTTGAACTCAAGATTAAATTTCCCTTCTAGGATTCCAAAGGAAGCAATGGGTCTATGACCTTAAGTTTTTTCTAAGTATCTACAAGTGAACTACTCTGATTGAACTATCTGTAGTGCGTATGCTTGTGAATAATTTTTAAAAATAAATTTGTATTCAGATAACAAGAGGATTTTGCAAATTAACTTATTTCTCAAAAAAATTTTTTTTCTTAATGAGAAATTGAGCAATACCTGAAAAGAAATATATCTTGACTATTTTCTAGACCTTTCAGAATAAAATAATGCCCAAGTGATTTTGACTCCCACCTAACTTTTTCTTTTATTAATAAGGGAGGGATTTATCGTGAATCTGGATCACGTATAAAGCAGTCTCTGATACTGGTCAAAAGATACAGCCATTGAGGACAGAATAAAGGTATTTAGTTTAATCATGTTGTTCTAGGCCTATAGACTAATGAAATCATGTCAGAGGTGGGAAAGCGTTAGGAGAAACCTGCCTGAAGATCTGGCTTTGGCAGTAGCCTGAAATTATGTCCAAAAATTATGTCCAAAAACCCCTAACCACTCTCTTTCCCCACATTTAGTCCAGATTCTTCCCTCTATACTTGTCTTACATGCTAACTCTGATGCTGTGTCCAGTAGAGGAGCTCTCATTCTGTTCTGAGCAAACTCTCCCATATTTGGAATGTTTTTTTCACTAATATTCATTGAAAACTGGTAGTCAAAAATAATAGCTACAATTAATTATGTCCTTACTTATATGCATTATCTCATTTGATAACTCTATGAGTGCTATTTTTATCCTATTTTACAGTTGAGGAAATTGGGTCTTGAGAGGTTAAATGAATTGTCCAAAGCCAGAACACAAGCTGGGGCCTAATTAAATGGATGTCAACCCCTGTGCATTTAACTCCCATGGTACATGGTACAAGGCCATTGGTCATCCCAAGTCCATACTCCTCACTTCCACTACTGCTTACTTATTGCCGTTGTTTTCTGAAAGCCAGTCAAGGTCAAAGCTCTGAAGAGGTTTTATCTTCTGGGGAAGACTTCTCTCTTATCAGCATCTTCACTGGGGACTCTCTTCTGAAGCTTCTTTGTTTGACTTCATGGCACATTTTATCATGGAATCTTGGTTTTCCTTCCCCTCTGACGTTTTTTGCCTTCTCCTTTTTGCTATCTGTTGGCATTCCCCTGGGCTTATCCTTAGCTCCCTTACCTCTGGTCAATACATTTTGTTGCTTATGGATTAAATTTACATAAGCACTGAAGACAGATCATTTCACATCCTATCTTCTAATATATTTGCTATCTTCTAATATATTCGCTATCTTATTTGATAATATTCACTTCTGCTATAGAAACCTCAAACAAACAAGATGGATGAAATGCACAGGAAATGTTAAGTATAGATATTAAGTCAGTAGCTTATGATATACAGGCAAAAACTCATGGCATATGTGGATAATGAGTAAACAAGTAGCCTATGAGACATAGGAAGAATAAATACAGAGTTAGTGTCCTGCAACACATACTAACCAAAGGAATAGATCATGGAACAAATGAGAATGTTGCTTACAGACATAAAGAGATGTGTAAGCCAAGTCATAATCATGCCCCACCCACAACTCCAGCAGAACTACTGATATTCCTTTCAAAGCTTTTAGTGTTTTATTTGAACTTCTGGTTTGCTATTTTTCCTGCCGTGTACACATCCTGTCTTCACATCTAGTCTGAAAGCTCCCAGAAGGCAGGCACACTGACCTATGCAAACTTCATTATGGGGAGCATTTGGCATCCAGAGCTGCTGCCTAATACAGCTGAATAGTTCACGGCATAACCTGGGCTCCTCAGCTCAAAGTTAACTGCGTCTCTTTTATTGTCATTTTCATAAAGCTGTCCAACTGTGAAATCAAGAATTAGTGTTCTCCAGTTCTCTCAATAGTAAAACATGTGTATCACCCAGGTAGAAAGCGCTTCTTTTCCTTTTACTGAAAATAAACAAAAAAATAAATAAAAATAATTTACACACATATGCTGATGCATTGTGCATACACCCTATTTTTAATGTACTGAGAGTCTGTTACATAGAGGCAGGACAATAAAGCAGGTAAAGGCACTGACTCGAGAGTTCAATGCCAGGTTTTGAGTCTTGGATTTGTAACTGCCTATCTCTGAAAGCTTGAATAAGCTTATTTTTCACCTACCTTCCCCAGTGTCCCTATCTATGAATGTTGGGAAAATAGAAATGGTACCTAGTGTATAGGGCTATTGTATGGAATAAATGAGCTAAAGCAGGCAAAAAGTGCTTAGAACAGTGCCTGGCAAGTGGTAAGCTGTCACTACATCTTGGCTTTTATTATAAGAGCTACATATCCTACAAAGCCATTTTAAACAGACTTCTTTCTCTATACTGTGAATAACCTTCCAGCCAAAAGTGTTTGCCTTTCAAAACCAGATTCCAGTCCCACATCCTCCCTAGATAAGTGACTACATGCGCACTCATTATCAAGGCCAAGAAAAGCTGCAAATAATGCTGACGGTCATTAACTCTAATAATACTCCTTTTATGTTTGCTTTGTCCTGTCGAGTTTATGAACCATTTTCACATTCACCGCATCATTGGATTTTCACAACACCTCTGTAACAAAAGCGGCCAGCTATTATTTCTCATTTTTGAAAGACAAGAAAACTAAAGCACAAAGGGGTTAAAACGGCTCGCCTTTGGTTACCTGGAGGATGACCATGAGCTCAGAGCATCGTAACTTCTGACTGTGGACCTTCTTTCTGCCCAGCACTGGTTGAGTAGGCTCTACTGACAGGTCTTAAGAGCAAAAATAGCTTCAAGCCTATAGTCCCTGACTCTCCCCAACACTCTTTTTCTGTCCTTTTTAAAAGAATAAGAAGTACCTTATTGTTTATTTTCCTCAAGGATTTTGCTACTAAGATCCTCCTTCCTTCAAGATGATCTTCAAGTTCTGAGAAAATAAAAAATAGAGCCCACACAGGGCTTCCCGGGTAGAACTAGTGGTAAAGAACCTGTCTGCCAATGCAGGAGACATAAGAGATGTGGGTTTGATCCCTGGGTTGGGAAAATCTCCTGTAGGAGGGCATAGCAACCCACTCCAGTATTCTTGCCTGGAGAATCCCATAGACAGAGGAGCCTGGTGGGCTATGGTCCATAGGATTGCAAAAAGTCAGACGCAAATGAAGCAACTTATCACAGCACACACAGAGACCCCTCACAAAAACTGATGTTTTCCTCATTCATATGGTGCTGCATTTAAGCCTAGTGGCTGCATAACAGAGGAATTCAAGCAGCACTGATTCAGAGATGCATTGTCTGGGTGTAATTCATCTTTACCAGTTACCAGTTTCATGACCTTAAGAAAGTTACTTAATTTCCCCCTGCCTCAGTTGCCCCATCTATAAAATGGGGAGAACATATTACCTTCCTCATAGGGTTCTTGTGATGATTGTAAGAAATAATACATGTAAATTACTCAAAAGAGCACCTGACAAAATAGATGTGTGCTCCTGTTGTTATTGGAGAAGGCAATGGCACCCCACTCCAGCGCTCTTGCCTGGAAAATTCCACGGACAGAGGAGCCTGGTAGGCTGCAGTCCATGGGGTCGCTAGGAGTTGGACACAACTAAGCAACTTCCCTTTCACTTTTCACTTTCCTGCATTGGAGAAGGAAATGGCAACCCACTCCAGTATTCTTGCCTGGAGGATCCCAGAGATGGCGGAGCCTGGTGGGCTGCCATTTGTGGGGTCGCACAGAGTCGGACACGACTGAAGCGACTTAGCATACCTGTTGTTATTATGTGTGAGAAAAGAGTCTTTAATTTGTTCTCCTTTTGACTGGTTTTGCTCCAGCTGCCTACTGCAAGAACTGTCGCTGTGTGAACCAAAATGAACGGATCGCGTAAATCCTCAAATGCTAAACCAATGCCCCGCATTGCATCTCTCACGTCAGATGTTTGATTGTCCCAGAGCTACTCTCCCTTGCACACCTTGAATTAAAATATACACGGTCTCACATTGTCCCCAAACCTATCTCAACGAGTCTATTTCCTGACTTTTACCCTAGTCACCATGATCCCCTTCCAGTTTTGCCTAAGGAATATGTTGCTATGGCAACACTCACCACCCACAGTCAACAGTCAAATTTCATTTCTCAGACATAGCTATTAAAAAATAAATGGTCCATGTAACATTCTTTGTGTTTGTTTCCCTGTTCATTTGTGAAATCTCCTACCTGTTCGAGGCATTCATAAATGTAATAAAATACCCTTTCTAAACATTTGGGCAATAATTTGTTAATTCAACAAAGACGCTATTCAGATTCTCAGTGTTTTATAAATAGCTTTCCATCAACATGAAGTTTAAAAAAAAAGTCACAGTCATAAGCTACTTCAGTCCTAGATTTTGTTTAGTCAAACTGCGTCTTATTTTGTAATAGGAACATGAAATGAATTGTTACATATTATTTGCTAAAAAGAATTCTGTCTCTTTAATTTTTAGAACCCAAAGTAAAAATGACTTATTTAACTGAGTCAGAAACAAGAAGAGGGGTGTAGGATTTCTCCCTCTCTTCAGTGGCCTCCCCACCAAATCCATTTTTATTTCCCCAATGGAGGACAAACTAATAACCTATGGTATGTGTACAAGCCATGGCGAACATCACACGTTTCTAGGATACTTTTCCTGGTGCATGGCCGGGTAAAACCCAGTCCAGCCCCCAACTGTGGGATGTCATGTGTCAATAGCAACCATGTTTAATTCATTTCCATGCCTGACTCTCCAGCCTTCTCTTGGTGAGTCCTTAAAAAGTGATGCCTGCAGTTGAGTCTCTTGCTGTGGAGCCCTGGGAATGGAGGTAAGGAGGAAGCTTTACCCTATCAATGCCAATCTCTCCACTCTGTTGGCAGATAGAACAGCAGATGAATAAGCAGAAGCCCACCCCTACCCTTCCCTTTATTCTCCCACTTTCCCCATCTCACCACCTCCTCCAATTCTCTGATGATACTCCACACTGGTGATGATTAATCATAACCAGAACAGCATTTGATAAGAATACATATGGATATGCTATCACTTGAAGTTTAAGGAAAGAATATAGCTCAGAAAGTTTTAGGACAATGGTCTTATAAGAACTTTTTAGAATAAAACTCTTAGGAATTTTGATCACATGCCATTAAAAATCAGTGTCTATAACAGGAGGTTTTCATCTCTCTAAACTGTGAGGCCCCTTTTGTATTTTAACTTTACTGGAAAATCTCAGTTAACTCACTTAAAACATTAAAAACTCTTTTATAGATGTGGACAAGGGAAACAGGGATAACTGGCGGGAGCATATAAACTAGAAAGCACTTGAAAACTCTGCCTTATAAGATTATAAATGTGGTATGTAATAATGAATATGCCGATTTTGCCTAATTCTGTGTTAAGAGATGTACTCTGAATTTTAAAGGAAGATGCACTTCCTTATTTCAGAGAAAATGACTTAGGGATTTGTCCAAAAATTCTAAATATCAGACAAATCCTTCCTACCATACTGACATTTTCTATTAAAAGTGAGTAAATACTACCACCAAAAATCAATGAAGTAATTCCTTTTGAAGAAGCAGTGTGGGTAGGTGGTGGAGAGACGATGGGTATATATCAGAAAAACAGACATCACAATAGACAGCAGCTGGGCCAAGGTAGGCCACTACACGGTATAAGGTGATTCCCCATTGTGGAAAGTCCAGCTTTCCGGTAACAGGGGTTAGTGGGTGGTTCCACTCTAACTGGGAAAGAATGAAAAGATTTCTCTTGTTGAAAGTTGTTCCGAGTAGATTTTTTAAATACTAGATTAATATAATTTTTGACCTGTCATAACAATTGCTTTTTCTTATATCTAGGCATTTACCTTCTGGAAATTGTCATTTTAAGCAAGTTAAAAAGCAGTTAGATAAGATTTAGGGATTTCCCTGGTGGCTTAGTGGTTAGGATTCCATACTTTCACTGCTGTGGCCCAGGTTCAACCCCTGGTTGGTAACGGAGATCTTGCAAGTCATGCAGTGTGGCCAAAAAGAAAAAAGAAAAGAGGGAGAGAAGATTTAAACACAATGTAAGGAAAAAATATTTCCTCCTTATCTTTGGGATGGGAAGAAAGTGAAGCAATTTCCTGAGAAGAGGTGGTGTATCTAAAATCAAAGGGAATTTCCTAATGGCAAAATTCAAACTAAACCCAATTTTAGCTAAAGAGCATCTTGATTGTTATCTTAATGAGTCTCAGGTGGAGATAGTCATTGTCAAATTCAGCAGTTTCTAGTATTTGGCTTTTTTCACTGAAGACTTCAGAATATTTGAAATTAATAAAAGGTATTAGTACAGTATACCCCTGATGATGATTCAAGATTCAGAGTTAAATTCACCAGAAGCTTTGCATGCATGGGGTTAGGCCCCCCAGAGTGTGTTAGTAGAAAGAAGAAACAAAGCAATTCTCTCCCTCAGTATGTCAACGGAGGATTCATTTTCCAAGCTCTTCTTGTGTCCAGTACTAATAAGAGGGAACTCCACTTGAATTCCTTTGAGAACATACACAGTTTAAATCTGGTATCATGTTTAACTTGTCTGCTTTATACTTTAGAGAACTAAAAGATTTATACCTTGAAGCTATTTTTTGCCCAAATGCTTTGAAAGGAGAGCACATTAGTGCATTGAACTCTGTGAGCAGTGTCTGATGTAATGAATGGATGATTCAACATGGGATTAACACTCTTCTCACAAAAATACCTCCGGTGTATACAGACCAAGGTCTCAAAACAAAGGCAGCTAGCCCCCAAAGGCAACCAGACATTCTGATTGGTCAGATAAAGCCAGCATTTATTATTTTAATTATGAAAAGGCAAATCATGGTTCTTATCAGCCTCCAGCGATAAAACAGGACCCATGGGCTTCCTTTATTAGTTGTTGATATTAATCGGACAACCTGCTTACTGCTATTCTAGTTGCTCTGGAGGGTCTACATACAGTCCAAAGTATCAAATTAATGACCATGAAATGCAGTTGAAAAACTACAACTATCACACAGGAAACAATAGCAAATAATACGAGGTGGTATATTCACACAACAAAGGCTCCTGCTTCTGTTAGAGAGAAATGAGAAGCCACATAGATTATTTTACGCTGGGAGAAGGAGTGGGGAAAAGAGGGTACCTAAGTGGCTCTGTGCTTTGTGATAACCTTGGAGGAAGTGTGGAAGTGAGAGTGTGCTCAGGTGGGAGCGGGCAGGGATGAGTAACAGGAGTAGAGAGACCAGGTTCGGACGCTTAGAATCTAGTTGATATAGAACAGAGGTAGTGGGAACACAAAGAGCACAAAGGATACATTCAAGAGACGGGTCTAATGTGGGAGCTATAGGAAGGAGTAATCAATTGGTCATGGAAGAAAGAAAGAGGAGAGTTCAAGGACATCTGTAGTTTCTCCTTTGGACAAGGATCTTAACCTGAAATAGACAGTTATGGGAATTTTGGCATGAAGTCTAAAGGCAGGACAGTTTTGATGTTAGAAAACTCAGAAGCAGACTCATAGACTTAGATAATGAATGTACAGTTATCAAGAGAGAAGGATTGTGGAGCGGTATAGATTGAGCATTTGGGATTGACATGTATACACTGCCATATTTAAAATAAAATGCTTTCCATGGGAGAAAAAAAAACCCTCAGGCAAATACTGTGGCTGTAGGGCAGACGTCTGACAGAAC
This sequence comes from Bubalus bubalis, assembly GCF_019923935.1. Lineage (NCBI taxonomy): Eukaryota > Metazoa > Chordata > Mammalia > Artiodactyla > Bovidae > Bubalus > Bubalus bubalis. The sequence goes on from NC_059176.1 coordinate 22,043,042, forward strand.
TCAAGGCTCCGTTGACTACAGGGATACGCATATAAAACTGATGCCTGTGCTGTCTACTGTGTTCTCAGCACTCAATACCCCTGAAAAGGAAGCTCTACTATTCATTTTAAAAAGTTGGCTTGAAATTCAGCATTCAAAAACCTAAGATCATGACATCCAGTCCCATCACTTCATGGCAAATAGATGGGGAAACAATGGAAACAGTGACAGACTTTATTTTTTGGGCTCCAAAATCTCTGCAGATGGTGACCGCAGCCATGAAATTCAAAGACCTTGGAAGAAAAGCTATGACTAACCTAGACAGCATATTAAAGAGCAGAGACATATTTTGCTGACAATGGTCCATTTAATCAAAGCTATGGTTTTTCTAACAGAAGCAGAAGATATTAAGAAGAGATGGCAAGAATATACAGAAGAACTGTACAAAAAAGATCTTCATGACCCAGATAATCACGATGGTGTGATCACTGACCTAGAGCCAGACATCCTGGAATGTGAAGTCAAGTGGGCCTTAGAAAGCATCACTACGAACAAAGCTAGTGGAGGTGATGGAATTCCAGATGAGCTCTTTCAAATCCTGAAAGATGATGCCGTGAAAGTGCTGCAGTCAATATGCCCCCAAATTTGGAAAACTCAGCAGTGGCCACAGGACTGGAAAAGGTCAGTTTTCATTCCAATCCCAAAGAAAGGCAATGCCAAAGAATGCTCAAACTACCGCACAGTTGCACTCATCTCACACGCTAGTAAAGTAATGCTCAAAATTCTCCAAGCCAGACTTGAGCAATATGTGAACCGTGAACTTCCTGATGTTCAAGCTGGCTTTAGAAAAGGCAGAGGAACCAGAGATCAAATTGCCAACATCTGCTGGATCATGGAAAAAGCAAGAGAGTTCCAGAAAAGCATCTATTTCTGCTTTATTGACTATGCCAAAGCCTTTGACTGTGTGGATCACAAGAAACTGTGGAAAATTCTGAAAGAGATGGGAATACCAGACCACCTGATCTGCCTCTTGAGAAATCTGTATGCAGGTCAGGAAGCAACAGTTAGAACTGGCCATGGAACAACAGACTGGTTCCAAATAGGAAAAGGAGTCCGTCAAGGCTGTATGTTGTCACCCTGTTTATTTAACTTATATGCAGAGTACATCATGAGAAACGCTGGACTGGAAGAAACACAAGCTGGAATCAAGATTGCTGGGAGAAATATCAATAACCTCAGATATGCAGATGACACCACCCTTATGGCAGAAAGTGAAGAGGAACTAAAAAGCCTCTTGATGAAGGTGAAAGTGGAGAGTGAAAAAGTTGGCTTAAAGCTCAACATTCAGAAAACGAAGATCATGGCATCCGGTCCCATCACTTCATGGGAAATAGATGGGGAAACTGTGGAAACAGTGTCAGACTTTATTTTTCTGGGCTCCAAAATCACTGCAGATGGTGACTGCAGCCATGAAATTAAAAGACGCTTACTCCTTGGAAGGAAAGTTATGACCAACCTAGATAGCATATTCAAAAGCAGAGACATTACTTTGCCAACAAAGGTTCATCTAGTCAAGGCTATGGTTTTTCCTGTGGTCATGTATGGATGTGAGAGTTGGACTGTGAAGAAGGCTGAGCATCAAAGAATTGATGCTTTTGAAGTGTGGTGTTGGAGAAGACTCTTGAGAGTCCCTTGGACTGCAAGGAGATCCAACCAGTCCATTCTGAAAGAGATCAGCCCTGGGATTTCTTTGGAAGGAATGATGCTAAAGCTGAAACTCCAGTACTTTGGCCACCTGATGCGAAGAGTTGACTCATTGGAAAAGACTCTAATGCTGGGAGGGATTGGGGGCAGGAGGAGAAGGGGACGACAGAGGATGAGATGGCTGGATGGCATCACTAACTTGATGGACATGGGTTTGAGTGAACTCTGGGAGTTGGTGATGGACAGGGAGGCCTGGTGTGCTTCGATTCATGGGGTCACAAAGAGTCAGAGTGACTGAACTGAACTGAATTGCTTTTCTTCATAGCACTTATCACACTTTGTAACTATATGTTAATTTTCTTATTGTCTTCCATGAGATCATAAATTCCTTTAAAGTGAAGACTTCTATTTTATTTATCACTAGATTTTCAATACAGGGTTCAGTGTCAAGGATGTGGGAGATGCTCAATAAATATACACTGAATGAATGAATGATGAGTTCTCCATTTCAGTTCCACTGCCTTTGATGCTCTGTGAACCTCATGGATGCTGTTTCCATGAGCAGAATTCCGGTAGTCAATGGTATGTGATTGGAGAAAGTGAAAAATAAAAGCATGATGGAAAAATATAAGTGGATTTAATATCTCACCAGAGAAAGGAGATGAACAAGGGAAATGTCAGTGACTCAGACCTGTGTGACTGAAAGCTTTCTCTCTGTCATCTCATGCTATTGGGGAGTGTTACATTACAGTCCAGGAAAAAAAAAAAAGAAAAGCTCTATTTTGGTTGGTGTTGTACTCAAATTCAAGTTACAACAGGCTGAATTATATGGCAATTCTATTTTTAATTTTTCAAGGAACCGCCATACTTTTTTCCATAGCAGCTTCACCATTCTGTATTACCACTAATAGCTGACAACTGTGTGAATATAATTAAGATTACTGAGCTGTATCCTTAAAAATACTTAAGATGGTAAATCTTATGTTATGTCTTTACCACTTTTTTTTTTTAAATGTGAGGTATCATTGGGTGCCTACAGGGTGTTGCTACTGCAAGGAGATCAAACCAGTCAATCCTAAAGGAGATCAGTCCTGAGTATTCATTGGAAGGACTGATGCTAAAGCTGAATCTCAAATACTTTGGCCACCTGATGCAAAGAACTGACTCATTAGAAAAGACCCTGATGCTGGGAAAGACTGAAGGCGTGAGGAGAAGGGGACAACACAGGATGAGATGGTTGGATGGCATCACCAACTCAATGGACATGAGTCTGAACAAGCTCCAGGAGTTGGTGATGAACAGGGAAGCCTGGTGTGCTGCACTCCATGGGGTCGCAAAGAGTCAGACATGATTGAGGGACTGAACTGAACAGGGTGCTGCTAAGCATCTCAGCTGACAGATGCCTTGAATGATACTGGAACCTGTAAACCCCAGTGTTTCAGTGGAGAGCCTCAGGGGGAGAAGATGGAGTGTTTAATAATAAAACCCATTCTAACCTTATCACTACCCTGAGTTTTCATCCAGATGAATTAAGTATTCTCATTGTTCATAAAAAGCCTGAATATCAGTTTTAAATTGACTATGAAGTAGTAAGAAAAAAATATTAGGAAATTTAATATATTTTATTTGGCCTTCTTTCTCGCACTTAATATTTTGTTTTCATTAAGCCACCCCAAGCTGAATTTAAGATAATTTTATCTTCTTTCATCATTTGATTGTACTATAAAGCCTCCTGTGATCCAATTCTTAATATTGATGGGATGTCAGTAACTCAAAAATATCCAAAGGATATTGGCCTCTAACACTGCCCTCATATTTCTGTGCTCTTTTAAAAGAATCCAGAGTATTCTCTTGAGCAGTTTCAAAAGGTGAAGAGAACAAATTTCCTGAACATAAACATAGACTCAACAATAAGAATTTTATATGTATTCCCTGTTGACATACATATATTACAAATAAAATATATATATTTTATAGATAAAATATTTTGTGTATATATATATATATATATATATATATATATATAATCTCTCAGATGGAGAAGATTTGGAGAAGGAAGAATCTATTCCAGGCTGAGAATTAACAAAGGTAAATGTTTATTCCAACAGAGAGGCCGGGAAATTGAATTCTTATCCCTTATCTTTAAAGAGGGATAAGGCAGAGCTAATACTCCACGGCAGGAAGAGAGAGCCAGAGAAAGGCCAGGGGAGCTGCCCTCTCCCCTGTTGAACTAGGGCTCCCAGTTGTAGCAGAGTCATTGTGTGTCTGTTGCTGAGCCTTTTCCGAATGCTCTCAGTACAGAGAATGGAAGAGGGTTTCCTGCTTTGCTGGCGAAGCCTTCTTTGTGCTGAAACCCCACTCTCTCCACAGTCCAGATGTTCACAAAGGACGTTCAGGAATGAGTGAGGAGGAATTTCCACAACCTTTTCCCTGATGGCGAGTATCTCTGCTGGTTTTCCAAGCCACTGGGCAGACGACCCAAAGCCCGTAAGAGGCTTACTGCAGCCTTCCTCCAAGTCTCCCTGTCCTGGTCCTGAAGGCACATTCAGATACTAACCCAAGAATGCTGCAGTCATTCAAGACTACCCAGCTTGTAACGGACATTTCTAAATCCCTGCCTGACTCTCCACTTTCATCTCCTGCAATTCAGGGTGACCCTGCTAAATCAAAGACCAAGAAAACTGTAATCCTCAAGAGGATTCCCCAGTGAGATTTTCCAATTAACACCTATCCAGTCACACAGAGTGAATGAGGAAGGGTTATTATTAAGCAATGACATGTTCACAAATACACTTAAAATTGTGAATTCCTATGATAAATATGAGGTATTGAAAGTAGGTTGGTACAAAGTATTCTAATCTTCCAATAACTGTAAAGCCAAATCTACAGCAAGGCACAAAATTCACACTAAATTCACAAAAGGTATAATTTAGCAAAAATATAGTAACCATGATCTTCAGTATTTCATAGATGGGTGTGGCTGTAACTAGAGTATAGCAAGCAGTACTTTTCCTAGTCTCCCCTCTATAATAAATCATGTCATATTACGTGAATGGAGGACAAAACAAAGAGGTGGAGTACCAAAAAAATATATGGCATCCAATTTTATTGAATACATTTGCTGAAATCACTGCTATTTTAAAACAAAAATTCTTGATGCTAAATCTGAAAGTCAAAAATCTTCTGAAGGTAATGGATCTGAAATGTCTTATAATAGTAAGAATAAATCACATTTCTGGAATAGTCAAGCCAATATAGAATCTGTTGTGCAGGGGTGTGTGAATTTCTCAGGTACACAGCCCCTAAAATAGGCCAGATAGTAAGTCTGGCTAATAATAATTTCAGGGTCCCTGCCTCTACAAGGTAAATGCTAAGGTAACTGCTGATTATCCCTAGTACTTACAAAGTGATAACAGATAAGCCTAATGGGATTTGAATTTAAGTAGCTGTGATTTTTTCCCCCCTCCCTCTTCCAGCTCTGTGAAGTGAAAATTCCATAGGCACACTTTCAGACCTAAGGCATGCCCTGATGACCAAGAACACTCACCATACAAATCCTACCAGGCCAGATCAGAGTATGAGACCAGCGCTGGAACAGGCACCACAATAAGCTGTCTAGAGACCTAAAGAGAAATGCCACCCACTTTGTTACAACAAGAATTTCTTAAAACAGGAAGAGTAGTACTTCCAATCACTTTGTTAGGAGACACACTAGCCAACGGGCCTAGAACTGCTGGCCTCATGGAATAATGATCTGATTCATGACAAAAAGCTAGAAAACTCCATGTGTTCACTTATTAATACAGAGCATCTTTGCTACATCACAGGCACTTTATGCGTGTGTCTACACACATGCACACTATGTGTGAATGTTATTCCTTGAATGCCTACCATAGACCAGCTACATTACTAGGGACCTGGGATAAATGCTGAAGAAGAGAGACTGTACAATTGCTGCCCCCAGGGAAATTCAGTCTAGTGGAGCCGTGTTTCTCAAACTTTTAACATGCAGACACATCATCTGGGGATCTTGTTAACGTACAAATTCTAGTTCCTTGTGTCTGGGATGGTGCTGAGATTCTGTGTTCCCAAGGCAGGAGACATAAGTGTTACCAGTTCGATCGCTGGGTTGGAAAGATCCCCTGGAATTGGAAATGGCAAACCCCTCCAGTATACTTGCTGGGGAAATCCCATGGACAGAGGAGACTGGTGGGCTCCAGTTCATGGGGTCACAAATAGTGACACGACTGAATGCCAGTTTAAATGCCTTTTAATGCCAGTATTCTTGGCATTTGAGTAGTAAGGTACTGGAGGACATAGACATCGTATCACACAATTATAGAAGGGAAAAGTACAAGCATCCACGAGATCAAATAGAGTGGGGAACCTCATATATACTTCAGGGTTTAGTGAGGAGTTTAAGCCACAGGAGTTTAGAATGTGGCAGACTGAGTTATTGAGACCAACTGTAGTGAGTGCTACATACACCTTTGGTGTCTTTACGCCTGAAGGTATTTTACTCTACATCAGAGTGTGCAGGACCTGGTTCAGGGATTGTTGGGAGTGCCTAAGGCTAAATACCCTGGAGCTACTTGCTTGAAGCTAGTTGGTACAGCTTCACCACCCGTTGGTGGGACACATTTGGGTTTCGTAGATTCTCAGATGGTTCCCTCCAGTATTGGTCCCTAGTTCCCCACAGTCATAACTCATTAACTTCCCTGTCTCATTTGTTATCAGTGACTTCTGCCTCACCTCCAAATAAATTACTGTGAAGAGCTCCAAAATCCTTGTCTCAGTGTTTGTTTTTGAGGGAACTTGAATTAAGAAATCATCCCTTTCAAAGAAGACAGCCGTGATGAAATATACACGCATTCATGTTTGTCTAAATGTGTACACACACACAACCAGGTTGAACTCTAAGGGGTTAGAAAGAACATGGAAACCTAAGTGAGCACTGAGACTGCTTACTTTTGACCTTGGACATTTGCCACCAATCCTGGTGATCTTGAACTTTTATAGCTTTACAAGGAGAGAAGAACAAATGTCCAAACTCACTCCCACCCAAGGAAACCTCCTACCAATCAGCTGAGCTACATCCTCAATGTCAGGATAAACCAGAAACAAACCTCTCCTAAGGTCAGAGAACTGCAGGAGAAGTTACCTTAGGATTGAACAGAGGAGAGAGGAAATATCTTAACGAAGTTGTAACCAGAAGCTGGTCCCATTCCCTGACTGGGATGGTGGCTTCTTGTTTATTATAAAACTGTCCATAAGTATTTCAGGTACTTCTTATGTACATTTTACCCCACAATTTTCAATGATGTAATTTTAAAAAATCTAACAGACAAGGGAGGAATGAGGTCAATAAAGGGAAATCATGTAAGAATTATGAGATGTTTTGGAGGAACAGAGAACAGGCTAGTGTGGCTGGAGTACAATAAGCAAGGGGGAGAATGGTGGTGGATTCAGTCATATATTCATTTACTCATCTGTGACAAGTAGTGCCTTATGGAGCTTGTGTTGAATGAGAGACAGGCAAGAACAATGAACAAGATAATTTCTATGAAGAAAACAAAATAGGTTGGTATCATAGAAAGGCTGGGCCTAGAGAGTTAACTAGGTGGGAAAATGGAGATTGGGTTGCCTTGAAGGGTCTCACTTAGATGGCGGCAGAGAGACCAGAGACCAGAGAGATAAGAGGAAAACCTAGAAAGAGAAAGGTCTCAGTAAGGATTTGAGCTTTATTTTATTTTAGGAGCAACAGAGGTATACACAGAAGAGAGACAATCAGACTAAGGCTCTTAAAGATCATACAGATGAGTCTGAAGAATTCATATGGGGTTCAGAATGATGCAGGCAGAATGGCAAGAAGATATTTGATAGGGGTGGACTAGAATGATCGTGAGTGAAAGTGAAGTTGCTCAGTCGGGTCTGACACTTTGCAACCCCATGGACTGTAGCCTACCAGGCTTCTCCATCCATGGGATTTTCCAGGCAAGAATACTGTAGCAGGTTACCATTTCCTTCTCCAGGAGATCTTCCCGACCCAGGGATTGAACCCAGGTCTCCCACATTGTAGGCAGATGCTTTACCATCTGAGCCACCAGGAATAGTAGTGAGACATAAAACTAGATCATTCAAAGTATACTGTAGACTTAAAATATTCCTTACACTTAACCTCTGGTACAGATGCTTTCCCCTGAAGGAAATCACTAATCATAGAGTCCTAGCATTTTGGCTCTAATGATTGAGCAGATGACTGGCATATTACGGAAGCTGAATCAATCAGAATCTTTTTCTGGGATTTTACTAATGGAGCTAGAGGAGAAGGCTCTCCTTTAGTAGAATGTTACAAGGGTATACCATGAGAACTTCCAGTTTTTTTGTTCAGGTCTTTTGAATAAAGACAGAAGGAAGCAGGAGAAGATGCAGCCATGAAGACGGAAGAGAAAGGGAGAGATGAAGACAAACCCTAGTGTGATTGAATCTCCTGGCTGCTGTGGGTTTGGCAGTGTTCCATTCGACTATTGGAACTACTCCAGGATTTTCCCAGTTACAAATCATATAATTCCTTTTATATGATTTAGCATTAAGCTAATTTGAGTTGGATTTCTGTCAATTACAATAAAATTAAAAAAAAAACACACAACCCAATAAGAGGTGAGGAAGGTGATGGTAAGCATCTTAAAGGATAGATGTACCGTTTACTGAAATGATGAAGGCGAGTTGAGAACCTCGCTCAGGATGTAAGAACCAAAGTTATGTTTGCTGCTGCTGCTGCTGCTAAGTCACTTCAGTCGTGTCCGACTCTGTGCGACCCCATAGACGGCAGCCTACCAGGCTCCCCCATCCCTGGGATTCTCCAGGCAAGAACACTGGAGTGGGTTGCCATTTCTTTCTCCAATGCATGAAAGTGAAAAGTGAAAGTAAAGTAGCTCAGTCATGTCCGACTCTTGGCTACCCCATGGACTGCAGCCTACCAGGCTCCTCGTCCATCGGATTTTCCAAGCGAGAGTACTGGAGTCGGGTACCATTGCCTTCTCTGAAAGTTATGTTTAGGAAATGGGAATCTGAAATACAAAATGACATATCGAATACTAAGTACATGGTGGATATATGAATTTAGAGCTTAGCTGAGAAAGCAGTGTGGATTTGTTTGGGCATCATTGGCATACAGATGATATCCCAAACCACAGGATGATATGAGATGAGATTACATGAAAGAGAGTACCCAGAGGAAAGAGAAAAGGGCCCAGTAGGACCTGATCAGATAGATGCAAATCTTTAAGAAAAAGCTTTGTGATTCACATACCATCCCCCTGCTTCCATACAACTGTAGTTTGTTTGTTTGCTGGATGTTATTAGCTAACCGTACAAGTTTCATCCTCATTGTGATCAGTTGAAAAAAAAAAAAGGTCTGGGTAAGAGGGGGCTGTGTGTGTGTATGTGTGTGTAACTTTAAAATAGTGAGACTGATTTTCAAGTGTAGCACATAAACTGGCTCTGTAGGCAATTTTAAAAAAAAATCTTAGATAAATATTTATACTTTAGAACTTGGTAGGCATTTGGATTATAACAAGGCTTTTGTGTGCATGAGTCATACCTCCATTATTTCTTGATTATAAACTTGGCAATGGGGACATGTACTAGTTCTGTAATGGCCACTAGAGAATAATTTTCTATATTACCTCCAGGGCACGTGGAACATGATCAGCACTGCCTCTGTTTAGAGAGCAGTTTGAACGAAGGAGCATAAAGTTTAATGTCTTTTAAAATGTCTTGTTTCTGTAGTAAACCAAATGAGTACCTCTTATTGTGACCTACGTTTCTGAAATGAGTGACTTTATATACATGTATGCAGATGACTTAAAGACGATGCTACCTAAAAGAAGTCTTTACCTGTAAAGTGTATGTGAATTTGTTAGATTAAGAGTCTGTATGATCCGTTGCATTAAGGGTCGTATCCTACATCTTGATTAGGCCATGTACATAATATGATTAGAAGCTGTGTTTTCAGAAAATAAAATTACCAAATTTTATCCTTCTTTAAGTACTATCATATATACTTGAGACTTAGAATTTAAAATTTACTCAGTTTGAAATATAAAGAAAATGATCGTTGATCATTTTTTTAAGGTTCAGTACACATTTCGTTAAGGTCCAATACACATTTTGTTATGGTTCAATACAGTTCTAAAAGGCAATGAATCTTTACAATTCTTGGTCTCTAGCTTAGATTAGCTTCTGAATGCCATGTTCTCCTAATGGAATGTTGTTTCCTTTTCAATTTCCTCTGAAGTATTTTTATATATCTTTGGTGAACTCTGAAATATGCTAAGACCCAGATGTTGTTTTCTTTCAACAGTAGCAGAATTTATTTAGTAAGATTGACAACTTTATAAACTTATAACTTGAATGTGATAAGTGAAATTTTATCCTTCTCCATCATTGTTTCTGACATTTTAAAATTAATAATCAAATGAAAATATTGGGCTAAACTTATTCTCCTTATATATGGTCTCTAGTTCTTTGGATGGGGTGACCTTGTATAAATGAATGAACAGATAAATATCATACATGATTCTAAATAATAATACACCGATTGTCTAAAAAAGAAACAGAAATATTTTGTTTACTATGCTTTTTCAGATTAATAATTAGCTTACATTTAGAAATGTGTTACCTTCAAAATAATGTGGGGATCAAAGGGAATATACTGACAATATTTCTTGAAAATATAACTAGCTTCTTATTTTGTTTATACCTTACATTTTGGAATTCAGCTGCTCAGAGTCAGATTAATTATAATGTTTGGTTCATGTCATTCATCATTTGTCCAGATAAATGGACTTTTCTTTATTTTATTAATTATGTAATTACTGATTTTTAATAATGGAATAACCACCTACAAACCCACTACCCAAATCAAAAGCTAGGACTCTAACTACAGTCCACATCAAATACCATTTCTCCTACCAGAATACTGATCAGATTAACTCATCTTGCTACTTGCAACTATATTTCATTCATTTTGATTGCTATATAATATTCATTGAGTGAATGTATCATAGATTATTTATCTGTCATCTGTTGCTTGACATTTGGATTAATTCTGGTTTTTTTAATATGAACAATGCTGCTATCAGCATCCTTTTATATGTTTTCTTGTACATGTGCAAGCTTCTCTTGAGTATTATATACCTGAGCCTGAAAATTATACTGGGGTAAACAGTATCAGATCAGATCAGATCAGTTGCTCAGTCGTGTCCAACTCTTTGTGACCCCATGAATCGCAGCACGCCAGGCCTCCCTGTCCATCACCAACTCCAGGAGTTCACTCAGACTCACGTCCATCGAGTCGGTGATGCCATCCAGCCATCTCATCCTCTGTCGTCCCCTTCTCCTCCTTGCCCCCAATCCCTCCCAGCATCAGAGTCTTTTCCAATGAGTCAACTCTTCGCATCAGGTGGCCAAAGTACTGGAGTTTCAGCTTTAGCATCATTCCTTCCAAAGAAATCCCAGGGCTGATCTCCTTCAGAATGGACTGGTTGGATCTCCTTGCAGTCCAAGGGACTCTCAAGAATCTTCTCCAACATGACACTTCAAAAGCATCAATTCTTCGGCGCTCAGCCTTCTTCACAGTCCAACTCTCACATCCATACATGAACACAGGAAAAACCATAGCCTTGACTAGACGGACCTTTGTTAGCAAAGTAATGTCTCTGCTTTTGAATATGCTATCTAGGTTGGTCATAACTTTCCTTCCAAGGAGTAAGCGTCTTTTAATTTCATGGCTGCAATCACCATCTGCAGTGATTTTGGAGCCCAGAAAAATAAAGTCTGACACTGTTTCCACAGTTTCCCCATCTATTTCCCATGAAGTGATGGGACCGGATGCCATGATCTTCGTTTTCTGAATGTTGAGCTTTAAGCCAACTTTTTCACTCTCCACTTTCACGTTCATCAAGAGGCTTTTTAGTTCCTCTTCACTTTCTGCCATAAGGGTGGTGTCATCTGCATATCTGAGGTTATTGATATTTCTCCCGGCAATCTTGATTCCAGCTTGTGTTTCTTCCAGTCCAGCGTTTCTCATGATGTACTCTGCATATAAGTTAAATAAACAGGGCAACAATATACAGCCTTGACATACTCCTTTTCCTATTTGGAAACAGTATATGAATGTTCAATTTTAGGAAAAAGTCACAAGCTTTCCCAAAGTTGTTACTCTTATCTGTAATATATAAAAAAAGGCTATAGATTTTCACTTTGTATTGTCAGCATTTCAAATATTTGGAATCCAGTGGAGGTAAAATGATATCCTATTATGATGGTAATAGCATTATTTGAAAATAAAAACAGTCTGGGAATAAGGTTTACTCTTTTTTTTTTTTTTTTTTGGCTGTGCTGGGTCTTCATTGCTACTCTAGGGCTGTCTCTAGTTGCCCTGAGCAGGGGTTACTCTTCCTTGTGGCACTCAGGCTTCTCATTGCCATGGCTTCTCTTGTGGAGCATAGGCTCTAGGGCATAGGCGCTCAGTAGTTGTGGCTCTCAGGCTTATATGCCTAGCTGCATGTAGGATCTTCCCAGATCAAGGAAGATCATGTTCCCAGATCATGTTCCCCACATTTGAAAGTGGATTCTTAACCACTGGACCACCAGGTAAGTCCTAAAGTTTACTTTTGAGGTGATCAAAATGTTTTGGAAATGATAGAGGTGATGGTTGCATAACATTAGTGTTAGTGTTAGTCGCTCAGTCGTGCCTGACTCTTTGTGACCCCATGGACTGCAGCCCACCAGGCTCCTCTGTCCATGAGATTTTCCAGGCAAGGATACTGGAGTGGGTTGCCATTCCTTCTCCATGCATAACATTGAGAATGTACTAATTAATCACCTTAAATGTACACCTTCAGTTCAGTTCAGTCACTCAGTCATGTCCTACTCTTTGCGACCCCATGAATCGCAGCACACCAGGCCTCCCTGTCCATCACCAACTCCAGGAGTTCACCCAAACTCATGTGCATAGAGTCAGTGATGCCATCCAGCCAGCTCATCCTCTGTCGTCCCCTTCTCCTCCTGCCCCCAATCCCTCCCAGCATCAGAGTCTTTTCCAATGAGTCAACTCTTCGCATCAGGTGGCCAAAGTATTGGAGTTTCAGCCTCAGCATCAGTCCTTCCAATGAACACCCAGGACTAGTCTCCTTTAGGATGGACTGGTTGGATCTCCTTGCAGTCCAAGGGACTCTCAAGAGTCTTCTCCAACACCACAGTTCCAAAGCATCAATTCTTCGGCGCTCAGCTTTCTTCACAGTCCAACTCTCACATCCATACATGACCAATGGAAAAACCATAGCCTTGACTAGACGGAACTTTGTTAGCAAAGTAATGTCTCTGCTCTTTAATATGCTATCTAGGTTGGTCATAACTTTCCTTCCAGGTGTCTTTAAAATGGTTCATTTTATGTTATGTGAATTTTACCTCCATTAAAAAAAATAAACCCACAGGCTCTGAGTTCATCCTTGCTCACTTGACCCCATACCAACTATCTATACGTGATCTCTGGATTTCAGTTTTCTTATCTGAAAAATGGGTACATAAGTAACAGCAACCTCCAATGGCATTCATGAGCACTAAACCTGCAATTGCTAGAATAAATATTCAATCAAGTGAGCTGTTAATAAAAATCAATAATAAATTAAAAACATTAAAAATTAAAACATCCATTCATTTTTAGTTTTCTCAGGTATATTACACATTTCAAAATATGTTAGTGGTTATAGGTCAATTGTTGTTGTTCACTTGCTAAGTTGTGTTTGCCTGTTTGTGACCCCATGGACTACAGCATGCCTTCCCTGTCCTTCACTGTCTCCCAGAGTTTGCTCAAACTCATGTCCATTGAGTCAGTGATGCCATCCAACCATCGCCCCCTTCTCTTCCTGCCCTCAATCTTTCCCAGCATCAGGGTATTTCCAGTGAGTCAGCTCTTTGCATTGGGTGGCCGAAGTATTGGAACTTCAGCTTCATCATCAGTCCTTCCAGTGAATATTCAGGGTTGATTTCCTTTACAAATGACTGGTTTGATCTCCTTGCTGCCCAAGGGACTCTCAAGAGTCTTCTCCAGCACACAATTCAAAAGCATCAATTCTTTGGTGCTCAGTCTTCTTTATGGTCCAACTTTAACATAGGTCAATACAAAGTAATTCATTACAAAATGATATATGTCTTATTTTGACCTAATTTGTTTTTCTCACGTCATCACAGGCATGGCCAGGACTGTGATAGGCAGTCATTATGGCCACTATCTTCTCTTCTAATATCCCACCTCTCTAGGCAGAATGTCCGTAGGGGAATCATGTATTTACTATAAGTTTTTCAATCATTTAGTCTTTCTTACTTTGGAACCCTCACCACATCTCAAGTGATTTTTAAAATATCTAAGAAATTTCCACTGACTACTTAGATTTGTAGAAAGTTTTATTTTGTTAAAATATACAGTACTGCATAGACACATTTATAAACATGCAGTCATTAGACTGCAAAGGTATAGAGAGCTGGCCCACGTAATTAGGTATTTTTAAAATCCATTCAGTTAGATTTCTAGATTTCCATGTTCCTTAACATACTTAATTTAAATGCAGAGTCATGTTTAAGGTGACTCTCAGACATCTGAAATGAAGGACTATTGAATGTCCTTTAAATGGGGAAACAGCAAGGGTAGGAGAGAAATCCTGCCGCAAGACTCCACAGTCAGCAAAAGCACCATAAGTGTGATGATGATTCTTGGTGTTTACTATCATTTGTTAAGATACAGTACATAGAATTTCCAAAAGGAAGAGTGAGAGTAGTGATGAAAGTGAGGTGGTGGTTGTTGTTCAGGGGCTGGGTCATGTCTAAAGTGAGGTGCTGCTGCTGCTAAGTCACTTCAGTTGTGTCCGACTCTGTGTGACCCCAGAGACAGCAGCCCACCAGGCTCCCCCTTCCCTGGGATTCTCCAGGCAAAAACACTGGAGTGGCTTGCCATTTCCTTCTCCAATGCATGAAAGTGAAAAGTAAAAGTGAAGTCGCTCAGGTTGTCTACTTGAAAGTTACACAGTCCTGTCTGACTCCTAGCGACCCAATGGACTGCAGCCTACCAGGCTCCTCCATCCATGGGATTTTCCAGGCAAGAGTACTGGAGTGGGTTGCCATTGCCTTCTCCCTAAAGTGAGGTAGAAGCACACAAATGTGGTCCCGAGAGCTTCCTTCCTACCCCTCCTTACTAACCTGACAGTCCAATCCAGGAACAGTGAGTTTAAGAGCCTGGTGTGCATTACCTGTGGAATTGGAACTTTCATTCTGATTATAGATACTTACAAGCATCAGGCATGGTTAAGAGCGCCTAGTTGAAACTATGTACTTCTGATCGAAACTTATTTGGTTGCCGTGGGCTGAGGCAGACAATTTTCTAAAATGATGCATTTTGTCTAAATTGCTACAAGAAAATCTTTTCATAGACAATGCCCTGTTTAACTTTTTTTCTTCACCTTTAATTCCTCTCTGCTTCCAACTGAGTCCAAGTGTTTGTATTAAAACAGCCCTTGGAACTCTGAAGAAATGGACCCATTTCTTTTTAAGCTTTTTTAAGCTGCAGGGTATTTTTTACAGTATACAATACACAGGCTAATGTAATAAATATTTTAATTTCTTAAGGATATTGAACTCTAGTGTCCCTTAGAGGGGACTTTTACAACTTACTGCTACAAATATTGGCACTTAATCATAGAAAAAAAAAATGATATTAAAATAGTTCAAGGATAAAATCCTATGTGGGGTAGTTGTTCTCAAACAGGCCATGATATCATTTATATATAACCTATAAGCTTAAAGAAGTTATGAATCAATATAGTGGCAAGGAAACCTAACATAACAGTTAAGATCAATGATTGTTATTTTTCATTTAGGCCTAGAAACACACTTCCTTTCCTGAATGAACTAATAAGCCCATTTCAAAGAGAAAGAAATGGAAGCCAAAAACAAAGTTGTAAGGCGAGCCTTGCCTGAAGAAACCGGCTTTCCCTTTTCAGATACCAGAAAGGAACTTCTTTGACCAGCAATTCAGTTCAGTTCAGTCGCTCAGTCGTATCCGACCCTTTGCGACCCTATGGACTGCAGCATGGCAGGCTTCCCTGTCCTTCATTATCTCCCGGAGTTTGCTCAAATTCATGTCCCTGGAGTCGGTGATGCCATCCAACCATCTCATCCTCTGCGGCTCATCCTCTGACTAGCAATTCGCACTGCAATATTGGCTTCGATAGCACAGAGAAGCAGAGCCAAGGAGAGACCCGGGGTTTCATAGTGCTGCCTCTGGTGGCGAGAGGAGGTGCTTATACTTCGCACAAGATTCCCCCATCCTCACCCCACCCCCAACGCCGAGTCTCGGGACTGAGGAAGACGAGAGCCGTCTAGAAATTGTGGTGAGGCCAACTCCGCGGCTCCGGACGCAGCACAATGGGCGGGCGTGGGCGCTCAGCGAGTTCCTCTTCTCCAGCCCTTCCTGCCAGTGTTTGCCAAAATGTTTGGGGGTTTGAGGCTGCCAAACTCCCTGAGCTGGGGGAAAAACGATAAACGCTTCTTCCCAGGAGCGATTTTCTTTTCTATTTCTCTGGCCCTTACCAGGGTGTTTGACCTTCGGGCGGACAGCGTTCCCCGTGCCCTGAAGCCAGCTGTGTTCCTGACCCCAGAATAAATCAGGGCTGCCCGCGGGGCCTCGCAGAGCTCCGGACACGTTTCCTGTCGAGGCCTAAGGGAAGCGGTTTGCCGCCGGGACCCTAGAGGGGAGGCTTGGCGGTCGAGGGGACGGGCGGGGGTGGGGTGGGGTTGGGGAGCGGGAAGCGGGGGGAGCCAGCGGTGGGAGGCGGTGCCCGCGCTCCCGGGACATCCCCACGCCCTCGGACGGTACAGACCCAAGCTGGGAGCAGCTGTGGGCGCTGGGCCTGCAAGATGAGGCCGGCGCTCGCCCTGTGCTTCCTCTGGCAGGCGTTCTGGCCCCGGCCCGGCCGTGGCGAGCACCCCACCGCCGACCGCGCGAGCTGCTCGGCCTCGGGGGCCTGCTATAGCCTGCACCACGCTACCTTCAAGCGGCAGGAGGCCCAGGAGGCCTGCAACCTGCGCCACGGGGTGCTCAGCACGGTGCGCGGGGGCGCAGAGGTCCGCGCGGTGCTAGCGCTCCTGCGGGCGGGCCCGGGCCCTGGAGGGGGCTCCAAAGACCTTCTCTTCTGGGTGGCGCTGGAGCGCCGGCGATCCGACTGCACCCTGGAGAATGAGCCTTTGCGGGGTTTCTCCTGGTTGTCCCCCGACGTCGGCGGGTCCGAAAGCGACACGCTGCAGTGGGTGGAGGAGCCCGCACTCTCCTGCACCGTTCGGAGGTGCGCGGGACTCCAGGCCACCGGGGGAATCGAGCCCGCGGGCTGGAAGGAGATGCGATGCCACCAGCGCGCCGACGGCTATCTGTGCAAGTACCAGTTCCAGAGCTTGTGCCCCGCACCGCGCCCCGGGGCCGCTTCGAACTTGAGCTACCGCGCGCCCTTCCAGCTGCACAGCACGGCGCTGGACTTCAGTCCCCCCGGGACGGAGGTGAGTGCGCTTTGCCCTGGGCAGCTCTCCATCACGGCCACCTGCACCGCGGACGAGGTCGGCGCGCGCTGGGAAGGGATATCCTCCGGGGCCGAGCTCTGTCCCTGTCCCGGGAGGTATCTACGGGCTGGCAAGTGCGCTGAGCTCCCTGACTGCCTAGACGACGTGGGAGGCTTTGCTTGCGAGTGCGCTGCGGGTTTCGTGCTGGGGAAAGACGGACGCTCCTGTGTAACCAATGGGGAAGGACAGCCGACCCCTGGAGGGACCCAGGTGCTCAGCTGGCACCCGCCAGCCACTGCAGCCAGCCTCGCGCCGAAGAGAACGTGGTCACCCAGTGTCCAGGAGAGGCCGGGAGAGATACCCAATGCCCCTGGACAAGGCAGTGCAACAGCATCTTTTCCCGAGATCCCTCGGTGGGGAGCACAGAGCACGCTATCTACCCTTCAGATGTCCCCCCAAACAGAGGTAAAGGCGGACGTGAACTCTTCAGGAACAGCCTTTCCCAAGGTTAATGCTACGTCCCCCTCGGACAACCCCCAGGCTTTCGATTCTTCCACCGTGGTCTTCGTACTTGTGAGCATGGCTGTAGTAGTGTTGGTGATACTGACCGTGACAGTGCTGGGGCTTTTCAAACTCTGCTTCCACAAGAGCCCTTCCCCTCAACAAAGAAAGGGGCCTTTGGCCTCGCCGGGCACGGAGGGTGATGCTGAGGCGGCTCCTCTGAGCTCCAGCTCTGCACGTTCCACGGACAATGGGGTGAAGACCGGAGACTGTGGTCTTCGGGACAGAGTAGAGGGAGCCTCGTTGACAGGGTCCTCTCTTGGCTCTGGTGACACATAGGGAAACGGGGGACAGGGAGCGCTCCTTGTGAGTAGTTTTCACGTTTAGTGAAAAGGGAAAAGAGGAACTTATTTGTGCGGCTGACAATTCCTACAGAAATTCTGTCCCCTAAATTCTCTCTATTCCACTGAGGAGCCGGATCTGAACTGAACACTCCTTCCATGAAGATAGAGGAATTGGAAGGTAGTAGAGGGGGGCCAGGATCCTACTAGGGAGAGCTATTTTCTTGTGTTTATTCTGGGGAATTTGGAGAGGTGGTTGAACTTTTTATGACATGGGAAGTGAATAAAGTTTTTTTTTTTTTTTTTTTTACCAAAATGGAAAGGAAACCTTCTGTTTACATTGTACGGGCTGGGAGTATATTGGTTTGAAATTCCTAGGCAAAAAATAAAGTATTGTTGATAACCCAGATTCAAATATCATTGGTTTCCCAGAGGAGTAATTATTCAGGAAGACCAGCAGAGGGGCATGCTGGGAATAGCAGCAAGAGTGCCTCCTGCTTTTAAAACAGGAAGGAGAAAGTGCTTGTAAAGAGGAGTAGATCTTTAAGAACTTTTTCCTTGGTTCTTTTATGCTTTATTTTCAAAGTCATTGTTACTTGCGTACTCTGCTATAAATCCAAACTGTAGCGTTGCCAGAGTGCTGGCTCTAGAAGCAAATTATAGTTGACCACCAATTCAAGTGTTTACTGAGTGTCCTTGCTCAAGGAAACACATGATTTGTGTTTCCCTCTTCCATTTTTTGTGCTCCTCTGTGTAATACCTCCTCAACCAAATAGACCTTTCCCAAACATCAGGATGCTGACCCTCACTTCCAATTATGGCAGTGTTAATTTTCAATTAAAGTGTTACTGCTGAGTATTGATTTGAAATCTTCTGGGTACGTTAAAGCAAAAGCAAACTGGGTTTCCTCCGCAGTTGCTAGGTTCTTGAGCACTGTTTAATCCATAGGAAAATTTGAATTCCATACCACTTCCTTCCCCCACTTCATGAAAGTGTGTGCAGCGACCATACATGCCCATACTGGAATGATTACAGGTTAACAAGATTCTACGTGGGCAAAGGCACGTAGAATAGGCAAACAGCTTACCATAAGAATTAATAGTGTAAGAAATCAGTGGGAAATAAAAATATCTATCATCTTATCTTGTTAGGACTTGGGATATTAGAGAATTGTCTAAACGGAGCATTCTTCTAAAAAACAATCAAGATGTAATGATAATCACTATTTAGTGAGACTGAGGCCACCCCCCAGAAAATATCACACTTTTATTAATATGCTAGCACTTTAAAACTAAATATTTGAGGGTTGGTGCATGGATGGAGATAGAGAAACAAGCTAAGTAACCAGGAATATTGGAAACAAGGAAGAAGTTTACACTATGATTGACATAAAATCATTGGGATGCTCTTGAGTATATAATGTATTAGATATGTACATATATACATTATATAAAGTATAACATTAAAGGAATAAAGTAATAGGTAATTTGCTTCATATACTAAATATATGTTTAAACAGTTAAATTTAAGCAAAATCACAAATGAATTAGAATTAACAACTTAAAATTAACTTCAAAGAAATTTTATGTAAAATCATTTCACAAAGATAATATCAGGTAAGTGGATGGCTTATCCAATGTACCCAGCTTGTTTGAATGAATGTGTCTCAGTTCACCTCAGTTGTAGTATTTTATCTTTGCTCTTTCCCATAAAACCTCTCCACAGAGAAGGTAACTATTTGAATAGAATATATGGTACTTTCTTTTGTAAGGTGGAAAATAGCCTATCTATAAGGGAAAGGCTACCCACTCCAGTATTCTGGCCTGGAGAATTCCATGGACTATAACTGAACTGAATGTAAATTATCTATAGCTAGTACTATCTGTATCTAGAAGTATTTATATCCACCTCTGTGTATGTGTATACACATACTTTGTCTTAAAGTCGGTACTTGTACCATTGTTACAATACAATAGAGAATGCCTCGCTAATTTATTATGCAACTTGCCATTGGTGACATTACACATTTGGGGGTCCAAATGTCCTAAGGAAGAATAAATAGGTGTCAGCTCAATAACTTAACTGCTTTTCCCTATTACTTCCCCATATAAGTAAGTCAGGAAAGAATTACAGAATACTGTATGTTTTTACATTTGACCTCCTGACAAATAGCAATTGCAGACCAAGCTCCATATAATTTTGTCTGCTTTCCGGCTGTGACATTTTTCATAAAATTTCGAACCCATGGCAGAATGGAGCCAACCAAGCATGATCTCTTAAAAGCTCTGTTAGGTTGAGGTCAGTGTCCTTCCTCAGAATATGTCTCTACTATTGCTTCTTCATTATTTCTCCAACCTCTTTGAGGTTGATTCCTTTCTTTCTTAAAACCCTCTGTTCCTGCACTTATTTCACAGCTGTCTGTTCATTTTCTTAGAAGGAAAACTTGGAACCTCATTTACAGTCTTTTTCTCTGGCTAGGTCCTGCTAAGGAGAAGGCAATGGCACCCCACTCTACTACTCTTGCCTGGAAAATCCCATGGACGGAGGAGCCTGGTAGACTACAGTCCCTGGGGTCGTGAAGAGTTGGACATGACTGAGCAACTTCACTTTCACTTTTCACTTTCATGCATTGGAGAAGGAAATGGCAGCCCACTCCAGTGTTCTTGCCTGGAGAATCCCAGGGACGGGGGAGCCTGGTGGGCTGCTGTCTATGGGGTCACACAGAGTCAGACATGACTGACGAGACTTAGCAGCAGCAGCAAGTCCTATCATCTTCCATAGTCTCTGAGCCCTCGTGTATGACTCTTCCAGTGCCTGTATGTTTCAGTTCCTTGCTTTCCTCACTTCTAACAAGCTCCACTTTATTTCAGCCTCCACTCAACAGCCACACCTGAGCCTTTCAGATGATTTTGAAACTGCTCTACATCTGAACACACAAATGCAGGCATTTGTGAGGGCGTGCCTGTGTTCAGAGACCTACTAGATTAGTCTTTAGAGATTGGGCTTTGGAATCTCTCTATAAATTTTAACCCTACCCAGGTAACTCTGATTTTTAAACAAAGTTTGCAAACCACTCGATGCAATTGTGTGTACCTCAACACAAAAGTTTCATATTCTCTTTTCTCCATTCCCACTATGTCTGGAGAATAGAGGGTGCTTTAAACAAGCAGAATTAGAGTTTTTTATTTTATCAAGTCTCACAGGGATGTTGAAGTGTCCTACTGTGGCCATGTCCTCTTGATAATTTTGCTGTAGTCTTGTTCTTCTACTTCTAAGACACTTTTGCTTAAGCTCTCCAGAATAGGATGGAGAAGAACAGCTATCAAGCTCTGTAAAATGGTGGTGGCGGAGGTGATAAGCTCATGTCTCTCATTTAAAAGCATATTGTAGTGGTTATGGTATTTACATCACTAAAAGAGGTTGTTTAGCCTAAGAGCAAAGAGTCAAATAGTCGCTTTTGAATTCCAAAACAGGTTTTTGATATTCATAAAAGAGAAGATCTTGAAAGTCAGAGCAAAATCATATTTTTCTTTTCTGGTTTTTCATTTGTTTCTCTTCATAAAATAGAATGAAGATACAGAAAGTTACACAGAAAAAATGTATGGCTTGGTGAATTATGATAAAGAGAACACCCTTGTAACCATCAGACCACAGGGGCCAAGAATAGAACTTTGCCAGCCACCCCAGAGGCCTGTCCCATTCCAGTCACAGCCCCTTCCTCAATTCAGAAGTAGCCTCTATTTTGACATTTGTAGAAATCCCCTTCTTACATTTGGATGCTTGTATTATGCAAGTGTGTATCCTTAGACATTGTGTTTTAATCTTACACACTTTATACTTTCTTTTTAACATTTTATTTACAATTTTTTGTCCATTTTGAAATCATTTCAGACTTAACAAAATTTTACAGAAATAGAACAATTATAAATACCAATTACCAAGATTCCACAAATGATAACATCTTATATAACTACCATACTATTATCAAAATCAGGAAATTATCACTTATATCATACTACTATGATATATATCACATATACACACATATTCATGACATATCAGTCCATATCATTAGTTCACATAGATCTTCCTTATTCCTTGTTACACCTGTGTGCTTTTCCATTAGGGGGAGATACCATGTTGTATGCACATCCTATGTATTTTTTGAAATCTTTTATTGGCATATAGCTGATTTACAACATTGTGCTGGTTTCAGGTGTCCATAAAGTGAATCAGTTACACATATATCCATTCTTTTTTAGATTCTTTTCCCATATATATTATTACAGGGTTTTAAATAGGGTTTTCTGCTATACAGTAGATCCTTATTAGTTATGTCTTATACATATATAGTAGTAGGTATGTGTCAACCCAATCTCCTAATTTATCCCTCCTTCCCCTTCCCCCCTGGTAACCATAAATGTGTTTTCTATATTTGTGGCTCTGTTTCTGCTAGATTACTTTACTAAGTGAAGTAAGTCAGACAGAGAAAGACAAATATCATGTGATATCACTTATATGTACAATCCTATGGACAGAGGAGCCTGGCAGGCTACAGTTCATGGGGTCTCAAGAGCCAGACATGACTGAGCGACTAAACCACCACCATGTATTCTGAACAGTCTATTTTCAAGTATCTTTTGATTTCTAGATATGCTCCCCTTCCATCCAATTCCTCCTTCTTATAATTTTCATGTTGGAGAATTTGGGGTGTTTGACCTGTCAAGATTACCACAGTCTGAATTTTGCTGATTTCATACTCGTGGTGCATTTTGACTTTTTTTTCTGTCTCCTATATTTCCTGAAAATTGATACTTAGATTCAGAGGCTCGATCAGACTTATTTATTATATCTTTGACGAGACTAAATGCAGTAGTGTGTTTCCTTAGCAAGAGCATATAATGTCTGTTTTTTACTCTTAGCAGCCACTGATGCTTAAAGCTTAGATACATTAATTCCTCAGGGTTACAAAATGGTGCTTATTTTTTTTCATGAATTACCTAGGAACCTTTTTAAGGAGACACTTTCTTTCATTTACTAGTTGGTTATCAAATTATACATGCCATATGTAAGAAAGTCAGAATAAATACTTATTTCTTTATGTTCATCAATTTTTAGGTAATTAATTTCCCTATAATCTTCAAAAGATCAATTATATTTTAACTATTAAGATGAGTTTACAGTACTGAACATATTTGATGGGTTCCAATCAATTGCCATTCATATTTTTATTGAAACTCAAATTATCCTATCTTTGGCCAGTGAGAGCTTCCTAAGTTGATCCCTGAGTCCTTTTGACATGATTCTAGTGTCCTTTGATGATTTCCTTGCCATCTGGTGTAACAAGACTTTCCAGGCTCATTATGTATATTTCCTGCCCCAGATCTGGAATTAGCCCTTTTTCCAGGAAGTCTTGGTGTCTCTTAATGAAAGATGATATTTCAAGACTGCAATCTGGACTCTATAAGAATTTCACTGCTATAGAATTGGTCATTGTTTCTAGGCCTTTTCAGAAGAAAGATCTGGAAAGTGCCATAATTCCTTAAATAGGATAGAATTCTACCAGCAAGAGAAAAAAAAAAATATGTAGAAATGAAACAGAAGTATTCAGATAAGTTTCCCTAAGTGGGCACTTGCTCACTTTCTCATTGGGCATATGCTTTGGGTGTGGTGGGGCATGTGGTGATAGAAACTGGACAGACTGAAGGGTAATGAGCATAAAGGGAAATGATAACTTACTTCCCAGGGGAACTGAAAACCTCTTAGAGAAACCGAGTCAAACTTGGTGCTGATATTGTAGAATAGCAAAGTCTAAGGGGGATATGTAGATGGACCGACCAGAGGGAAGCATCACAGAATGGTGTGAGAGAGAAGCTAAAGTTCTTTTGTCTAAGAGTTGTCCTATGGACCTTGTGAAACCTTAGGGTTGGAGCAATCATGACACCAAATAACCTGAATAGACCCAACACACAAAAATTAACTGAAAGGGGAACTGGTACCTTACTGCCGCGGATGTAGACAGCTGAAAACCACTGAAGACTGTATGTCACACTATAAACCAGGCTGGACAGATCTAGTGACCATAGGACTAATCATCTATCCTCCAATGCAAGGGTAATATACATACTTCCTAGAACTCATCTTTTCCCCATGGATACTTGCAGAAATGAAAGAAAGAGAATCATAGAGTGACCAGTTAACCAGGAAGCACTAAGTAAAATCAAAAATACATGAATTTGCTTCTGTGTGGCAAGAAAAGTTTTCTGTCATCAACAGAAATGACACTTAAGAACTGAGTTCTGTTACTGAGAAATAAATAAATTTCTATTCGTAGGTACGTTTCATTAGCTTTTATCTTACAAAGAAGTATACATGTTTTTAACTTTGTAACTTAGAGGTACTGTTAACTGCCTCATAAAATTGTTATGAGAAAATGAATATAGAGACTTATTACAGTAACCTGGAGTAGGGTAGAGAAAAGTCAAAAGTGTTAGTCACTCAGGCATGTCCAATTCTTTGTGAACCCATGGACTGTAGCCCACCAGGCTCCTGTGTATATGGAATTCTCCAAGCAAGAATACTGAAGTGGGTTGCCATCCCTCCTCCAGAGGATCTTCCTGATCCAGGGATCGAACCCACATCTCCTCCATTGTGTCAGATTCTGAGCCACAAAGGAAGTAGAATAAGCACTCAAATGCCCTAGTGGCAGATTGAGGAGGGAAGCTATGAAGTGCCCTCATCATGATATTAATAAAGGCTTCCCTGGTGGCTCAGTTGGTAAAGAATCCATCTGCAATACAGAAGATTCTGCCTGCAATGTGGGGGACCTGAGTTTGAGCCCTGGGTCGTGAAGATCCCCTGGAAAAGGCAATCGCAACCCACTTGTGTATTCTTACCTGGAGAATCCCATGGACAGAGAAGCCTGGCGGGCTACAGTCTATGGGGTCACAGGGTCAGACATGACTTAGTGACTAAGCCACCACTATTCAGACAAGAGCTTTAGGAAGTCTTATTAATGTCATTAGAAACTAATGAATGTAACTCAAGAGTGCTGGCAATCAGAAAACAAGTCAAACATTCTCTTGAGTTTGTTTTCCTGTTGTTTGCATAACAGTCATCAAGCTAGGCCTTGAAAACATACATGATGACAGGGTCTAGTGAGGCAAATTGTGATCGAATTGAATCTGTATTTTCCTGTACCAGTCAAGGTTTTTGAATTGTGAGTAAATTAAATTTATGTTGGAGTTGTTCCTTGCTAAGAGGTAGTAACTGTAAGAGCGTACCGATTCCTTCAGTACTGAGTATATCTTATAGTGCATCTTTATTTATATCCAGGACATTTTTGTGGCTGTATTTGATTGATATGTGCTTCTGATTCTTGCTAATTTCAAAGAATATTGAATAAATGTTACCAAGTCAAGAAAAAAGAAAACAAGTCTACCGGTCTGTAACCCTGAACAACAACAAAAGCATTTAAATATGTCCAAAGAGAGCAAATGCTGCCCCTAAGATAAACATACTTTTGTTCTTTTTCCCAAGTATGCTAACATGTTATATGATATGAGGATGTGATGGAGCTAGTAGCAATACTCATTCTTTTTTAAATGATCTATTTCCAATTCTCATATTTTTCTTTCAAATGGCAGAACTGGGAGCATGCAGTATCAGCCCGTGGCTACTAGATGAGTGGATACTTAAAGTAACCAGAAGCCTCTTTCTCAAACCTTGGGTAGGAACATGTCCTTAATATGAACCACTTCAGTAGGTAAATTTTCCTGGCATAGTTGTGTCTCAGGAGGCAGGGACTGTAATTTAGCCCCTGGACAAGCCCCATGTGGCCTGACTGTCTAGTGCTGTGATCGTGGATCCCTCAACAGTGTCCAGAGTGTCTGTTTGGCCGACACTACTATTACCAGAATGCTGAGCTTGGTTTAAAGTATTTTCTTTCCTATTACTCCCCTCAACAACATGTACAGAAAGCTCTTAAAAACGATAAACCATAAACAAACTCCTTTACATTCTTTTTGCAAGAAAGTTAAATGTAAATTGAGAAGAACAAAACAAAATAATTCCAAATTTCTGATATATTGTAATATCCATGTAGTACTTTTTATAGATCTATAATATCCTACATAGCAATTTTTTATAGAAAAGTAACTTTTTTACATGTAGTATATTGTTTTCTATATCCTTACAACATCACTGTGGAAATGGGGAAGGATAGATGGGTAGAAATCTGTAGTGTCTGTGACAGTTTTTCTTAAACTGAGACTTGCTAAATTACTGAGACCATTATATAGCACATCTGCCAGGTTTTTCCTTTTAACAGGAGGTCCTCTTCCTTGAGAGGGTAAGAAGCTAAGGAGTTTTTTTTATAGATTGTAACCTCTTTGTTCCTAAGGCTGAGTCACATCTGACTGAGCTCCTCGGGTTTATGTGGAAGCTAGGTCAGGATTACACCTTCTTATTCATGCCTCTCCTGTATTTGGCAGGTGACTCAAGAGTCATGGACCAATGCTAGGAAATCCTTGCTCTCAGCTGTTAGGGCCCTTATCTGTACCCCCTCACACCACCTTTTCCCTATTTGAGGTCGCAGGGTAGGCAGGAGTGGGATGACTAACCCTTTTATTTATGGTCTTGACATTCCTCTCAATGATTTGAGACTTCATCTCATTGTTATCTTTAAATTTCCTCTCTGCACTGCCCTTCCCTTTGGATTACTTATTTGTTAAGTCTTGTAAAAGTGTTACTTGCTCAGTTGTGTCCAACTCTGCAAACCCATGGACTGTAGCCCTCCAGACTCCTCTATCAATGAAATTCTCCAGGCAAGAATCCTGGAGTAAGTAGCCTTTCCTTCTCCAGGGTATCTTCCCCACCCAGGGATCGAACCTGGGTTTCCTGCATTGCAGGCAGGTTATTAACTGTCTGAGCCACCAAGGAAGCCCTTCCATTAAGTCTGTTGTTGTAGTTTAGTCGCTCAGTCGTGTCCAACTCTTTGCGTCCCCATGGACTATAGCCCAACAGGCTCCTCTGTCCATGGAATTCTCCAGGTAAGAACACTGGAGTAGGTTGCCATTTCCTTCTTCAGGCGATCTTCCCAACCCAGGGATAAAACCCATGTCTCCTGCATTGCAGGCAGATTCTTTACCACTCAGCCACCAGGGAGCCATTAAGTCTGCCCTATCCTAAAACTTTATTTCCTTGCTTTCCCCTTTTCCTCTTCATTTCTCTCCTCCTGGAGAGTTACCCCAGCCTGTTATCAGTGTGACCTTCATAACACACCACTGCATCATTCAGCTCTGTGGCTCAAAAGGATGCCAGGCTTTCTTCCTGAAGTCCACGCTCCTGAGCCTCACCCAGGGCCCCCAGACCTTATCAGGTTGCTTCCTGTTTTATTCTGGTTTTTTTTTTGCTTAGTGTTTGGTTTATTGCAGCTCTGTAATTTTAACACAAATTCCTTCTACCTGGAACGCCAGCTGGCCCGTGCTGAAATGTGTCCATAGTACAAATCCTAGTTTAAATGCTGCCTCCAGCAAGATATTTTCTCCAGTCACCTGAGGCTCAAACCAATTCTCTGAAATCTCTCATCACTTCATTTAAATCATTCTTATTTTAGCTACCAGTGTACATATTTTTCATCACCTCCACTACATTGTACACTGTTGAACTGAGAAACTACACCTTACAAATTTTGTAAAACAAAAAAAATTGCCTTTACATTGCAAGCTATAAATAGAGGTTTTCTAAATAAATTATACATAGGCAGAAATGATAATAAGTTTGTTTAAATGAATATCAATTTTTATATTGAATAATCAAGATTCTACTTTTTTTAAATCCTTAACAGTAATTTAGTAACTATTATTGTTGTTGTTCAGTCACTCAGTTGCGTTGGACTCTTTTTGACCCTGTGGACTGCAGAACTCCAAGCTTCCCTGTTCTTCACTATCTCCTGGAGTTTGCTCAAACTCATGTCCTTTGAGTCAGTGATGCCATCCAACCATCTCATCCTCTGTCACTGTAGTTACTATATTATGTATTATATTTACTCAAAGCTCTCCCAGATTCCTTATAAAAGTTTTCACTTCATGATATGTATGTATTAACTCAGACAAGTTTGAGATCAGGTTCTCTGATATGTATTCCAAAAAGTCTGACTTTCTCATATCCACACATACCCTCCAACATTGCTAAGAACGGAAACACTCTTCCTCCCCAGACCATCTCTTTTCTTACAAAGACATGCCTAAAAGATGAGACATCCAGAGGGCATCTGTTTCTCCTAAAATCCTCCAACACCTGCCTGCTTCACGCAGCCTGCCCAACATCCTCCCCTCTGAAGATCAGTGTCAGATGTCCTGATAGCGCCAACAGCAGTTTTGCCATTGTTTGGGGGAGTAAAGGTGGGAGCAAATCCAAGGCAGTGACCTCTAAGCTAACGGATACATGGCAATGGGCTTGGTCCCTGGGGATAGAATCCCCTGGCAGAAGGACTTAGCCAACAAGATAGTCCCACAGCTGTAACTTGGGGAGAACAGGGTCTCTGGGCACACTGGCTTCAGACACTTCAGAGTCTGTGGAGCTAGGATCTTTAGTGTTCCCAGCCAGCAATACCAGTCCAGACTCGATAACCCAACAAATTCATGATCCAAAGGTTAGAAAAGGAGAAAACAGAAATTAAATTTAAAACAATTTACACATCTGTACTCCTTTTGCTCTCACCCAAAGCCTCCCCTGTTACTGTCTCTTCTTGATCACCCACTTTTTCACCACCCTCATGTCCCTCTGTTTCATTTCTTGAACCCAAAGACAGACTTACAGATTAAAACTGGAAGCAAGTGAGGAGAATGCTGGTGAATATTTCCAAGCCTTCGAAGCTGAAGGCAGACCTCTGCTCTCGTCGAGATTGCCTTTTGGTCTCAGTGCCAGGACCACAGGTGGTGTGGGAGGTGGCTATGGCTCTGTGCGTCCATGGTCAGGGCCCCAGACCACCAGTCTTCCCAGTGATCTGACTCAGAGTGCCTCCTGCTTCTGCAGGGCTTTATCTTCCCCCTTACTCTCAGGCAAGGTTGATAGACTTAAGAGCACATAGCTCTCTCCTTTTCACTTACCACGATTTTAGTGAATCAATTAATTTGTATGTATTCATCATCTGTATCACCTTTAATATATAGGTCTGTAAGGGCAGAGACCACGTCTGCCTGTTTTTTTCCACATCCACAGTGTCAGGCATGTAAATGGTACTAAGTCCTTATTGAATAAATGGAGGAATAGGTAGATGGTTTGAAACACAGCTGAAGGGCAGGGCAGGTGGGTGGAGATACTTTTGCTGATCTCTTCTGAATACATTTGCATTTGACTATATATACATAGGTACATGCACACATCTTTTATCTCTATAGCTCTTTAGAAGTTGCCTATGTGCCTCTTCTCTAGACCTCTGCAGTGGCAACCATGCCATTCTTTCAGGGATGCATTCCTTCTGCCACTCTCTGTCTGCGCTCCATAGCTCCGTCGTGTCTGACTCTTTGTGACCGCAGGGACTGTAGCCCTCCAGGCTCTTCTATCCATGGAATTTTTCCAGGCAAGAATACTGGAGTGGGTTGCCATTTCATCATCCAAAGAATCTTCCCAACCCAGGGATCGAACTCTTGTCTCTAGGGTCTCCTGCATTGGCAGGAAGATTCTTTACCACTGAGCCACCAGGGAAGCCCTCTTTAGCCCTCCAGTTATCCTCTGCCCTGCCCTTCCTTTGGATAATCTGGCATCTTCCTCTCCCTTATTATACATTAGTCCTTACAGACAGTCCAGGAGATCCATTAGCAGAAGAGTACATGGGAGGGCAAGGCCCTTTTGACAGTGTATTGAGGACTTGTCCTGTTTACCATAACATATGCTGGAAAAGATCAAAGCTGAGCAGAAGTCTGTTTGGGTCTTTCACAGAATGTGGCTCCCCAGGCTATATCTTCATTACCGACAACACCTGCTCTCCAGGCCTCAGCTGCCTGCTCCACATTCTCCTGTAGAGTTCCTCCCCCAGGGCAGATTCAACAGGGCCTCAAATTAAACTCATCACAGGTGTCTTTTGTAACATTTACCTCTAATGATATAGTGCTTATTTTGGAATTCTAGGCTGGAAACCTCAAATGCTCTTTTCAATCAATTTTTTCTTTTTTTTTAAGATTTCTTTTATATGGATCATTTTCAAAGTCTTTATTTAATTTGTTACAATAATATTTCTGTTTTATGTTTTGTTTTTTTGCCACAGACATGTGGGATTCTAGCTCCCCAGTCAGAGATTGAACCTGCACCCCCTACATTGATTGGAAGGCAAAGTCTTAAACTGGCCAGCCAGGGACATCCCTTCATTTCTTTCTTTAACCTTTAAATTCTCCATCACCAATTCCTGTTGATCCTCCCTTTGAAATGTGCATCAGATCTGCCCTTTTGTATTGAGGTCTACCATTGCCATCCCAGCCTAGATTTTTATCACTGTAATCCCAATTTACTCATTTTTTAAAATTTAATATTTATATCTAAACTCACTTAGCAAACCAGTTTAATCTTTCTGCAGCTCCCTTAAAAAAAAAAAGGCAAAACAGCTTATGCTTCTTATTTTCTAGCACATGAAGACCCAAAAATCCATGACCAACTACTCAAAGTGTGGTCCCACGCTATGTACTGGTCCAATCTTGTGTCCCAAGATTCTTGTAGACACCCATCAGGCTTACCTCATATTCCCCAGGGAAACAACAAAGACGTATTAAGCACATGCTTTGTGCCAGGCCCAGTGATTGGCACTGGAGGGAGATAAGGTAGTATCCAAGACAGACTTGATCCCTGTCTTCATGAACCCTGAAGTCTACCTCAGGATTTTCCTTCCTTCTCCAGGTCTGCCAGTAGGGCACTGCTACTGAACATAACTCCTTTGCCATCATCCTGATGACTCTTCATATACTCAGCCAAAGAAGAGCTTCCCTGGTGACTCAGTGGTAGAGAATCACCTGCCAAAGCAGGAGACATGGACTGTATCTCTGATCCAGGAGGATCCCACATTCTTTGAAGCAACTAAGCCCATGCACCACAACTATTGAGGCTGTGCTCTAGAGCCCAGGAACCACAACTACTGAAGGCTGGGCACCCTAGAGTCCAGGCTCCACAACGAGAGAGAGGCTCCACTTGCCGCAACTAGAGAAAAGCCTGCACAGCAATGAAGACGTGGCACAGCCAAAAATTTTTTAAAATTATTAAAAAAAAAAACAAAGGGTATTTATTAGCCTTGTCATTTGGGGAGGGCACCATGCTAGGCAAGGGAAACTTCAAGTCTGGAAGTTAGAGATTACATCTTCAGGACACACCCAGCACAATGCCTGGATGTGGGTAAGTAGTCCAAAACCTTTGACTTTTATATATATAAAAGTCAAAATATGGAAAATCCCATGGACGGAGGAGCCTGGTAGGCTGCAGTCCATGGGGTCGCAAAGAGTCAGACACGACTGAGCAACTTCACTTTCACCTTTCACTTTCATGCATTGGAGAAGGAAATGGCAACCCACTCCTATGTTCTTACCTGGAGAATCCCAGGGATGGGGGAGTCTGGTGGGCTGCCATCTATGGGGTCACACAGAGTCAGACACAACTGAAGCCACTTAGCAGCAGCAGCAGCAGCATATATGTATATATGTATATATACTTTTTGTCCATGCCCCAAGGCTAGTGCCCTGACCAGGGATCAATCTGTGCCCCCTGCATTGGAAATGCAGAGTCCTAACCACTGGACCACCAGGGAAGTCCCTCTATACCTTTTAAAATGAATGACACATAATAAAAGGTTGTAAACAGAGCAATCTGAATTAAGAGGAGAGAGAAAGCAGAATGTTGAGGAGTCTGCAGAAGGCTGTGCTTTGGAGGATGTGGGCTATGCACAGAGCAAGGCGTGGGAGGAGAACATTCCAAGCAAGCGAGGTGCCGACTGCCCCAACTACCTGCCCTCTCTGTTTCCATAGTGATGGAGTATACACAGCCCTGCTGGCCCTTGAACTAGGACTATCCATGCAACAATGTTCTCATCCATAACATGTGAGCAGAAATCATGGGTACAGCGTCCGCAGCATCTGCTTTAAAATCAGAGGGGGATACTTTATGCTGTGGAATAAACAGCACAAGGTTATTTCTTGCTCACGAAAGTCTGTTGCAAGCCCAGGGGCTTCTTCACATTCACTCAGGATTCCTGCGGGTTTCCATATCAGATTGTTAACAGTGAGGCCAAATTGAACGTCAGAATTTGGGGCAGAGAAAGGTTTATCACAAGGCCATGCAAGGAGACATGGTGGCTCATGCCTTGAAAAGTCTAGAGCTCGCCAAAGAGTTTCAGCAAAGCATTTTTAAAGGGCAGTTGAAGGGCGTGGGTTGCAGGTTACGTGGTCGGCTGTGCACAGTTCTCTGACTGACCAATGGTGAGGCAGCAGGGTGGTGTCCCAGGGGTTTACATCATCAGTCCTTAGGCTCCAGGAGACCTGGGGTATGTGCTTATAGTCTTGAAGAACTTCTTCCATTTGGTGGGGGGTTTTCATATCTGCAAAACAATTCAAGAAATTTGCATCAAATACTAGTATCTAGGTACTTTGAGAGGAGCTAAAGCAGAGGAGATGGGGGAAGGCCTGTCTCAGGAAGGCCCCATAAGGTCCTACTCTGTACTTAGTAGCTCAGTCTTGTCTGACTCTTTGTGACCCCATGGACTGTAGCCTGCCAGGCTCCTCTGTCCATGGGATTTTCCAGGAAAGAATACTGGAGTGGGTTGCCATGCCCTTCTCCAAGGGACCTTCCCAACCCAGGGATCAAACCCAGGTCTCCTGCATTGCAGGCGGATGCTTTACCCTCTGAGCCACCAGGGAAGCCTTCTCTGCTCAATCTTTGATTCTTTGATTCTCCTCAATCTTGAGGAGAACAGATTTTGAACAAGAAAAGGAATACAGGTTCAAATAAAAAAGGTAATCGTAAACTTGACAAAGGTACCCCACAGGGTCCTGTTGCATCTGCCCATCAACATGTGTTTTGGTCATCCTGGCAAGGGGAGCAGGGCTGGAGAATCAAGCCCATCAACAGAAACCTTGGTATGCAGATAACTCATGCTACACTAGCTCCTGTCCCTCTGGTCAACACTAGTCACATGGCTGTGCCTAATGACATGAATGAAGAATTGTAATCTCCCATGTGCCTATCAATAGAAAAGAATTGGATACTAGTAAATATTGTAATGTATATTACACTTACATAAAATGAAGGTGCATGTTATCAACTTAATGTCTACTTTCTGAAGGCTGAGACACATGTATGCATTGACCAGTCTTTGACCATGAAAATGAGGAAACTGCCCTTGAGGATGGTGGAAACACAGGATGAAAGAAATTCGAGTTGATGAATGGTTTCGTGGGGCAGAACCACTATACTAACCTGGATCATCCACTTCCTGACAACTGTGAGAGAAATAAACTTCTATCAGATTCAAGCCCCTGTGTCTTGAAGTCTTTCTCAGCAGCTTAGCCGAAACTCCCAACCAATACAGGCAACGACGTTAACTGGAGTTAGTGTAAGTAAGGGAGTAGCATTGTCGCTTTAAAATAAACAAAAGGAATGACCAGGGAAAGTCCAATGCATGTAGCAGGGCACCCAAAGCCAGTGCTCTGGAACAAAACCAGAGGGATAGAGTGGGGAGGGAGGTGGGAGGGGGGTTTGGGATCGTGGCTGAGTCATATAAATGTATGGCAAAAACCATCATAATATTGTAAAGTAATTATCCTCCAATTAAAATAAAGAATTAATTTTTAAAAAAAGGAACAGCAAGACACATCTGTCTGTTCCAACCCAATGATAAGCTTTGAGCTAGTATGAACTAAAAACAGAAAACTTTTTTCTGGTTTCTTTAAGATCTAGCATATTTCTACATTCAGAGGGTATTATTTTGTGGATAATTGTTGGCTGATTGATAGATAGTAGGAAGAAACAAAAATACGAGAAATCAAAGCTCTAGATCTAACTATACCGAAGTCAGTTGAGTCTCCAAAACATAGCACACAGCCTCCAAACTGAGAAGGACATATACCACCTTGACACAGAAAAAGGTTCAGACAGTCTTCTAACTGAAAAGGAAGGAATACTTCAGTGAAAACCATCCATTGCCCTATTGCTTCTCCAACGGTACAATGTGAAATGGCTTTAACCCTTTGAGCCACTAGAGAAAAAGAGCATGACTACATAGGAGAAAGTATTGTTTGTTTGCTAAGTTTTATTTTATTTATATTATTATTATTTCTTTTGCTTTTTAAGTTGCAACAATAGAGAGTGGTTAAGGATTCTCAATGAAGGCATGTTTCTTTCGATTTTTCTTCATAAGTGATTTTCTCTTCCCCTTTTTAATGGTATGATTAGGGAAGGTATTTGTTTCGACAAGTAAGGTCATAATTATACCCAACAATTTTTTTATACTCCATTTTAACATGCAAAAGTTTCACCTGTTGGTTCATTAGAAATATTATATTAAAAATATTAATGTTATAGTAATAATAAAACACACTATAGTGTCTTCTTAGTCAAGGTTAACTGAACTATGCATCAGCCACAAGAGGGTTAATATCTGACCTCATATCCAGATAAATGTCAGTGAAATGATAGCTTTCAAGAGGTTGCACGAAACAATCTAAAATAAAATGCAGAATTAGAGAACTGACAAAATAATTGGGGGAAAAGTAAAAATGAACATGATAATAAACAATGTATTTATAACCAGAGTAGCTCATAATGAGATATTTATATTTATTTTAATCTGATCATTACCCAATTTTTCTATAATGTTGGTTCTATAAACATTTATTTCACTAGCCTCATGATGAAATTATTATAAATATGACTTTAACCAAAATCGGTGGAGGAAAAGCACGGATCCCAGGACAGTCTTGCCCCTTGCAGCCCTGGGTTGGGGTGCTGACCGTAGGAGAGGCAGTTCCAGGGTATCTGGGAAGGTAGTTGGGGTGATGCTGACTGAGGTGTGCACTTGACCCTGGAAATCAGAGCTGGATCTTGGGGAGGTTAGAATTCTAGTCCCTAACCCCGACCAACTGTGGAGCTTTGGTGTTGAGATACAAGGGGCCGAAGCTCACCCACTTACAAGCCAAGTCAAACAGGAAGAGGAATCAGGAAACTATTTCCTTTTAAACTAATGAAAGACAGGGCTGCCCTGGTGTCTCAGTGGTAAGGAATCTGCCTGCCAATGCAGGAGTCACGGTTCCATCCCTGGTCCAGGAAGATCCCACATGCTGAGGGGCAACTGAGCTCATCCACAACTACTGAGCCTGTGCTCTAGAGCCCACAAGCCACAACTACTCAACCCACGTGTCCTAGAGCCCGTAATCTGCCAGGAGAGATGCCACCAAAATGAGAAGCCTGTGAACCGCAACCAGAGGGTAGCCCCCACTCTCCACAAGTAGAGACAAGCCCGCACAGCAACGAAGACCCTGCACAGCCAAAAAACTAAGAAAAGATAGACATGTGTAGGCACCATGGCCCTGAAAATATGGAACCTGAATTAGACAACCCTGCCTCACGATACCCAGTCAGAAGCCCAACTAGCCAGCTGTGGGCCTCCCACAGCAAAGC
This sequence comes from Bubalus bubalis, assembly GCF_019923935.1. Lineage (NCBI taxonomy): Eukaryota > Metazoa > Chordata > Mammalia > Artiodactyla > Bovidae > Bubalus > Bubalus bubalis. Next base: position 22,078,828 of record NC_059176.1, read on the forward strand.
CTAATCCAGCAAGCTTGAGGGGAGGATGAGCAGAAGGCACACGCCCTGTGACAGAGCCCCAGCTAAAGAGGGGCTGATGGCTGAACCCACACACCTAGCTCCTCTCCAACTCACTCCAATCAACTCGCTCAACCTCCAAGGGGAAGTAAGAAGGCAGGAGTGCTTAGGAAAAATTCCCTTTTCAAAGAACGCGGAGGCGTGAAGAAGAGACCCCTCCCAATGTGAGTCCCTCAGCTGTATAAACCTGAGTTTTCCATTTTTGAACTAATATCTCCAGTGTATCTTTTCACTCTAATATTTATGATTTTAAAAAGTCTTTGAGAGGCATGTATGTACCTAGGACTAGAGTACAAAGGACAGCACTCTTGTGGGTCACTTAGAATGGGGAAGGTGTTCCTGACCTAAGTATATGAAATGTATGCCATCATATGGTTTTATTATATTTCAACAAATATCTATTGAGTACCTTCTATGTGCCAGTGAACAGAGTAATTAAAAAAAACAGATCAGATCTCCACCTGTCTTCTCAGAGCTTACACTCTAGTGTGTTTGATGTATGGGTGCATGAATAGTTGTGTCCAACTCTTTGTGACCCCATGGACTGTAGCCCACCAGGCTCTTCTGTCCATGGAATTTCCCAGGCAAGAATACTGAATTGAGTTGCCATTTCTTACTCCAGGGGATCTTTCTGACCCAGGGATTGAACTCACATCTCTGGCATCTCCTGCATTGGCAGACAGATTCTTTACCACTAGCGCCACCTGGGAAGCCCACACTCTAGGGAGGAGAGATATTAAATAAGCAAGCCCATGAAAGTGCAATTACCAAATCAATAAGAGCGTTAAAGCAAGAAAAAGTGGAGGGTGGTAGTTGGAGGAAGGACAAGAAACAAACTTCCAGGCAGAAGGAATAGCAGGTGCAAAAGGCCCTGAGGCTGAGATGGATACAGCACTTTTGAGATGTTAGATGAAGACTCTGGCCAAGAGTTCATTGAGGAAGAATCTGACTGACACAATTTGCATATGGTAGTACCAGGCAGGCAGGACATTATAGAAAATGCCAAGGAGCTTGGATTTTATTCTGAGAGAATGAAAATCTAGTGAAGAGATTTAAGCTAGGGGAAAATATGCTCTAAATTATGACGCTAAAAATGACTAACCTCTGTGAAGAATAGATTTGGAAGCATTTAAGATCAATACCCCCATGAAGTCGGCGAAGGCAATGGCACCCCACTCCAGTATTCTTGCCTGGAAAATCCCATGGACGGAGGAGCCTGGTAGGCTGCAGTCCATGGGGTCACTAAGAGTCAGACACAACCAAGTGACTTCACTTTCACTTTTCACTTTCATGCATTGGAGAAGGAAATGGCAACCCACTCCAGTGTTCTTGCCTGGAGAATCCCAGGGACGGGGGAGCCTCGTGGGCTGCTGTCTATGGGGTCTCACAGAGTCAGACACGACTGAAGCGACTTAGCAGCAGCAGCACCCCCATGAAGTAATAAAAGCCACCTGGAGAAGTCACAGAGGAGAAGGGAGAGGGTGCCCTTTGGGCCTCTGGAGTGTAGCCCCAGAGCTCTCGTGTCACACTCTTCACTGGTAAGAGCTCTTGCCACCTACGTGGGTCATTAGAGCCAAGTTGGTTAATAACTGATGGTTGGTGAGATATATCATTTTATATACTAATGTTAACACTATTTAGTGCTTCATTCAAAGGAGTAAAGGTGAATTTTTATCCAAGGGTCCCCCAAATAAAGTTTATTCCTAATAGATATTTTCCCCAGTGACTCAGTGGTAAAGAATCCATCTGCAATGCAGGAACCACTGAGACCAAACTGGCTGTCTAAAGTGTATGTGCCTGGATAAAGTTCCTTTGTCTTGATCAAAGAAGGGGTAGAAGAATTTCTGGGGAGAAAATTTTTTTAACTGAAGTATAGTTAATTTACAATCTTGTCTTAGTTTCGAGTGTACAGCAAACTGACAGATATATATATATATATATATATATATATATATACACTTTTTTAGACTCTTTTCCTTTATAGGTTATTACAAGAAATTGATCACAGTTCCCAGTGCTATACAGTAGGTCCTTGTTTACCTATTTTATATAGCGTGGTGTACGTATTTTAATCCCCAACTCCTAATTTATCTGGGAGAAGATGGTTTTTATCTTGAGGTTATACTTCAGACCTTGAGTTAGTTACCTTTATAAGCAATAGCTAGAGGTAACACCTCATTTTACCTCACTGTGCATGAGTGTTAAGTCACTTAAGTCATGTCCGGCTCTTTGCGACCCCATGTAGTCCACTAGGCTCCTCTGTCCATGGGGATTCTCCAGCAAGAATACTGGAGTGGGTTGCCATGCTCTCCACCAAAGGATCTGCCCATCCCAGAGATCGAACTCACGTCTCTCACGTCTCCTGCATTGGCTGACAAGTTCTTAACCACTGGCTGTCCCCAAAGTACTATTGAGTCACCAATGGCAAAAAGAAAAAAAAAAGTGCCTATAAAGTAGAAAAATAAAGAAACAAACAAAAGTGAGAGCCTTTGTTTACTACCTTGAGCTCCTCCTTAACGGAAGCGTTGCTAGGACAGCACTCCTGCAAGACAGGTCACCGGACTGTAGGCTCCTGGGAGCTACAGGTGGGAGGTTACCTCTGGTCGTTCCCAGTCCTGCGACAGCCTACAAGGAACCCTGACTCCGTTTATTCAACTCATTCACTGAATACTTAGAGTGCCTCCAATGATCCAGGCCTCAGTCAAGAAAAAATGTTTTGGTTTTTTTCCTGCGAAGAAACACAGCTTAACTGACTTTAGAGAAAAGGGAGTTTATGGGTTCATGTAACTCAAAAGTGCAGAGTAAACAAAGCCAGCTTCAGTCAATACTGAAGACTAACGCTCCAGTGGTTTGTGGGCGGGGCGGGGGGGGGATCCATTCTTGGTTCTGTTTTCTTCCATGTTCCCTGCATTCTCATGAGTAGCTCTCCTTAGAGCTGATGGTCCCCAGGCTGGCTCACAGTATAGCAACTAAAGTGAAAGTTGACTTTCCCCTTCACAGTAGGAACAAAACCCCGAAGATTGCCTCTAATTAGACCACCATGTACAGATCTGAACCAATCACTGACAGAAGGGGGCTGGCCAGTGACCTGTGTCACTTTGACCCATCGAACTTGAGTCATGTACTTATCCACTGGGGCAAAGCGCAGAGATTCATCACCATCCAAACAGCATGGCCCAAATTAGAAGACTACAAAGAATGTGGCTTGGTGATTCCCTAAAGACACCTTTAAAGGTGATAGCAAGGCAGTAGATATCCACAAAGTATTTAAACTCCAGCGACATGAGGTACAAAACAAGCTTGCCCTCACAAACAATGCAGGAAAAGGATGATTCCACCACGCAATGCCATACATAATGTAATTAGGCTGATCACACATCTTGGCTAGCCAAGGCAGTCATAGTTTACGCCTGGTATCCCAGCAGAATTATTAGCAATGGACTGCCTTTGTCTCAAAAATGCCCTGGTTTGGACAATGTGTTTTGTGGCCACTCTAACAGTAACTGATGTATCTTCAAATGCGCATGAAAGAAGGACAAAGGGATGACTGACTGGGAGAGAGGGGGCAGCAGTGGACTGGAAAAGCTTCATAAGGAGGGCAGTGCTTTCCCTGCACGTTGAAGAAGGTGTTTGAAATTCTCTAGAGGCTCTAGATGCTAAGCAAGTCCAAGCACCAGGAAAGGTGAGGAGGTATGAACAATCATTTGGGGTGGAGGAATTGCTCCCACACCTCTGTGATCCAACAGGATCAAAGACGTGCAGAGGAAAGGGTTGGGGCAAAGGACAGGAAAGGTGAGCCTCTGGCCTCTGACCAAAAGAAGAAGCACCACATAAAATAAAATGAGGGACTTCCCTGCTGGATCAGTGGTTGAGAATCCGCCCGCCAATGCAGGGGACACAGGTTCGAAGCCTGGTCCTGGAAGATCCCACATGCCATGAGCAGCTAAGCCTGTACACCTAGAGCCTGTGATCCACAATGAGGAAAGCCTCAGCAGTGAGCAGCCCACGCTCACCCCAACTAGAGAAAGCCTGCACACAGCAACGAAGACCCATAAATATAATAATATAAATAATTTTTACAAAAATAAAATGAATTATCCAAGCTTATCAAGTCTGGCAGTAAGCTAGACTTCCATGGTTTAGAATAGAAAGACAAAAATCTTCCTTTTATTTCTGGTCCCTTGAAACACTCTGGAAGTATGCTGAACCTGAGAAGTGAATTTAGAAGCTTGTTTCACCTCACTTAGATTCATAACACCTGCTGCTGAAGATGTAACCTGGACTCAGAAGATGAAAAATGTCCTCTGTCAGGCCCAGACATATGTCACTGGTTTGGATCATATGTCATCTGTGCCTCAGGTAATCATGAACGCGAAAGGAAGAAACAAACAGTTGTGTTGTATAATAGGTTTTCTGCTTATCCTCCTTGTGAGATACATTATTTCAAAAGGACAGATAGAAATGGATATATCATAGGGTATCAACAGAGCCAATACATTTGGCTTAAGAAAAGTGTGTATTTTAAGTTGTTCCTATAAATTTTACCCCAGATATACTGATAATTTTGCATTATTAGCTTCACACAGCCAAAGAGAATGTTCATTCTTTAGTGTTAAATTGTTATGTTCACAATTTGAGAGGGAAAAGGAAATTATAAATATGCAATGTAATCTATGGGAATGTAACTTCTTCCTAGTATAGTATTTTCTAGTAATTGTTTCACAATTCTTCATACTTCCCTACAATGTCAAAGTTTCATACAAGCAAATCTTAAAATGAATAATGGAGTTGAATATACTATAATTTCAAACACTTGTGTGTTGAACAGCTAGTTATTCTCTAGAGTACCTCTGTGAATGGGTGAGGTCAAATGTCTTTATGTAATACAATGAAAATGAAACATGAGTGTTAAACTCTAATCAATCCTATCCCTTTCTAGCTATAGCTGTTGGTGGAACAGATATTATAGTGTCCACATGATATCACTTATTTAGACCCAAAGAGAATAACTTAGTCATTAATACTGATAACCCTGGGGCTTCCCAGGTGGAGCTAGTGGTAAAGAACCCACCTGCCAAAGCAGGAGACAAGAGAGATGTGGGTTCAGTCCCTGGGTCGGGAAGATCCTTTGGAGGAGGGCTTGGCAACCCACTCCAGTAAATTCTTGCCTGGAGAGTCCCCGTGAACAGAGAAGCCTGGAAGGCTACTGTCCATAGGGTCACAAAGAGTCAGACACGACTGAAGCAATTTAGCACGTTTGCACGCACAGATAACCCTTGGGCTTCAGTAGTGAGGTGTGTGTCTCTGTCTTCTCTGTACTTGTCCCTCCCGAAGACTTCAGTCATCTTTGCAGTTCACGTCAGACTATCTCACCTCTCTGTGTCTGCCATCTGCGGACCTCTTGGTACCTTCCTTTGTTCACAGAAGATGTCAGTATGTGAATCTGTCATCTTTTCTACTCCTTAAGCTATTATCTTTATTGATGTCTTCAAGATCCTTGAGAAAAACTCCTTGCTCACATGGCCTTGCCCCTCCTCACCTTCAGTGTCCTTTCCCCCTATCTTCTAACACCACCCACCCCCACAGGTAGACCCTGGACCTTGGTATCACTGACTACTGTACTGTCCCTGAGTTTTATATCCGACTGTTAAATCTGACTCCCCTTCACGTTCTCTCATCCCTACTCCGGCTGTGCTTTGATCACACCAAGTTCTCTAAATCATTAGTCTTTACTCTTGTTCATTCTTCATGATCTCTCTCACTTTTCTTTATTCCTTATTCAACTATATCATCCTATATCTATGTGCTTTTTTATTGGGGTATTGTTGCTTCGCAGTGTTGTGTTAGTTGCTGCTGTACAACAAAGTGAATTAACTATATGTATAATACCTGTATCTCTTCCCTCTTGGACCTCCCTTCCACCTATCACCCCATCCCACCTATCATAGAGCACCAGGCTGTGCTACACAGCAGCTTCCCATTAGCTGTATATATGCCAACCCCAATCTCCCAATTCATCCCACCACCCCGCCACCTCCCGGGTCCACACATCTGTTTTCTGTATCTGCATCTCTATTCCTGCCCTGCAAATATGTCCATCTGTACCATTTTTCTAGATTTCACATATATGACTTAATATATAGTACTTGGTTTTTTTTTTCTTGCTGACTTACTTCACTCTGTATGACAGTCTCTAGGTCCATTCACTTTTCAAAAGTTAACTCTCTTGCCCTCTTTTTCTTCCAGTTCCCTTTCCCCCAGAGAACTCTAACCCTGGTTGTCCCACTAGCTCTTACTCCACACTGGCCACAGAACAAATCTGCAGAAAAGCATGTGCTTTCTGTCGACCGATTCCAGTTTAAATTCATGATCATGGATCCTTACTGGGTCTTCAGTACTGCTTGGTTACCTTAATACTTTAATAGTTTAATAGATGCTCACTTCCCACTCTTCGAGATGAGCCCGTGTCATGATTTTCCTGTCTCCTCAAACCGCCAGTCTCCACCCCAGGGTGCAGCACACCCTTGGCGCACCTGTATTCTCGTGTCTTCCTTTGTAAGAGAGGAGCGTGCCAGCTTCCATCAAAGTCACCACTTGGGCACAAGCTCTCCAGCCCATGCTTTGCTATTCCAGGACCCTCTTCCTGGAATATTCCTGCTTTTCATCAGTTTATCCTTCTGGACTTAATTACTCCCACTAGCAAAAACCTGTTCTCTTGATTCCTTCCTCCAGCTCCTGCTATATTTTTCAGCTCCTTTTCAGAAGAAAACTTTCCAGAAGGGTTGACTGAAGTTGTCTCCATTTCCTCTACATTCCTGTCTTTCCTCAGCCCACTCCAATTGGCCTTTATCCCCATTCCTTTGAAACTGTACTGTGTCAGGTCAACAACAACCTACATTCTATCCAATTTAATGGTCCCTTGAGCATCCTTGTCTTACTAGATTTCTCATAAGCATTTGGCACAGGTGACAAATCTTTACAGAGACATTTTCCTCTCTTGACTTTCCTTTCTCACTGGCCACTTCTCCTCTCCTGCTCATCCTCTTCTGTCCAGTCCCAGTGTTTTCCCAGAATACAGCATTCCCATATTAGGTCCTCAGCTGGGAATTCCCTTTCCTTCAATCTTCCACATGTCATTTAATTCTTATTTAAATAGAAGCCCTGCAGAAGGACATTTTCTGACAACTTGATTTTAGTTTTCCAGAAACTCTATCTTGTCTATTGTAATAGCTCTTAATGTATTTGTTTATTGTCTCATCCCACTAAAAATTTCACAAAAGTAGGGAATTTGTCTATCCTGTTCACGGTTCTAAGCAACTAAAAATATTTCTTGTGTGAATGAGAAAATTAATATTGGCTTGCACAGTAAAAACTAATACTTTTTCATTAACAACTACATCTTCTTTGCATTGCTATGATTGTCAAAACATTTGATGCCATGTGAATGGAAATTTTTCCTCTCATCCTCAAAATAAGATTGGTTTTCTTTTCCATTTAAACTCAAAGAGGGTCTAGAATTCAATAAAGTTTTAGAAATCACTGCATTTACTTCAATCTTTGTTTTTAAATACTAACTTAGGAACTGTAATACTTATCCTTTATAGGTCAAGACCCACTCTTAAAAAAGAAAAGCTCTTCGCTAGCAGTGACAGTGTTATTGTTGTTGTTCAGTCGCAAAGTCATGTCCAGCTCTTTTTTTAATATAAATTTATTTATTTTAATTGGAGGTTAATTACTGCAACCCCATGGACTGCAGCACACCAGGCTTCCCTGTCCTTTACCATCTCCTGGAGCTTGCTCAAACTCATGTCCATTGAGTCAGTGATGCCATCCAACCATCTCATCCTCTGTTGTCCCCTTCTCCTTTTGCCTTCAGTCTTTCCCAGCATCAAGATCTTTTCCAGTGAGTCAACTCTTCACATCAGGTGGTCAAAGAATTGGAGCTTTAGCTTCAGCATCAGTCCTTCCAGTGAATATTGTGTGTTGATTTCCCTTAGGACTAACTGGTTTGATCTCCTTGCTGTCCAAGGGACTCTCAAGAGTCTTCTCCAGCACCATAATTAAAAAGAATCAATTCTTCAGTGCTCAAACTCTCACATCCATACCTGACTACTGGAAAAAACATAGCTTTGACTATATGGACTTTTGTCAGCAAATGATGTCTCTGCTTTTTAATATGCTATGTTGGTCATAGCTTTTCTTCTAAAAGGAGCAAACATCTTTTAATTTTATGGCTACAGTCACCATCTGCAGTGATTTTGGAGCCTAAGATTTCTCACTAAATCATAGACAAATACACCACAAGGATGATTTTGTCTACTCCAAATTAAAGCTTAAATGTTAAGATTTAAACTTAAATATACTTAAATAAGTGCAGTTCTAGATTATTTTTGTGGCATTGTTTAATGCAAAGCATATTAATAATATATATTCCATAAATTATGTGAATTCTTTCTTTAATTTATAACTTTGATTAATCATTTCTCTAACTCTGGACACTGAGATGGAAAATAAATTCTAGAAATGAGAATCTAGAAAACTTGAGTAAATTTTTAATTTAGTTTTTCTTCAACCAAAATTAAATCAACTAAAATAATCTGTCAATCATTAATTACACAATTCATGAAATTCAGAGCAATTTTTCATGATAACCTAAAGACTCATGTGCCCTTATAGAAAACAGAATTTGCTTAATAAAGATAACAACACAGGGTCATGCCAAATATCTCTCTTAATGTGTGAAATAAATGTGTATTTCTCAACATTGACTCATTTTCACACCAAAGAACTGCTGCATCTGAGCACTATACACAGGACAAATAATATTCCCCGCTAAAGAACAAAAGCCTTTTTGGGCCAATATAGATGATGACTCGCACTGGTTTCATTAAAAAGTCAAATACCAAGGTAAAAAAAATATATACTTTTAAGGATTTTTTTTTCTCATAACTCCTCAGCGATGAAAAGTATTATTAACCAATATCACTTGTCTAGGGTTGTTACAATAGGGTTGTTAATCCACAGGTAGGGCATTAGTCCAGTGAGGAAATAAATTGAATACAATCTTTTCAAACAAGATACTAATTTAAGGATACACATTTACAAATTTGCTGTCAAAATTTGTCATTTTTCTGAAAGAAATGAAGCATGGTTGAGAACAAGCGATTAAAACAAAGATGCAAAATCAGGCTATTTACAAAGTCATGTTATCACTAATCTTTGATTTCTAAGAATAATATTTGAGCTTTTAACTTACTGGACATAATATTAAAATATGTATTTTCTAACTCAGAAGTAGCCTTCAAATGGTGACAAAATATGATCATCAGTTCAGTTCAGTTCAGTCGCTCAGTCGTGTCTTTGCGACCCCATCAATCGCAGCATGCCAGGCCTCCCTGTCCATCACCAACTCCCGGAGTTCACTCAGACTCATGTCCATCGAGTCAGTGATGCCATCCAGCCATCTCATCCTCTGTCATCCCCTTCTCCTCCTGCCCCCAATCCCTCCCAGCATCAGAGTCTTTTCCAATGAGTCAACTCTTCACATGAAGTGGCCAAAGTACTGGAGTTTCAGCTTTAGCATCATTCCTTCCAAAGAAATCCCAGGGCTGATCTCCTTCAGAATGGACTGGTTGGATCTCCTTGTAGTCCAAGGGACTCTCAAGAGTCTTCTCCAACACCACAGTTCAAAAGCATCAATTCTTCGGTGCTCATATGATCATAAATAGGAGTAAATAGGTGTGACTTTTGAAAAAATATATTCCAGTACTAAAAAGTCATTATATATTACCAAAGAATTGAGAAATAAATTAAATCAGATTCTTAAGTGCTTGTTTTCTTTCTGTAATATTTTTGACCAAAAAAAAAAAAAAAGATTTCCTATTTCTAGAGAGTTATTTGCAAATTGACTTCTATTTCACACTATTTGGTCAATGTTTATTTTTCTAGTGTTATGCAGCTTATGGGAAACAAATGAAATACTACATTTATTTGAATTTTTATTCAGTGTTGAGTTATACTTTTATACCTCAGCTAAATATTGTTTTGATATATTAAATGTAGACCTCTACACTCTCCCTTTATAGTCTTATCTGTCATTTGATTTTTTTCTAAGTCATTAGTCCTTCATTTCATTTTTTCTATCGTGGCTTTAAATATCCAGTGAGACCCTATGATTTTTATCTGAACACTAATAAACCACTTCTTTGAAGCAGCTTCTACTATAGCCAGGAAGTCATAATATGGATAATGAAGTAATAGTCACTGTCTTCACCACCACAGGATTCCTACCAGTCACAAGCACAGCTTCCTCAAGCCCCAGCACCGTCTCCATGTTAATAATGGTTAATGAGCTAAAGTATTGAAGACACATAGTCTCCATTTGCTCAGGGATTTTGTATTGTATATGCTAATCATGTGAGAGAACTAGAGGACGATGCAGTAGAAAAGGTTATGATTAAGAATGTTATGTATTCTTCTTCTTCTTTTCCTGATTTAAATAACTGCTGAGGCACAAACCAAGACCCAAGGGAGCTACAGAAATTTACACATTTACAACACTGGGTTCCCATGAAGAGAAGTGTCTTGCAGGAAGAATGTCAGGATGAATATTTCCCATCACATTTGAAAAGGATACCAGTAAAAGAGGGGTTGGCAACAATGCTCTTGTACTTAGAAGAGTTACAGAAGGCTTCTAAAGAGCCACTGGAGTGCCAGGCAATTCTGATGATGGTGTGGTACAATTTGAAGGACTAGAGAAGGTCCCATATTACAAAATATACCTCCACCCCTTAGAGGCTGATCTGCTGCTGCTGCTGCTGCTGCTAAGTCGCTTCAGTCGTGTCCGACTCTGTGCGACCCCATAGACGGCAGCCCACCCGGCTCTCCCTTCCCTGGGATTCTCCAGGCAAGAATACTGGAGTGGGTTGCCATTTCCTTCTCCAATGCAGGAAAGTGAAAGTGAAGTCTCTCAGTCGTGTCTGACTCCTAGCAATCCCGTGGACTGCAGCCTACCAAGCTCCTCCGTCTATGGGACCTTCCTGGCTAGAGTACTGGAGTGGGGTGCCATTGCCTTCTCTGAGAGGCTGATCACTGCACCTTAAATTTCTTCACTGGAAATACAACACTTTCCTTTATGAAGTCTTTTAAATCTGTAGTTGAGATTCAATACCAGTTAGTGAAACCACCTGTATCAGAAACCTTGTTTCCAAATGATGCTTGGGCTTTATTTTCAAGTTTCCTAAACTGGGCATTAGGAATGTATGGTTTTCAAAGTATTAAGTGTGCTCGCTATGCAGCCAGGTTCAGGAACCATTGTTATTATCTCCCATTAGGAAGCCAGCATGCTTAGGATCAGGGAATTCATAATAAGCCAGTCATCACTTGCACTTTAGAAAAGATGGTTGAGGGACTTCGTTGGTGGTCTAGTGGTTAAGAATCTGCCTTGCAATGCAGGGGATGTGGATTCAATCCCTGGTCAGGGAACTAAGGTCCCACATGCTGTGGGGCAACTAACCCCAAGTACCACAGTGAAAGGTCCCGCGTGACACAACAAAGATTCCATGTGCCACAACTAAGGCCTGATGCAGCTTAAAAACAAAAAAAAAAAAAAAACAAAAAAAAAACCTTGTATTAAAAAAATGATTTAAAAAGGAAAAAAAAAAGGGGGGGGATGGTTGGTCAGTGAGAGTCCAGAAGACTAAAAGAAACCCTTAAGATTTAAGTAATGGCCCTGATTACCAAAATCAGTGACTTTAAGACTTTACATTGTCTTAATATATCCATCAATTTAATGTAATGATATTTTGCTGAACGCTTAGAAAACTCACTATGTGCCAAGTCTTATTCTGAGTACTCTACAAATATTCATTTATTTAATCTCTATAAAAACCCTATGATGTATGTTCTTTTATTAATATTTCCCCTGTTGTACAGATGAGGAAACTACAGCTAAGGTGAAGATATGAAGTCATTTACCCGAGCTATTAAATGGATGAGCTTCACAACTCCAGCTCCTAATGCTGGGTCCTGTGACCGTTCAGATGGCAGGCTAGGCTCTGAGGAATCCAAGATGAATGGCCCAGAGGGAACCTGTAGGCTGACTGCTGCTGCTAAGTCGCTTCAGTTGTGTCCGACTCTGTGCGACCCCATGGGCTGCAGCCTACCAGGCTCCTCCGTCCATGGGAATTTCCAGGCAAGAGTACTGGAGTGGGTTGCCATTGCCTTCTCCGCAGACTGACTAATGGAATACAACTGAGAAATCAGGTTCCCGCCATCAGAGCTTTAGGAAGAGAGGTCAAGATTTAGGTCTTGCCCAAGCAAATCCTGGCTGACTTTATCTCTCCTCGTGCTACTCACCATCTTTGTAAGAATTCGTCACTTGGCTTACCAAATTCATCTCCTTGGTTTTCCCAGTGCTTTTTGCTAGAAAACAAATGATAGGAAAGCTTGAATATACATTCAAGTGGAGTCAGTTTTATTTCCTTTTGAAATGGGATGTAACTGGATATTGGTTGTGATGATTCTAGAGATTCTCATTTTGGAGAAGGTATTGCCATAGGAGTAGGATTGGAATGGGTGCAGTCATCAATTTAATTCTTTATAGATCCAGCCTTGGTTTGCAAATGAGATGAGAGATGCAGCTGCAGGTGAGAGAGCACTCATTTAAAAAAAAAAAAAAAACTTGGCAGACCACAGCTTAAAAGTGTCCACAGCTGTTTGAAATTGTGCTTTGCATATTTGCCTCTTTTGTTTTGCATGCTACTCCTTCTGCTCATGGATTCAATGAGATAATTTACAAGAAGAATTTATAAGAAAATAAGTTGTTTTCTTTTTTATAAATCACTTTTTAATATTTGGGAAGAATTTTTTCCTGAGTCTCTCATGTTTCCTTAACTAGACTCTATTCATTTGACTAATACAGGGTATTTTATTTAATTGGTATCCTGATAAATGACATGACCTCTAAATTGGCAGAGTACCAGATTAAAAGATTTAGTTTAATGCTTTTCAATTATTTTACACTTTTGTTACAATGGAGCAGCTTACCAGTTTAAATAGACAGGGAAAAAATTACAACTGTTAACTAATGTCCTAAAAGCTATTTGGGCTATTAACAGGTGGTGCTAATGGTAAAGGGCCTCACCTGCCAACACAGGAGACATAAAAGATCTGGGTTCAATCCCTGGGTGGGGAAGATCCCCTGGAGGAGAAAATGGCAAACCACTCCAGTATTCTTGACTGGAGAATCCCATGGACAGAGAAGCCTGGCAGGCTACAGTCTGTGGGTCTGCAAAGAGTCATACACCACTGAAGCAACTTAACATGTATCTTATAATTGCTTTAATGTTACTTCATTATATAATTCCTAATAATAGGAATATGTTTAGTGTATCTTCATAAGTGAAAAGAAAACTGTTTCTTGTTTTCATTGTTCTTGAACTATCATTATCTCTGATATTTATATAAATGAGGATTATTAAAGTGTATTAAAATGCTGAAAAGACTGTCACTTTGCTAACATTAGGGGACAGAAATTGTTTTTATTCCTATTTTTTAAATTAAGATATATGAGGCATGAGTGGATAACCTGCCCATAGTTCCATAACCACTAATATTCAAAGCAAGGATTCTAACATAGGCATTCTGATTTTTAATTCCACCTACTTCATCACAGCTCTCTCTTGGAGCAGTTCTTGACATGGCCACATTTAACTTAGAGGTGAAACTGGTGTTTCTCATAGGCAATCTGACGGTCTCTGTGAGGAGAATTCAGTTCTTTAATATTTACCAATAATTTATTTCATTTCTTTTTCTCCTTAGGTACAGACTGTGAGTAGAGTGGTACATTTTGACGTTTGATTTTGGACACTATGATTTGTAAAACTGGAGGCAATAGTCAGACTTTTCCCATTTCCATGTAGTTTGTGGAATTGAATCTTTGTGCCATTTAAAAGGATATTTTTGGTGTGTTTCTCTCTATATATATATTTGTTTTGTAAGAGAAATAGAGATTTCCAGTTAATAGGAATCTTGGTGAAGACCAAATGAGATAGCATGCAAAGCATCTGGCAAAATGTGTCACTTACAAAGTAGGTACTGAAAAAAATGCTACTTCTCTTTTCTTTCCTGCCTGCTCTGCTGCTATATTTTAAATTCTGGACACTGACAGTTTTATGTAACTGCTATAAAATCTGAGGGGAACTGAAACTGTCAGTTTAATTCATGGGCGTTGGTTATCGTCATGATGGTATTTCAGGCCCCAAATATGTAGCACACATATATTTGTAAGCTGCAGTAAGACAGAAGGAAATCCAAATATCTGGATATTATTTACTAATCATGGTACCCATTTCTGGCTGTGGTGGGCAATCTTATTTCTATTACCTAAAACTGTATTTAAAGCAAACTTTTTCCCAATTGCTGATGATAGAATATAGCTTGAGCCAGCCTCCAGACCTTTGTATATCACTCCGTTATTCATATGTGTTCCTGATCTCAATACAATCTTCAATATGCTTAACTGTATGCTCTGCATTACAGTAAAATGCCTTTATAAGTTGATCTTAAAATATATTTAAATAATGTTATTAATCTTATGGGAAGGCAATAAATTGTTACTAATCTGGATTGCTATCTAGTTATTCTCATTCTCAAGATGTAGGATCTGATGCACAGGTGATAAATTTTCTTGAGGTCATATGGAATCCATGAGTATAACTTGTGAAATATATTGAATTTCCCAAATAAATAATATGATGAGTATTCCTTATCATTTCATTACATAAATAAAAATGAATTTTGCTCAGCTTTCATATGTGCTTATATTTAAAGAAATGAAGTAAAGTTTTGTATATTTAAAGTATTTAATACTTAAATATATGACTAGTCAAACAGAAGAATTTTAAAACTTGAATCACTTATTTTCTACTTTCTCATTCCGACATAATAATAGTAGAATTTGATATCCATATATATATATATATATATATATATGTTGTTGTTCAGTTGCTCAGTTGTGTCCAACTCTTTGCAACCCTGGAGACTGCAGCACACCAGGCTTACCTGTCCTTCACTATCTCCCAGAGTTTGCTCAAACTCATGTCCATTGAGTTAGTGATGCCATCCAACCATCTCATCCTCTGTCATCCCCTTCTCCTCCTGCCTTCAATGAGTCAACTCTTTGCATCAGGTGGCCAAACTATTGGAGCTTTAGATTCAGCACCAGTCCTTCCAATAAATATTCAGGACTAATTTCCTTTAGGATGGACTGGTTGGATCTCCTTGCAATCCAAGGGACTCTCAAGAGTCTTCTCCAGCACCACAGTTCAAAAGCATCAATTCTTTGGCATCCTGCCATCTTTATGGTCCAACTCTCACCAAGTCTGTACATGACTACTGGAAAAACCATGCGTGTGTGCCAAGTCAGCTTCAGTTGGGTCCGACTCTTGCCCACCCCATGGACTGCAGCCCATCAGGCTCCTCTCTCCATAGGATTTTCCAGGTAATAATACTGGAGTAGATTGCCATGCTCTCCTCCAGGGGATCTTCCCCACCCAGGGATTGAACCCGAATCTCTTCAGTCTCCTGCGTTGGCAGGTGGGTTCTTTACCACAATTGCCACCTGGGAAGCAGAGGTGGAAAAACCATAGCTTTGACTATACAGATGCTTGTCAGCCAAGTGCTATCTCTGCTTTTTAATATGCTATCTGATACATGCACACACACATATCTGGCTCCTAAATCTGTGCTAGACAGCTGTCGATTTTTATTTAATTTTATTTTTGCCACATAACGTATCTTTCGTCATCTACTTGGGGTAATTGTATACAACTTTTCTTCTTGAGATCTGTCCCGTTGTCCCTCCCTCTTCTGTGAGGGACACTCCCAGCTCCAAAAGTAGAGTGTATCACCCAGGCCCAGCTAATGGGTGCAGTGGTAGATACTATCAGGATCTGGAATTTTATTTTATTCTACTTACAAGTTAGTAAGTTGTTCTGTTGCTATTTCATAGAGGCCAGCAGAAGACACAAGATTTCTGGGTCAGAGACAGAGAACATTATAACTCAGGGTACAGCCGGTGAGCAACATGATTAGCAATAGTTCATCTGTCCTTGATTATCACGGGGGTGAGGCAGTGTGAGCCCAAATGGATGCTGTGAAGTGATGGGCCTGGGTCACAGATGAGGAACACTGATCTTGGGGAAACCATCGAATTGTAGTAAGCAGTAATCGAGCCTTCTCTTTGCCTTTACTCAAGATTGCTTGCTAAAAACAAAACTCTGAGAAATAATCTAGGTAAAAATTGGTCAGCGCCTCGTATTCTTGCATACCCAGCAAGGAACACGGAGGGTGAGGGACACATGGAGGCATGCCTCTCAACAGATAAATGATCTGAGTCTAATCAGGGAGAATCATTTTTACTCTTTCCCCTGAAATTTGAACCTGGAAAAATATCATTTCAGTTTTCTGCAGCTGTCTGTAATTACACAGGAATAGCCAATCTGAGAATAGAGCCAAGATTGTGAAAGTCAGAGATGAGAAAAGGAAACTGAAAGAAAATATATTGCACCGAGTTACAGATCAAGTACACCATGAGTTCTTCGTTAAGAATTTTCAGTCATGTGAGCTAGTTAGGTTTTCATTCCGGGTTGGCATTCAACATGGGTTGTCTCATGATATCAGGTAAAGGAGGTATTATCGTCCTGATCTTACAGATGAGCACAATCTGAGTATGGAGATTACCTTGCCCATCATCACCCAATGAAGAAAGCAGAGCTACAGCCGCTGATGGCAAACTCCATGCTCTTAGCAGTTAAACTGGTAGTTCCCACACTTTTAAGTACTTTAGAAATACCAAGGTTCATCCCAGACCTAATGAATCAAGGTCTCTAACATAGAGCTTAGAGAATATGCATTTTCATAAGTTCTTGGGTGATTCTGATGCAGGGCTGTGGGCCACTTGTTAAGAAATGTTTGCTTTGGAAACAGATGTAATTTCAAGGATACAGCTGGCTGCCTGACCTTCTGATACTACGTCCTTATTAAAAACCCTTGCTTCTGGAAAAGAACACCCGAAGCCTTGTCAGTGAGGTAAACTACAAATCAAAAGAAATCCTTTTCTGAGAAAAGCTCTATTGGGAGAGGTGAGGAAAGTCAGAAAAAAGA
Organism: Bubalus bubalis; assembly: GCF_019923935.1. Classification (NCBI taxonomy): domain Eukaryota; kingdom Metazoa; phylum Chordata; class Mammalia; order Artiodactyla; family Bovidae; genus Bubalus; species Bubalus bubalis. The sequence goes on from NC_059176.1 coordinate 22,096,051, forward strand.
GTACTAGGCTGAAGGGAGAAGCATTAAGAAATGGGAACTTAAAAATGAAAAGGAGGTGGTGGGCAGAGGTTTGAAGCTCTGTTTCACCAATTATTCCCTAAGAAATTTCTTTTGGCTTCATTAATTAGGCTGTGTGTGTTTAAGTTCAGATTCCACACAGAGTTTATATAGAAGGAGACCTGAGAGTCTATTGCAAAAGACGTGTAGACATCTGCTTGATTTGCTAGCCACAGTGGTTCACTGGACATGAAGGAGGATGTTTAACTTAATTATTGACTTTGAATAGACATTTTGCCACTGCTAATAATATTAGCTAGATTAATGAATTGTTCAAGGGTTATAGAGACAGAACACTATTGAGAGTTACTGTTCATCAATATTTGGACAACCTTTCCTAGAAGAGTCTTGCCAGTCACATGTGTTATTGTAAAATATTTTCCTGTTTGCTATGATGTCTTAGAATTTTTTTCTCTCCCTCTTTAAATGAAGTATTAGTTGTCTTGTGATACAGATATTATTGTGAAAGTCAGAACTTTTTCTGTACATGCTATTCTACAGCGTCTCCATCGTATGTCTTCTTCCAAGTGGACTCTGATACATGGTAAGTCTTTCTTAAATTTTTAAGGCTGGGAGCACTGGAGGTCATCATATGTGTCTGGTCTGGGCATGTAGGTGCTGAGGAGGGGCATAGAGTCCAATTCTACTGCAGAGATAATGTGGTAGCTGATGGCATTCCCTATTTCTCCTTTTCTTTTCTATTTTTTGTCCAATCAAAACAGAAGACTTGAATCAGTCTGGCTTAAAGAGGTATTTATTTTTAGAGTTTTAAGCTCATTATTATTCCAAAGAATTTTAGAAGCATGCCTGTAATCTCAGCCTTAAATAAGTATAATATTTCCAGCTTTAGGCCAAGAAGATTGCATTTGATATATGTTTTGACAATAGTTAAGTTCATCATCAAAGTGAATGTTTTACCAAAGGGCTTTTAAAAGCTGTAACTCCTTTTGCAATGATGTTTTTCTCCACCCAACAGTTTGACAAGCAGGTGTTTTGATATTTTTGTTTGAACTGGTTGCTTCTGTTCACAGGCTTTCTCAACTATATCGTCATTGCAGAAACATTATCCTTTTTCTTATGGGTAAAATCAGTAGCTGGATTTTGCTTCCAGAAGTACACTTACCCCATCTCTAGATAGTCAGCAAAGCAGTAAATAATCACTTACAACATTATCTCAGTACTTGCCTCGCTCTTGGAAGCCATGTAGCAATCCTGAACCTCTCTGCCTTCTTTTAACACCAACAAATGAAATGTGTTCAGTGAAAAGCAAGATACTCATCTGAGTATGTGGAAGAGGTTCTTATGAGCTCAGAGGTGTATGGTGCAACAAGAGAGCAGCTTTGTGGTACCTTGTTTTTAAAGCACACACCACTGTAACAATTATGTGATTGCCTATCAGTCATAACAATTAAAGACCTAACCTGTCTGATGTGGCACGCTGGAATAAAGAAGGGATGAGCAAGATAAGATTTGCAACACATAACCCTTCTAATGAAGCGTTTTTTCAAACACTGATATGAGTATGTCATCTCTATTAGTTGTTTAAAATAAACTGGGAATATATCACAATTTTTTAAAATGTATTTTCTATATTGTTCTCCAGGAAAATTCCTTGCTTTTTTATTTCTCAAGCCCAAACTATACATTCAGCATTTTTTGATCGTCACCATTAAATTGGATGAGGCATCAAAGATTTTCAAATGTGATCCTATCTTGGGGTATTGTGGGAGAAGATGACCTCAGACATTCCACCCTGAGAACACTGAGGTCCCCAGTAAGAGACAGCAGGGACATTAAACTGATACATTTTATGTTCCTCCATAAATCATGTTTCATTGCCGTGTCTCACCCTGAGGTGAGGCTCATCACCAACTTCTAGGCCATGCGAAAAGGCTTAGAAGTAAGAGGAGGCTGTAGGGGTGGGGGTTGCACAGAGATTTGCCAAATTCTTTTTCTCCTGCCTCAATATAGCAATGTGTGCATGCTCAGTCGCTCAGTCACGTCCGACTCTTTGCGACCCCATGAACTGCAGCTGCCAGGCTCCCCTGTCCATGGAATTTTCCAGGCAAAAATACTAAAGTGGGTTGCCATTTCCTACTCCAGGGGATTTGCCCAACCCAGGGATGAAACCCACATCTCCTGCATTGGCAGGCAGATTCTTTACCACTCCAACCACCTGGGAAGCCATCACAGGCTAAAACTAACTGCATCCCTATTACACTAGAGGAAAAGCATAGGACTTGAGTCCTTTAGTCTTAGCAACACATCAAAGGCTAATCAATCTAAAGGACTCAAGTCCTATGCTCTTTGTCTAATGTAACAGGGAGGCAGGGTGTATGGAATGTTTTTAATGAGTGAGGTTGACCTTTGTCAGGAGAAATGCAAAAGACCTGAGACAGAGCCACAGAAAAATTTACCAGCCCAAGGAGATCCTGAGGGTCACCAGTCTAGAGCCACTGGATTCCCTCTGGTCACTGAGCCAAGAGGCTCATCAAGAGGCTGCCTGCTGTGGCAAGGCCAGGTCACTGCTTGGCAGAGGCAGAGTCTTGGCAGAGACCCCAGACTGGGAGGCTATATGAGGACCCCTAAGACCCTGAGAGGGCTGTAGCCCAAAGGAGTTGAAGCATGACCCTCGCCAAGGTGAGAAGTCAGATCACAGGCTCTGGAAGCTGCAGATTGAAACAAACTGCAACCAGGATCATCCCAGTGGACAAATGCCCTCTTCCCAGAGATCAAAGGGCAGACAGGACCCCTTTCCCAAGGACCCCACCTCATTCCCTCCTCCATTAGGACATGAAGCCTCTCCCAGTTCACTCTAAAGCCACTTTTAAGATAACAAAAAAGGAAAGGGAACCCAGCGAAGAGACTATTGAAACATGTTTAAATAAAATTTTGAAATTATCTGAAAATGGCTAAATTATCAGCTCAGCTGGATGTTTGAACAGTTATTTAATTTTTCCTCCCAGCTAACCGGCTGGAAGGGGCTTGGATGGTCAGATGAATTAAAACAAAGAACAGAATGTTTTCTCTGCACATCGGAGTTATGAGTTCAATTTGCCACCTTGCTATAGCTTTTAAAAATAATGAAAAAGCAACAGTTCAGCTATTTTAAATCATACTGAGATTATGTGTAGAACTATAAAGCCTAGAGTTACAAGGCAGTTGAAGGTATTTGAAGCCCACAATCCCCCGACCCTGGTTCTGGAATCACTGCTTGGAAAATACTCCTTTTCCCTTATTTTGCTGTGAAAATAAAATGTTTAAAAAAAAACAAAACTCCTTTAGTACCTTCTTAAATTCTTCCAGGGATGGAAACGGCCATCACTGAAAAAAGCACAAAATATGTCTTTCTGTACCATTTTTCTAGACTCCACATAGATGCATTACTATATGCTAGTTTTCTCTTTTTTACTTACTTCACTCTGTATGACAATCTCTAGGTCCATCCACGTCTCTGCATATGGCACAATTTCATTCCTTTTTATGGCTGAGTAATATTCCATTGTGTATATGTACCACATCTTCTTTATCCATTCCTCTGCTGATGGACATTTAGGTTGTTTCCATGTCCTGGCTATTGTAAATAGTGTTGCAATGAACACTGAGGGGCACGTATCTTTTGGAATTATGGTTTTCTCCAGGTATATGCCCAGGAGTGGGATTGCTATGAAGTAGATGGCTGGTGAGGGCCTACTGTATAGCATGGGTGGGGGCAGGGAAGGAGTGGTACAATCTGTTTGTAAGACATGTATTAGGTCACCTTAAAAATGCACTCCAGTATACATTAGGTGAGACAAATACTGTTTGATTCCACTTACACAAGGTACCTAGAATAGTCAAATTCATAGAGTTGGGAAGTCCATCAGTAGATGCAATGGGCCAGAGGATGGGGGTGGGTGGGAAGGGGGGTTGAGGAGTTAGTGTTTAATGGGGACAGGATTGCCATTTAGGAAGGTGAGATGGATGATGGTGAGAGTTGCATTACAACATGATGCCATCAGAATGGTCCAGTTAAATATGGTTAAGAAAGTATGTTTTCTATTGTGTGCCTTTTCCACAATTAAAAATATTTAAAAACATCTTTCTTCTTTTAAGTTGAGATCTGATTTTTTGTATTTCCTTTATCCATTGCCCTTTGCAACATCTTTAGGACATCACTTTTTTCCCTTTCCACTACCTTTCCCTGGGATGTAAATTAGCAATTACTTACTCCCACAGCAAAGTCTGAGGTCATAAATGAGGGCAGCCAGTAGTTTAATCTGTGAGAGATTGTAATATCATCTAGTTCGTCTGGTAACCACAGCAAACCACAGAGAGTGCAACCATAGGGGAAGAAGTACACTTTTTCCTATTCATACTGACTCAGTTTTTTTCTTTCTCAGAACTAACAGACTTCAAAAAATAGGTAAAGTTATAACCACAATCTTGGTAAAAATTCCAAAGGTAATCAGAAATCTTACGTTTTAATATCTAAATGAAACATAGAGCAACTAAGCCAATATGTGTGTGTCTTGAAGTAATCTGTTGAAACAGGAAGATTCAAATTGCAAAGTCAGACAACTTGCAACAACATAATACATTTGTTTATTTAGTTAATATTACAATGGAAACAGGTTAAGAGCACTAGATTTGTGTCCTCGGAAGAGGATAATGATCAAGACGTTTATTTGTAAATTTCACTGTCCTTAACTATTAAAAATCTATTTTCCAAAGGAGTAATAATATGCATGATTTTTAAATGACAGATCTAAACTTTCAAATTTATGACCAAAAGCATATTTGTTCATTAAATAAAACTTTAAAGGACATTGTAACTCCTGGTTACTGCTTTCAGGAAAGCACAATGTTCTTGAAGCAAATATACACAAAACGTCTTTCCATAGTGATTTTCAACCATTGTGTATCATGTTGATGAAGGAACCTGAGAACCCCAGATGTTGAGAACTCCTGAGTGTTGTAATACACTCTGGTTTACTGAAACAGTCACAAACATGTATTTAATGCCTACTATGTAGAAGCCAGCAATCTAAAGCAACCCAGGTAATACAAAGAAGTAAAATTATTGGTCTTTGCCCTGCTCAGGCTTCCAATGAAGTTGGTCAGATAAAACACAAACACAAATTAATTTACTTTCAATGTCTTCAAAAGAAGTGCCAGTATTACCTAGATTGTATGTTAGAATCACCTATGCTGTGAACCTAGAAGCAGCAGGTACATAAGCAAGGACATCCTCAGTGCCTGCTAAAGTCTGTCTGAATCAGGCTGTGGAGTTCCAAGTTTGAGGGGAGGATATTTGAACCCTCATATCTAAAAGTATTCTAGCCAGTCTCACACCTGTCACTGTTAGTGACTGTGTTTGGCAACTGCTTCATGGACTTATGACAAGGGAGCAAGATAAATGTATCTAGTATGTGAGTCTATTTTGATTTGAATATATGTATATATATACATATATATACATATATTCAAATCATATGTAGGGCGATGTTGAAAGCTGAGACTTTCCACTCTGCGTGGGAGGAGGCTAAACCACATTATTTAAAACAAGAGACTACATAAGAAAAGTAGGAACAACTCTGCAAACTTCACTGACGACAAGCCAAAACAGAAAGGCTAGAGGAAAGAATCAGAGAAGAGGGCCTAGCAAAAAGGAGAGGTTTTGAGGGGACCTTGGGGGTCCCCTGCCACCTCCGGGCCGGCCCCACCGCCAATATCCTGAAGAAAAGGCCCTGGGCTAGGGCAAGTAGAGAAAAGGAAAGCAGAGACCACAGTTTTCAAACACCACAAATAAATAAATAAATAAATATGTTAAGCAAGAGAATAACTTATTAGGCACCGCTTGAAAGGCAGCAGCCCTCAGGGGTCGGGCAGGCCGCACCGTCTAGCCTGTAGGTGGCGGTGACACGGTCGGGATGGGCCGAGACTGGGAAGGCATCACCCGAGGTCTCCGCCCGGTGCCTGTTGCGACTCTTGGATGGGCACCTCCAGGAGCTAGGGTGAGGGAGAAGGCCGAGTGGAGCTGCCCCCACGCTCCCGGGCGTCCCCCGAGGCAAGCGCACCCTGTCCCGCCTGGCCCCGGAAGTCCCCCTGCGCTTGGTCTTTGAAACCAAAAGCGCCCTTTGTGAACCAGGCGGGAGGGTGACTTCCATTAAAGCCTTCCTCCCCCATCAAACCCCGGAATCTTTTTTAAAACCCCTAGTCACTTGTTCTCAGCTCCTTTTTGCTCCAAAGAGGGGGTCTGGATAGGATCGCAGAATGCCTGGGGTTCGAAGCGCGGGACCGATTTTACTAAGCACCTGGCTCCGCTCTGGGTGGATGGGGAGTCGGGGGTAGGTTTGGGGATGGGATGCGCGCACCTTCCTTCACTCGAGAGTGAGAGGAAAGACCCGCTGCCTAGATCCTTCTCCAGTCCGAGTTCCCTGAAAAGAGGGCTGCGGAGAGGGAGAGCGAGGGTTCGCCAGACTCCGCTAGGGGCATCAGGCAGAAACCTGGCGAGCGAGGGGCGCCGCAGGGCGCGGCTGAGGGCGAGCTGGGTTTTCCCGAGGGAAACCTGTGGCGGTAACCGTGGCTCAGCTTAAACAGAAACAACGGCTGGCGGGGCTGAGAGTCGGGCCGAGTTGGAGACGTTTCTAAGTTCACCACCTGCACCTGCAGGACCTGGCGGAAAGAAAGACCGAAATTGCCTTGGGCGGGGGGAGCATAGAGGGATGCAAAAATACAAGCGCAGGGGAGGAAGAAGCGGAAGAGGGGCCCGCTAGTCTTCCAGCTTATAAACAAAGCTCCGGGTCCACGTTGTCTCGCGCCTTTCCCGGGTCTTCCACCCGAAGCGCACAGTGGGCCCAAAGGCCCCACTTTTATTCTCGCACCCCGACGCCTGGGGTCCTTTCGCCTCTCGCATCTGGCCTCCCTTTCTCCTCATCCTCCCCTTCTCTGGGCTCAAGGCCCCCCGGCTCGGACCCGGGGCTCAGAGGGTCGTGATCCTGGACGTGCAGGTGCCATTACGGAAGACGCCGCCGGACTCCAGGTTTTCGGGCTGGAAGTCCTCCACGCTGTAAGCGCGGCTCTTGAGGGCCGTGGCGTAGTAGTCGACCGGCTCCTCGGCGGCGTTGTCCATCCAGCTGAGGCAAAGGATGCGCTGGAAAGAGCGCTTGAAGTTGTCTGAAAGGAAGCCGTAGAGGATGGGGTTGGCGCAGCTATTGGCGTAACCGAGGATGACCGACAGCTGGCTCACCGTGGCGTCGTCCTGCTCCGCGAACACGTTGACTAGCTGCACCACATAGAAAGGCATCCAGCAGATGACAAACACCATCACCACCATCATCACCATCAGGGTGATCTTGCGCTCCGAGCGCTTGCGCTGCTGCCAGCCGGCCTTGAGAGCCACCATGCGCATTTTGGCGATGATGAGCACGTAGCACAAGCAGATGGCCCCTACGGGCAGCAGGAAGCCCATGAGGAAAGTGTACAACACGAAGCCCACCAGCCAGCGCTGGGCGGGCTCGGGCATGAGCATGTTGCAGGCCACCGTGCCGTCGCTGTTGGCCGCCGTGCGCGAGAAGACCACGATGGGCAGAATGACGAGCAGCGACAGCACCCACACGCCCAGATTCACCACCTTGGCCACGGTGGGCCGGCGGTAGCGTGCGGCCTTGATGGGGTGCACCACGGCCACGTAGCGGTCCACGCTAAGCACAGTCAGACAGTAGATGCTGGTGAACATGTTGACTGCGTCCACGCTGAGCACGAGGCGGCAGAGTAGCGCGCCGAAGGGCCAGTGGCGAAGCAATGTGGAGGTGACCAGGAAGGGCACGCTGAGCATGAGCAGCTCATCGGCGATGGCCAGGTTGAGGATGTAGATGTTGGTGGCCGTCTTCATCTTGGCGTAGCGCAGGATCACATAGATGACCATGGAGTTCCCACAGAGCCCCACCAGGCACACCACGGAGTAGATGAAAGAGATGAGGATAGCGCTGCCCTGGCCCTCGCTCAAGGTCCCGTTCTGGGACGCGTTTCGCCCCGGTTCTTCCATCCCGTCTGCAGCGCCGGCCCCGGGGCCCCTGCTGCCGCCGCCTTCGCCACAGCTGCCTGGGCTGGGGCTAGGAGAGGAGGGAGAGGAGGCGGTGCCATTGGGGAACATCTCAGCTGATGAGGGCCGGTGGGGCTGCCGGGGCTAGGACGTTCTCCGGGCGACCCCCGCCGCTGGCGCCCTCACTCGGCACCCCGGCGGTCCGCCCGCAGCTCGCAGTCACCCGGCGCCTGGGGGAAGCGCTCAGCGACTGCAGGAAGCGCAGCTCCACCGCTGCCGGCGGAGCGCATCGCCCGGCAACTGCCGGTGCGCAGCCGCTCGCCGCTCCTGGGCGCCTGGGCACACGCGAGCGTGGAGAGGGGAGGCCGGGAGACTGGAGCCCGGAGCTGCACAGCCATTAACTGCCGCGGCTGTGGGCTGGCGAATGATTAATAGACACCACCAGCGCGTCAGCAGCTACGAAAAGGGAGGGGGGCGGGGGGCGGAGAAAGCGAGGAAGGTAGGCGATAGAGGTGTCTTATCACCCTTCGCCCAATTTTCCTTCCCAGTTTTGAGCTCCAGTCGACTAGAGCAGCTCCTTCCGGGGTTCCCCTTTACCCATCCTTCAGGGAGACCTGGGGGGTGCCTCCGCTTTCCTGGAGGGTGGGTGGGGAACAAAGCTGTAGATGCTGTCCCATCCCACCGGGCTCCTAGCCAAAGCAAAGCGTGAAGCCGACCTTAGGCACAGATGATGTCTGGAGTTCATCTCAGTTTCCCTCAGTTGCCGCCCCGCCCTGAGGGACCCCCAACTCCACGCGGATCCAATCGTCCGGAGCCCTAGCCACCGCCCCCCACCCCGCACCGCCCCCGCCTGCCCTTCCCCTCAGACCCGCTGCGGAATTCCTTACCCAGGGCGCGCTGTCTCCAGACCGACGCGCAGCTGGCCCGTGCAAAGTGCCTGTTCGGTCTGGTAAGCGCGGTGACGTGTTCCGTGCGGTCCCTCTCCTTTCTTGGGGCGGGACCCCAGCACAGGCGCCCACTCAGACTCTGAAGAGTCGCGGAAACTGACCCTAAGCCGCGAGCGCGAGGAGGCGGAAGGACCGCAACCTTGCGTTTAGGGGCTTCTGCCTTATAACCCCGCAGGCAGCTCTTGGCGGGCGGGAGTGTTCCGGGGCCCGGAGAAAACCCACTGCGAATCTCTTAATACAGCTGGTAGTGCCCAGAGCCCCCTGCGTCTGCCGAGCAACAGCGACTGCCGAAAGGAGGACGCGCTGCTGGGAGCGGAGGAGCCGGAGCCTAACCGTTCTCCCGCCCTCCCCCATCCAAACGTGCCAGGCGCGGTATTGAAAATCCATCTAGGTGTTCGCTGGGGATAGATACGGCTGCGCCGCCTGGAAAGGCTCCGCCCGCGTCCCTGCTGTACTTTGTACCCTGCAGAGTCGGCGGGCCCCGGGGGAGGAGAGTGTGAAGGCCTGGGAGAGCGGGGGTGCCAGTCGGGGTCCGGCCGTGCAGGTGATCGGACCTGTCACCAACTCCAGTAACAGCAGGAGGACGGACCTTGTTCAAGACTTTCCGTGAAATACCTAAGATTTCAGCCTTTTTTGAGCCCCCTGGATGTGTGCCCCGGCTGCTGTTTACGTTCCTAAACCTTTAAGAGACAGAAATCGATGTAGGCACGCCTAAAGCTCGCTGACTTTATTTAGGAACTGCACAGTTACTAAACGAACAAAAAAAAGTTCATTTATCATGACTTTTAACGATCTGTTAGGACTTCCCACTATCCCTAATCTGGGTTCCCTTGGGCTTTCCAATTCTTTCAGTCCAAAAAAGAATCACTCCAACTCGCCAGTTCTTTTCAAGATCCCCGTAAGTCCTTGTCTGAATCATGTGGGTTCCTAGGAAAATTGACCTGCAGCATCCCAGTGCTGCGGGGGCTCTTTCAAGATTTAGCTTTGTGTCCAGTTTTTGTGAGTTCTTCCTCTCGACCAGGAAGCACCCACTGTCTCGTGAGTCTCATCATCCCTTCCCTCAGTACCGTTTACAATAAGCAGAGGCAAATGTAAACAGAAACTAAACTCCTCATCAAGGATATTTGTGCCAATGTGGAATGCAGAAATTGGAAGGAAAAAAAAAGTATAATTTCTATTTTCCCCTCGCTTTATACAGGTATCATTTGCATATATGTTTTAGTTCTCAAAACTAAGTGCTCCTCAAAGGAAAAGAAAACCTTCTGTAGTGTGTTGATTATAGCAATCAGAGATAAAAGAAAAGATGACAGACTCTCACAGGAGTGTGTGCAATGGACACTGAATTATTAATGAGAAATGTACTGGGAAGAAATTCAAAATTTCCTAAGAAATTTCCCAAGCTGTTTAACTCATTGCTTTGCCTCAACAAATTACTTTATCTTAAGTAGCATGTGGAATTCGTGGTTACTTTTATTTCATTTTCCTTAAAAAATACAGCACATATGGAGAAAAAAATAAAAATGTTCATTGGGTTGTTTGTTGTTTTTTTATAATGGCTTTTATTTTTTTCTCCAGAAGAGCTTTTAACAAGCCAAACCTCATAATGATTTAAATGCCTCTTTGCTGATCACTGACTAAAGACACCTGGCTATTACTCAGGAGGCTGACATTTCCACCGTCATCACCTAGACCCCTTGGTGTTGATCACGGCTGCTCCAGTGGCAGTGGGTGATGAGAGCCTGTGAAGCACAGCTCTACTGTTCAGGATCTCATATGTTTGTTTTGCAGTTCATCTTAGGGAAATCTCCTCTCAATTTACTGGTAACCTCACACAAAAGAAAAGAAGACCTGATGTGAGCCTGCTTTTTTGTTTCTTTGTGAAGTAGTTTCTATGATGAATTTTTAATCCATGAAAAGAGGTTGACAGTGAGGTGTTACTTTACGCCCCCTAGGGTGGCTATAATAAGTTTTTAAGGAAAAGAAAAATAACAAATGTTGACAAGCATATGGAGAAGTTAGACCCCTTATATGTTGCTGGTGGGCATAAAGAATGATGCAGCAACTTTAGAATACTTGATGATTCTCAAGTATTCTTTAGAATTCTCAAGTATTCTTTAGAATACTTGATTCCTTTCCTCAAAAAGTTAAACTTAGAATTATCATATGACCCAGCAATTCCACTCCTAGATATTTACTCCCCCAAATTGAAAATAGACATTTGAACAAAAACTTGTACATGAATCTTCACACCAGGACTATTCATAATAGCCAAAAAGATGAACAATACCAATACCCATCAACTGATGAATGGATAAAAAAAGTGTGGTATATCCTTTTATGATCCATCCATAAAAAGGAAAGTGAAGTAGGAAATGGCAAACCACTCCAGTATTCTTGCCTAGGGAATCCCATGGACAGAGGAGCCTGGCAGAAATACAGTCCATGGGGTCACAGAGAGTCAAACACGATTGAGCAGGCACTTGGCTTAAAAAGGTTTGAAATTTCAAAACATGCTACAACAGAGACAAACCTTGAAAATATTATGCAGAGTAAAAGAAGCCAGGCACAAGTCACATACTGCATGATTCCATTTATATGAAACATCCAGAACTAGCAAATTCAGAGAGACAGAGCAGCTTACAGGTTGGCCGTGGTTAAGGGGGAGAGAGAGGGGAAACAAAATGCTTCATGGATATGGAGTTTCTTTTTGGGGTTATGAAAATTTCTGGAACTAGATAGTGGTGGCATTTGTACAACGTTGTGGATGTACTAAAACCATTGAATTGTACAGTTCAAAATGGTTAAGATTATGCATTTTATGTCATGTGAATTTTACTTAAATAAAAAGAGAGTTTGAGATAGACAGGAGCCATGCCACGTTATCAAATCTTTTTAGCCATCTATTTCTTAACATTGTATCTGTGAGCTAATCCGGAACAAACAAAAACAACCAAGCAAAAGTCAGCATGTTTCCGGGCTAAACAACATGTGTTTGGAGTTGCAACTGTTTTAAAATTACATTAAGAGAAGGAGCCTGGTTAGGAATCTGCCTTCCTCTCAGACCTCAATTTAATGTAAATGTTTCTTAAAGACACAAGAATGCTACTGTAGTCATTGGATCATTGTAATGTGTAAAGAACACAGCCTATGTTTCCTGTTCTGATGAAAAACTTCCCCCTTAATTTATTACATCTCTAAAGGCTTGAAAAAGCTTAGAATAAGCTTGTTTTCTCTGAGACAGTCACCTGTCTTTCATTTCTCCCTTATTTGCTTACTATCTTTCCTATGCCTGTGTGATCTGAACATTTCTCCATATGAGAGGAGAAAGAAGATGGCTTTCAAGACGAGAATGAAAGTCCTTATTTAGGAAGTTGCACATTCTTAAGCAGACTGATTTTCTTCCCCACCTCAATTCTCTCCTACAAGGCGCACTCTACCGTGCTGTCAAGTACCAGGTGTACACTTTGATTACCGTGTTTATCACTTTGTACTGTGATTTTTGTGTGTATGTACTTGTCTGTCCCCACTTCCCAATCTGCAAGCTTGTTCAGAACAGTGGTTACGTTCTATTTATCTTTATATCTGCAACACCCAGCACAGTACCTGGAAAATTGCCCAGTACCTCCTTGTTCTTTTTTCCCCATAGCATTCCATGGATATAGTACCTTCTTTTTTCTAACCCATGAACTGTAAACACAAAGAAATGAACTTTGGGTCTCTTGCAAGAAGAGCTTTAATATCGATGTAATATCACCATCTGTAGTAATTCCTTATACTTTTCAATCTTCTAATTTCAATTTGCATGTCCTATATCAACAGTGATCATGCTGATGACTCATTCATTGATCATTCTTGGTCTTAAATTTCCTGGCAGAGAAAGGGCTCTGGAAAATGGGTAGTATGTACTTTAGTAGCTAATGATGGTTATTTAATAGTATCATGCAGTGCGAAAGCCATTATATGTGGAAGATTGTTTCTTTCTAATTGCAGCTCTGTGTCCCAGTTGGTTTGGTGAAACAGTAATTATCAGGAACTCAAACTCTGCTTCTGTCAAAATCGTTACTAATATGTTTTTTTTTTTTTTTTCCAATTGGAGCCCACGGTGATCCTCAAACGAGCTCCTGTAATCCATGCCAGTGGTAAAGGGGCTGGCTGGGGCCAAGGATTAAGGGAACAAACGCTTCCTGGAGCATACTCTGTACTGGCATCATCAGAATTGTGTTTACACACACCTGTCTGGGCAGATGGGTCCAAGCTGGCTATGAGGGGTGAGCACCACTCAGCAACATGACCCACAAGAAGAGGTGTGTGTCACTTAAGGACCATCTGTCATTAAGCAGTTAGCTTGATGACAGTCTAATAAGAAAGTCACCAGAGTGCAACAGTAGCCAGAGGGCTAAGCAGCAATCCCAGGCATAATTTCCCAGCGAAGCCCCAACGCTTCTCAACAGCCCCAGTGGCCTGTGGTTCAGATCATCACCAATCTCGGCAAACCCGCCTTAGCTGGATGATGATTTTCCTGTTGCCTCTTGTGAAACAGTAGGGCCTTGTCTTTTTTTGTGTGCTCTCAAAAACACACACGTGGTGCATGCATCTTTGCCTTCTGCTGGAGGCAGGAAGAGCAGGCGTGAGTGGCGAGCTCAGAGCCAGTGGGAGCCAGTGGGAGCAAGTGGGAGTGGTCCAGGAAGGGAAGCCTGCTCACTCCCTCCTCCTAAGGACCTGCAGCCTCACCTACACCAGGCCCTGCCTCTGTACTCCCCTTTCTAGGCAATTGTGAGGGTGGGGATAGGGGCCAAAGCACTTTACCTCGACCTTGAGGAAGCGGTCTGTGCGACTGCCTGACTCTTCCTTTCCTGCTAGGAGAAACAGGTAAGAAGAATACACAGTCCAGGTAGGAACCCTGGCCTGAATAGAAGTTACCATTCTTTGACAGCTGTCTGGGTGAACTGAATTTTCACTACTTAAGCAATTAGCTATGGGCTTCCCTCATAGTTGGTAAAGAATCTGCCTACAATGCAGGAAACACAGGTTTGATTCCTGGGTCAGGAAGATCCTCTGGAGAAGGAAACGGCAACACACTCCAGTAGTCTTGCCTAGAGAATCCCATAGACAGAGGAGCCTGGCAGGCTGCAGTCAATGGGGTCACAAGAGTTGGACACAACTTAGCAGCTAAACCACCACCACCATGCAACTAGCCAGAGCACTGGTTTCTGATACTATTTCCTACTTCTTTTGTTTTTTTAATCATAGGAGTAATATTTAGACTATAGTAGAAAACAGACATAATCATGTAATTGTATTGTATAGGGCTGGGCTTCCCAGGTAACCCTAGAGGTAAAGAACTTGCCTGCCAAGGCAGGAGACGAAAGAGACAGTTCAGTCTCAGGGTTGGGAAGATACCCTGGAGAAGGGCATGGCAACCCGCTCCAGTATTCTTGCCTGGAGAATCCCATGGACAGAGGAGTCTGGCGAGCTACAGTTCACGGGGTTGCAAAGAGTCGGACATGACTGAAGCGACTTAGCATGCACGCATTGTGTGTGGTCACTCTTGGTCCCCATTTCTTAGTGAGGAAGAACTGGAAATTAATATCATAATTCTACTATGTATGAATAATACTGTATTTTTAATCAAAACTAAGTAATTTATTCATTCATTTAACAAATGTTTATTGAGTGCCCACTGAGTAGCAGACACTGTGCTAGGCATTAGAGATACAGTGGCAGAGAGAGAACTAGTTTCCAGTGGATTTCTAGCAAGGCAGGAGAGTCAACACTGGACAAATGGATGATGTAATTGCATTTAGTGATAAATTCTAAGAAGATAAGTAGGGATGAGGGGCCAGAGAGTGCTGGAGAGGTGGGTGTACTTGACCTAGGTTAGATCAAAAGGTCAGAGAAGGTGATGACAAAAACAGCCCCAGAGGGTGAAAAGGTGAAGGAACACACTTCGGTTACAGCCGCATGTGTGAAACGGCAGTGGTTCGGCTGACGTCGGTGTCAGGCACGCTTCAGTTACACCCCTGCACCCCTCTTTTGTTTTGTTTTGACTTCCTAAAGTGACAATAACTTAGAGAACACCTTTAGATCTCATCTGGACTTCTCTTTGAACCTGGTGAACCCCAGTGACTATTTCCACTGAGTTTTCCAGGAAAAGTAGGCTAGGGAGACAACAGCCTCCGTAGAGCACTGCCCCTGCAAGCTTTCTCCTCTGGAGCTGTGCTCCTCATTACATGGGCATCTGTGAGCGGATAAGGAAGGAAAAGGCCAGGAGTTCAACATGTGTGAGAGCCAATGCTAAAACTGAGAAAACTTGAAGGATGTATCTCTTCCTCTCAGTGAATTTGAAAAACTCCTTCCTGAGCGGTAAGACACAACCACGCATGCTCCGGACCATCTGCCAGAGAAGAGCATGGGGACCACTGCACTCATCCATGAGAGGGGGGCCCGTGTGCTCACGTCCGCAACTTCAAAACAGATGAGAATGAGGATCTGCTTCAGACCAGAAGTGTATGCAGATAAGCATATTAGATGGTAGGTTGAAGGCAGGCAGGCTAGGGGGCTGGGGTGGGGACGGGCAGCTTCTAGAATGTGGGGGGTCAGGTGGGCTTGGTGTTGTCCTCTGTAATCACACTTGATATGCAACTGTCTACCATAACAATTCGGAGTAAAAACAAAATCCTGGTTTTCAGTCGTCACGTCTCTCTCTTCAGTGATAGTGCAAAATTCACACATGAAATAACAAAGACTCAGGTGTTGATAATTAATGATTCGATGATGAATGATTAATCAACTCTGCACTTCTGAAAGAACACAGTCCCTATGACTACCTGCCCAGAGGTCCCAAGCCCACTTTTGGGGCCTGTGTGGCTAACTGCATGGCAGGTACACGCACCTCTAAGCTGGAGGGGAGGCCAAGGGATGACTGTCTGAGGGAAGATAAGGCAGATGAAGAACGAACTTGGTTGTGGGGACCAGGATGTGTCTACTCACTGGACAAGACAGAGCCAGGGGTGAAAACTCAAGTGGGCTGGGCTGCTGGTGGGCCAGGTTCCAGGGCAGAGCTCCTGAGGTGTGCAGCAGTCTACATTTGATTTACCAGATCATCAGGAAGGTAGGATGATAGCACATATTAATAGATTCTGAGCTGGACTTACAACTCTCAAGATAAGCCAACCAAACAAAACAGTAAACAGTTGGGTCTCTGGGAAAACTGTGAGCATAGATGTTTCACCCAGGCCACTGAACATGGAGAGCGGATGCCCCAGCAGCTATCGCATCCTTTTCTGCCCAGTCCTGTGGCCTTTCCCCATTCCCAAATAGAATTTTGCTCCTACTCTAGTTGAAAAGCAACAGATTACATAAATAACCATTGATGCAAAGAAGTAACAGCCCAAAAGGAGGTTCAGGCCCTTGGAAGAATGATCAGGAGTGAGGTGTTCTGGAAGTATGGTTGACATCTGGGCCCCAAGTTTGCCAGTAATCAACAGCATGGCACAGCCTTAACAGTGAACATCTTTCATGGGGCAATGCATGCACGCATGCTAAGTTGTTTCAGTCACGTCCAACTCGCTTGTAACCCCATGGACTGTAGCCCGCCAGGCTTCTCTGTCCATGGGATTCTCCAGGCAAGAATACTGCAGTGGGTTGCCATGCCCTCCTCCAAGAGATCTTCCCAACCCAGGGATCGAACCGGCGTCTCCTAAGGCTCCTGCACTGGCAGGTAGGTTCTTTACCACCAGTATCACCTTTGAAGCCCTGAGGGGGCAAAGGAGGCATTAAATATATTTCCTGTATGTAATACAATTGAACAGTAATTAAACACTAAAGCTATTGTTGCTGATGAATTTTTATAGACACAGAAAGATATTCAAAACATTGCTGTGTAAAAAATCTATTTCAAAAGTATATGAGCCCATTAAATACACACACACTCCCCAACTGAGCATATGTCTGCAAAGGCCTGAAAGAACAATTACTAAGGCATTGAAAGTGATTATCATGAAGCAGTTTGGTTATGGATGTCTCATCTCCCTTTTGTATGTAGAGATTTTCTAATTTTTCAGCCATGAGTGTGTATTGCTTTTGAATAAGATAAAAGTAATAAAAGCTTTTTTTTTTTAAATTAAAAAAAAAAAGACTCTAGGCCATAAAGTGGCTGCTCTATTTTATGGGGCATTCGCCTATTTATTTCTTCCATAATTATTTTTGCTTTCAGAAAAACACTGATAAATTTATTCTAGAAATTAACATATTGTGATGCAAATTCAATAGCAAACAAAATGCATCCGGTAGAAGGTGATAGAAGGAATGGAAACAGGAACTGGAGTAGTATACTGTCTTCCAGAAACCCCTATAGCCCCAAGGCCATGTGGTCTCTCAAGTGTGCCTGGGTCTGCTGCGCCCATCTCCTGGAATTGCTATTGTCATGTAAATCACAAGAGAATGTTTCTGAAAGCAGGGTACAATTGTCTACTGCCAAACTTCTGAGTGTAAATCATGTATTTTCCATGAATTTAACCTTGTGCAGATTATTTGACCCGTTTGTGCGTCAGTTTCTTCTTTTGTAAAGTGAAGATAATGCATCTACCTGAGATGATTGTTAAAGAACTAAATATGTTCAAAATGTTTAGAGCCATGTCTGGCATGTGGTAAGCATTAGCTAAGTATTTAGTAGCACAGGATTTCCCTGCTATCTGAAAGAAGAGCATTCCTTTGAAACCTTTCATAAGCTGAAATGGCGTAAAGCAAAGAAGCAATTACCTTAAGACACATCTTGCTAACCGATGCACAAAATAAATCAAGATAAAACACAGATTCTCACAGACAATTCAAAGCTAGGGTGCTTGATGCTGGGATGTTGAGTGTAGTTCCCAGGGAAGGACTTTGGCAGTCGCTCCCCCTGTTCTTAGTCCTCTGGGTACATGGTGCCTCTACAACCATTCATTGCAAAACAAATACTGAAAGCAATTATAGTTTTGCTTTTTGCCTTTTTTCATAGAAGCAAAAAATCCTTTGCAGATTCCTTTCCCTTACAAAAATAGGTACAAATACAGGTCTTTCATAAAGGTAATGTGGCATAAATCGAAATTTCAAAATGCAGGGGGTACCCGTATATTAGTAAAATTATGTCTTAAGTATGAATTACGAAGCAACATTATTTTTTAATCAGTCAAAAGAACGTAAAAATTTTGTTTTTAGCTCTTGCTAAGAACTTAATACAGTAGGTCTGGTGCTGCTGCTGCTGCTGCTGCTGCTAAGTCGCTTCAGTCGTGTCCAACTCTGTGTGACCCCATAGACGGCAGCCCACCAGGCTCCCCCGTCCCTGGGATTCTCCAGGCAAGAACACTGGAGTGGGTTGCCATTTCCTTCTCCAATGCATGAAAGTGAAAAGTGAACGGGAAGTTGCTCAGTTGTGTCCGACTCTAGCGACCCCATGGACTGCAGCCCACCAGGCTCCTCAGTCCATGAGATTTTCCAGGCAAGAGTACTGGAGTGGGGTACCATCGCCTTCTCTGACAGTAGGTCTAGCATGCACCTATTCTGAAATATTTACTGAGCAATGACTCTGTACACGTTACATATTCTTTCTTTTCCCTCCTGCCTACACAGTCTCATAATTCAGCACTGTGAACTGTGTCCCACTTGCAGGCTTTTAGGGCATGTCACACATTCAGCTAAAATAACTCCAAAACGTTAGTCACTTCTATCAACATTATACCCACAGTGAAGCCACTTCATCCACATCATAAAGCTTTAAACTAACCACTGCATTCATTGCTTCAAACAACCCAATTGTCATGCAGGGACAGTCTGACCTGACTTTTCTTTTTGTCTCAATTTGCAGAGAGACCTCCAAGCCCCCAAGCTGATAACTATAGTTGAAAAATGCTTTCAAATTCTTTTCTTTTCTTTTTTTTAAATGCTGAGTTGAAAGGCATGTAAGATTCTAGTTCCCCAACCAGGGATCAAACCCGTACCCCCTGCAGTGGAAGGCTGGTGTCTTAACCACTAGACCATCAGGGAATTCCCAGAAAATGCTTTCAAATTCTGAAGAGAAGTGCTGGCCCACCCCTTTCAACCATCACTCCCTCCAGGCTATATCTAAGACTAGAAAGGAAGATCGAGGGAGATTATTCTCTTAGAGAGCTTTGTCAGAATGTTGTGCATTTCCCTCCCACACAAGATGGAGTGTCTTCTCCCTCAGTCAGTAAAGCGTAGGGGCCTCTATAAAACCCCTTGGGGAGCTTGTCAGGTGTCCCCTGAGGTCGGTAAGACACAGAGACTGGTTGTTGTTGTTGTTCAGTCACTCAATTGTGTGTGACTCTTTGCCACCCCTTGGACTGCAGCACACCAAGCTTCCCAGTCCTTCACTATCTTCTGGAGTTTGCTCAAACTCATGTCGGTTGAGTTGATGATGCCATCCAACCATCTCGTGCTCTGTCACCCCGTTCTCCTTCTGATTATTATTTGGAAAATTTGGAGGTGAGCAGGAGATCTGGCAACCCACTCCAGTGTTCTTGCCTGGAGAATCCCAGGGATGGCGGAGCCTGGTGGGCTGCCGTCTATGGGGTCGCACAGAGTCGGACACGACTGAAGTGACTTAGCAGCAGCAGCAGCAGCAGGAGATCTGCTGGAACTTCTTCAGATAATAGAGTGACGAGGAAAGACTACAACTGGAGAAAGCTGAAAGTGAGGTAGAGGCAGTGTTTCCAGTGACCTGGGATGGACAGACAGGTGGGAGCACCAGGAGGGACTCTGGGTACCTGGTGGAGGGAGATGACCTCAGCAGGAAGGTATGTACCAGGAGGAGGGGCTGGCGGGGGTGGGCACATGACCAACTGGTGAAGATTGCTGGGCAGACCAGAGAAGGGCATGGGGAAAATCTCCTGAAAGATGTGAGGGTGATGCTGAAGAACCCACCAAGAAATCCCCCAAGAGAAAGAGCCACTCCCAGTGGTCACCCATGTGGCGATTAGAACTGCCAGTCAAGGAAGAGCTTTCATGTCCGTCATGTCTGTTACGGCTCTTCCCTCTCCTTCACAGGCACCAAAGGCAAAAAAGGAGTCAGAGAAAGTAATGTAAAGGAATAATAAAGACTCTGGGAAGCTGTGAGGATATTTTGTACAACATGGAAAACATAGCCGATATTTTATAATAATTGTACATGGAGTATAACCTTTTAAAACTGTGAATCACTATGTTGCATCTCTAACATATAGAGTAACATTATACATCAACTATACTGCAATTTCAGAGAAGGCAATGGCACCCCACTCCAGTACTCTTGCCTGGAAAATCCCATGGATGGAGGAGCCTGGTAGGCTGCAGTCCATGGGGTCACTGAGAGTCGGACATGACTGAGCGACTTCACTTTCTCTTTTCACTTTCATGCATTGGAGAAGGAAATGGCAACCCACTCCAGTGTTCTTGCCTGGAGAATCCCAGGGACGGGGGAACCTGGTAGGCTGCCGTCTATGGGGTTGAACAGAGTCGGACACGACTGAAGTGACTTAGCATAGCATAGCATAGCATACTGCAATTTAAATATTTCTTTAAGAAAGAAATAATCAAGAATCCAACCACTCGCCTCTTCTTTATTATAGAATCCAAACATGGAACAGGCTGAAGCTGGTACAGGGACAGGAACTTTGAGTTGAACCAGAAATTAAAGTTTCAATTTAGAAAGAATTGTTTTATACAGTGTCTGAAAATGAGACTGCTGATATCTGAAAGTGAATACAAAATTTATGGAATCCATGCACATTAAGACTTTCCACCCAGTTTTATGGTATTTAACCCTTCCAACCACACTATGAGGAATTTTCTACTCACTGCCCTCATTTTGCAGATGAAATCAAAGCTCAGAGAGGTTGAATAACAGGCTCAAGTCACACAGCTATAGTCAGAGCTAAGATTTGCTCAGAAATCTAGCCGAGGGCTTATCCTCTTATCCACCATGCCACATTTCTCTTGTCTTAGGGCTTACAGAGGGGTTTTCCAGGTAGCTCAGGGGTAAAGAATCCACCTGCTCAAGCAGGAGATATGGGTTGGATTCCTGGGTCAGGAAGATCCCCTGGAGAAGGAAATGGCAACCCACTCCAGTATTCTTGCCTGGAGAATTCCATGGACAGAGGAGCCTGGCAGGCTACAGTCCATAGGGTCACAGAGTCAGATAACTACTTAGTGCCTAAACAGCAAAACAGGGCTTACAGAGCTCACTCAGTGAAAATATGCTTTTGACATCCAGAAGTTACATAATCAACACACCTGTAATTTTGTGACTTCTGTTTTCCTCAATGAATCCAACAATTACTTCAGTTTTCCCCTTTATTTATATTGCCTAATCGTTTGAAAATAACAAATGTGCCCTTGATTAGAAATTTAGGATAATGTCTTGAAAAAATTAGCCTTAATAAAACATTATTACAAGCCATTTAAGATTGAGCCATTGATATGTCTGCACCAAAGAAAATGCATTTTTTGTTAAATGCTGGCCACCCTTTCTCAGTTCTAAATGTGTCATAACCAGCACTATAGGTAGCTTAGCACTTGTTTTGCTTGAGAATTTCTGTGCAGTTTTTTTCCTGCTTTATTCTTGTGTTCTTGCCCTGCCTTACTTTTGCCCAGCCTCAGGCAAATGTATACCAAGCAGTGGGTCAGCAGAGTCACTAGATTGAGGGGAAGGACTTGGAGCTGCTTTGAAATTTGTACTGACTCCACAAAATTACAGCCAAAATGTATTCCCAGGACAAGGAGTGGGATTGCTGCTGAAAGAAAATCAATTAAAAAATAAATAAAATTTCCTTCCCTAGAGCAAGTGCATGCACATTTCAAGTGGTCTAGGGGCTTTGCACTTGGACTTTGGTTGACTTGACGGACAGCTGTAATAGACCTGAGAATATACAGATGCCAGATTCATTCCGATGGGCACATTCTTTCCTAACTGAAACGTTAAGCTTCTCTTCACTAAACAAGTGGGAAATCAGAATTTTTAGTCCATAAAAATGCCTTAACTGACTACAGGGTAGCCACAGAAGGGGAAACAAAAAGTAAAATTCAATATTCACACTTGTGCCTGAGACAACAGTAAACCAAAACAATTCTACTTTAGCACTGGAATTTTTTTTTTCTGTTTAAGAGTTTAATTGCGATATTTTCATCTCTAAACTTGAGATTCATAGATCCGCTTTTCACACCTGCAACATTTTAGCATCTATTTATTTTCCTGGAAAATTCTATCCCATTCTCTTCATGAGAACACATGCTCTTAAAATCCACCAGGGGGAGATTTTAACACTGAGAACTTCAACAGAGAACTTCTGGGTTTGATATAGTTGTATTTCAGTTGACAGCTGGAACCACTTAAATTTTGAACTAAGCCTCTATGATAAGATTTACTTACATCTTGATAAAGCTACTCAAGATATTCCAGCTATATTAAAACCAGAGCTGAGTGGCTAGGGAGAACTGATGAAATATTGCTCCATCTTGTCAGAGGATACACAGGTGTCTGAGTGTGTGTGGGCAGGGGAGCTGGGTGTGGATGGAATGAGCCCTTCTGTCTCTAGAGGGGAAATCAGGAGACAGAATAATCTCCGGCCACTGCCACTATGTACACGGTCAGTAATTCCTAGTTTCTGCTGATACATAATGCCTTTATTCGGTTTCTCAGGGCAGGCTTTGACACCGCAATTCTCTACGAGAATGATCAAAGAAGAAATGAAAAATGTATATAAGGGATATTTTTGAGACACATTTTTGAGACAAATGTATATAAGAGATATTTTTGTTTTACTTGGAGACATATGATATTATTGCAGAAATCTGGATAACCAACATCACTGTGCCTCATCCAATTACTTGTTTGTATTGAGCAGCAATAATCTGCTGCCATCAAACTTCCAGTTAATTTTTAAAAATAGGTAATCTCTAGAAAGAAGTCTGTAACAGGAGTTGAGATGTAATGTCTTCTCCAAAGTTTGATTAACTCCTACTAACATGTAAGGGTGTCCCTAATGCTCCATTTAACAACTGCGGTTTTATAGATTTTTTTTTTTCAAATTGAAAAACAGGATATAAAGACCACTAGTGCTAGTTCTAATACAGATATTTCCCTTTCTGCCATTTTCAGAGGTGAATTTCTGCTGCATACAAATGTCTCAAACATTTCTGCCAATGAATGAACTTTTTCATACTCTTGAGTGAAAAAAAAACAAATATACATATTATATATATATATATATATATATATTCTTTTCCCCAAGCAGTATAATGAACAAACTAAGCACATCTTTTAAAATAGTATGTGAGTGGGTTTTCTGGGTTTTTTTTGAGATTTGAATTAATGTTTTATCCCTTTATTTCCTCAGCTCAGTAGGCAACACACTCTCAGGTTCTTTCCTTGGCGTGGTATGTGGCTGGCTTCCTGGCTTTTATTCTTCAGGGCTTAGGCCAGCTGAGAGAATATGGTTTGAGAAGAAATATTTCTCCAGAATGAAAGGAGCTCTCCAGCACCATGATGGGGTCAGGGCAGGGAGAGGTCTGTGAGTTCCAAGGATAGAAAGGCTTTGTTCCTGGCAGAGCTCGATGAATACAACAAGACCTTGGAGACATTGGCCAGATCCTTCAGAGTGGAGGCTTGAGTTTAGATCTGGGGCCAGTGGTCTTCCCCATGAGTGCGTACTTGGAACAAGCATGGGAGCAGCAAGGTGATGGCCTGTGAAAGCTGCTCCCTGGATGACTAAGCTGTAATTGATGGTCACCAACAACTAAGGTCCAGAAGGGTCTCTAGATACTTTAGATCTGGGTGAGAAATCACAGCCTTCAAGGGAAAGAAGCACCGGGAAGAGCAGGAAGGATTTCTCACCAACTTTAGAAAAATCTGGGCCCTAAACACAAGTGCCAGCCTTCCAGGTAGTTGATGTCTTTGTCCTACCCTGCAGGTTCTTCAGGTCAGAACTCCCAAACGTCAGCCCCTCTTAACGTAACTGCTTTCCCTATTCTGACCAGACCCAGGATGCCTTACTCCAGACACTTTCTCACTGGTCCTCTCCATGTCCCGGCGAATGTGGATAGGATTGCACAAGGTGAGAATTTTGCTGGGCATCTTCTGCAACTTTCCAGCAAATCCCCACCCTCTGCAATCCTATCCACATTCTCCATCTCCAAACCCAAGCTCTGAGTGGTAACTAGAGAAATTCCTCAACAGCACTGGACCGGTACTACTGACAATCAGGTTTCACCTCAGATTGGCCCTGCGACCTTCCCTGACAGTCTCTACACAGTCTCTACACAGTCTCTACACAGTCCCCTTTCCTGTTCCCCACAACTGCTACTTCAGATCATGCTACTCCTTTCTAATACCCCACTTCACCCTGTCCTTCCTTAACTCTCACTTTCTGGACCTCTGATTTCATTTCACAGAAAAAACAGAGTTCTTCCATGAGATAGAAACTCCCTCATGTTCATTTGACTTCCCTGGTGGCTCAGATGGTAAAGCGTCTGTCTATAATGTGGGAGACGCGGGTTTGATTCCTGGGTCGGGAAGATTTCCTGGAGAAGGAAATGGCAACCCACTCCAGTATTCTTTCCTGGAAAATCCCATGGACAGAGGAACCTGGTAAGCTACAGTTAATGGGGTTGCAAAGAGTCAGACACGACTGAGCAACTTCACTTCACATGTTCATTCACTCTACTCCCCAAACTTATTAACGTCCAAACTCATCTTTCTGTCCTTCTCCTCTTGGGGGAAAACATTTGTCATTGTTCAGTTGCCAAGTTATGTCTAACTCTTTGTGACCCCACGGACTGCAGCACACCAGGCTTCCCTGTCCTTCATTATCTGTTAGAGCTTGCTCAAACTCATGTCCATTGAGTCAGTGATGCCATCCAACATCTCATCCTCTGTCGCCTGTCTCCTCCTGCCATCAATCTTTCCCAGCATCAGGGTCTTTCCCAGTCAGTGGGCTCTTCAAATCAGGAGCTCAAAGTATTGGAGCTTCAGCTTCAGTGTCAGTCCTTCTAATGATCCCTTTCTTAAGCAAATCCTCTGCTTCGCTTTGGCTCTCTTTCCCTTCAGCTTCTTCAGGGAATTCCTTCACAGGCTGTCCCCTGTCATTCTTATGTGGTAGACTTTCTCTTTACTTTTCCTCCTTAGCATCAGCAAGGGCCACTGCTGCTGCTGCTGCTGCTAAGTCACTTCAGTCGTGTCCGATTCTGTGCGACCCCATAGACGGCAGCCCACCAGGCTCCCCCGTCCCTGGGATTCTCCAGGCAAGAACACTGGAGTGGGTTGCCATTTCCTTCTCCAATGCATGAACGTGAAAAGTGAAAGTGAAGTTGCTCAGTCATGTCCGACTCTCAGTGACCCCATGGACTGCAGCCTACCAGGCTCCTCCATCCATGGGATTCTCCAGGCTAGAGTACTAGAGCGGGGTGCCATTGCCGTCTCCAGCAAGGACCACAGTCGATAACATTTATTGGTTTTAGGCATTCTGCATACTGCCAAGGACTTTCCCTAATTTCATTTTATTACTTTTTTGTTTAAGTTTAATCTTACTTAATTCTCACAACCGTAGGAGGTGGGTACATGAATCTCTCTCTTTAACACATGAGAAAACTGAGAATAAAAAGATTTTTTTGCCCAGCATCTCATAGCTAGTAAATAATGTGTTTCAATTCAGTTGTCTTTATTCCAAAAGATGTAATGTTCAGTTATACACACACACAAATATTCTTAGCAACTGTGCTTTTCACTTAAAAAAATCCTGCATTGACCCTCCTCTGTGCCCCTAAATTTGGCACCATATTTCCTTCCTTCCATTCAGGACCAACTCTTTAGAAAGAACAATCAACACTTGCTATCTCATTTTCTATCATCAGTGTGCTCTTGTTAAGGTCATTACTGTTTTTTTGCTAAATACAATGAAACATTTCAGACTTTGTATTAGAGACTTTCCAGTTGCTTATGACAAGGTTGGTATTCTCTCCTTCTGTATGATTTTTCCTGCCAATGTCTCCTTGATATTCTCTTGCCAATTTTTTCTCTTACCTCTCTTCATGTCACT
Source organism: Bubalus bubalis (assembly GCF_019923935.1). NCBI lineage: Eukaryota > Metazoa > Chordata > Mammalia > Artiodactyla > Bovidae > Bubalus > Bubalus bubalis. The sequence goes on from NC_059176.1 coordinate 22,122,147, forward strand.
TAAGTTGATGTTCCCTGAGTCCCTCAAGCATCTTCTCCCTCTGTCCACTCTCCAAGGAAAATCTCAGGCATTATCACAACTGCAACTTTACCTTTAGGCTGATGACTCACATGTCTGTATCCTTACCTGGGTCTTTCCTGAGTGCCAACTAGCTACTAGACACCTTCATGTAGATGGTCTAAGTGCATATCCAACTCAACATTTTCAAACCTGTACCAGTTACCACCTTCTTTTCAAATCTACTTATCATAAATTTATTCTACTAAAATGCTTTAATCAGTTAGTTTATGCCAGGTACTTATCTAGGGTCACAGCAATGAACTACAACAACAACAACAAAAGACCACAAATGGCTGCTTTATGTAATCTACATACTAATGGGAAACGTGTTTCCATTTGTGTCTGCTAGGATTTGATCAAGGAAGTAGAATCTATAAATATTACAGATTAAGAGGTTTATTATAAGTTCCCCTGGTGGCTCAGCAGGTAAAGAATCTGCCTGCAATGCAGGAGATGTGGGTTTGATCTCTGGGTCAGAAGGATCCCCTGGAGGAGGAGGGCATGGCTACCATCTCCAGTATCCTTACCTGAAGAATCCCATGGACAGAAGGGCCTGGCGGGCTACTCCATGGGGTCACAAAGAGTCAAATCTGAAGCAGCTGAGCACAACACACAGGGGTTTATTATAGCTATAATACCTTACACAGTGATGGAGGAAGCTGGGAATACTGCATTCTGAAGGAGAGAGTTGGAGGAAGTTGAGAAAGTTACTAAGCAGGGCTCCTGAAACCAGACCCATCCACTAGTCAGAGTAGGACCTTAAGAACTCATGCATCAGTGGAGGGACAGCTGTTGCCTCTTCCCTCCCTGCGTCTAACCTCCAGGACCTTCAGAGAGTAATTAATGGCTCCTGCTTCATTTCTTCCCACTTTACCTTGACAACCTATAGCAACAGGTTTGAAAGTGAAAGTGTTAGCTGCTCAATTGTGTCCGACTCTTTGTGACCCCATGGACTGTACCCCGCCAGGCTCTTCTGTCCACGGAAATCTCCAGGCAAGAATACTGGAGTAGGTAGTCATTCCCTTCTTCACATGATCTTCCCAACCCAGGGATCTAACCCAGGTCTCCCACTTTGCAGGCAGATTCTTTACCATCTTAGCCACCAGGGAAGATTCGAACCCAGATCCATCTTTCTTCCTGTCCCCAGCTTTTGTGATGTTGGACTCTAGCATTCAGGTGAGAATCTCACAAAGAGAAGAGCACGGTCTCTTCCCTTACTGCTCCTCCCCAGCCCAGCCTCCACCTTTGAAGCTCTCCTCGTCCACCTTGAGCATGTAATCCTCAGGGGTCTCCATCAGGCTGAAGAACTTGCACCTGGTTGGGGGCAGGTGGCATCTCCAACCTGGGTGGGGCAGAGAGGAGTGCATAGACCCTGGCTGGGTGCCTCCCTGTCCCCTCAAGCCTCAGTTTTCTACCCAGGACAGTGGGGTGTGTACAGTCTTAGCTCAGCTAAATAGACACAGTCCAAAACCACCACACTCTCATAAATGATACATAGCTAAGTTTGCCATTGGTATTTTAAATCTGCTCTGGAAATTTCTATCTTTTATAGCTAGGGAAAGAGAGAAGAAATATCCAGGATACACATCTCAAAGGAGGATGTGTTTTTCACACAAACATGGAGGAATTGTGGAATAATAGTGAGGAGGGGGCAGTGGGAGACTTGGAAGAAGAGAAGCTCATCAGAGAGAAATTCACGGTCCTCTGTGTGGAGCCCAGTTTCAGTTAAGGCAAGAATAGTAGCTTAAACAGTGTTTAACCAAAACTGAGGTCCACCCAAGACCTCAGCATGTGATCTTATTTGGAAATAGGGTCTCATCTCTGCAGATGTAATCAGTTGAGAATCTTGAGATGAAATCATCCTGACCTAGTTGGTGGTAGTGTTCAGTCACTAAGTTGTGTCGAACTGTTTTTGACCCCATGGACTGTAGCACACCAGGCTCCTCTGTCCTTCACTATCTCTCAGAGTTTGCTCATATTCATGTCCATTGAGTTGGTGATGCTATCTAACCATCTCATCCTCTGTCTCCCCCTTCTCCTCCTGCCCTCAATCTTCCCAGCATCAGGGTCTTTCCCAATGAATCAGCTCTTCACATCAGGTGGCCAAAGTATTGGAACTTCAGTTTAGCATCAGTCTTTCCAATGAATGGGTCCTAAATCCAATGATTAGTGCTTTTTAAGATGAGCAAGGACACAGAGAGATACACAGGCAAGATGGCCATGTGGAGACAGAGGCAGAGACTGGAGTCGTGCTGCCACAAGCCAAGGAACACCAGGAACTGCCAGAAGCTAGAAGAGGTGAGGGGGGATTCTCCCCTAAAGACTTCAGAGGGAGCACAGCTCTGGAATATCTTGATTTTGGACTTCTAACCTCCAGCCTTCTGACCTCTAGAACTGTAAGAGGAGAAATTTCTGTGTTGTAAACCACCAAATTGTAGTAACTTGTTACAACAGCCCCAGGAAACTAATAAAGTAAGAATAATTCTGCAAGCGTATTGCATCTGTGTGAAGAGGGTAAGTTTTTATAACCTTTCTTTAGTTTTTAAAATATTTTATATAAAATACTTGCCTTCTCTATTTTTAATAAGTCCATTTTCTCCTTAGACTAGTGAGAGAGGATTCAGCACTCTCAGAACCCTGGTGATACAGATAGAGGAGCCAAGTGTGTAAGAAAAAGTGCAATGGAATTGTCTGCAAGAGGCTGTTTAATTCTTTAAATCCCTGCCATGCTAATTAAATAATGTTAGACTATGAACTTAAAACCTACCTACTCTATCTTACTTATGCTGACATTTTCTTCTACCGTATTAAAATAACTCTACATTTTAAATTTGCTGATTGCATATGCTCTGTGTAGATTAGGGAAGAAAAGCCACAGAGGAAAGGAAAGGCTGTGTAAACTGTGTACCTCTGGAAGAGTAATATTCCCCACCCTCATTTACTTGCCGTGTTGTGCCAGATGACCGAGAGCCAGGAAAGGCACAGTGTAGAACCTCAGAAAGAGAAGCTGTTGGGAAAACCATCTAATGAATAAAAGTGTTGATTGCCCCATTGACTCTTTGCAACCCCATGGACTGTAGGCTGCCAGGTTCCCCTGTCCATGGGATTCTCCAGATAAGAATGCTGGAGTGGGTTGCCGTTTCCTTCTCCAGGGGATCTTTCCAACCAAAGTCTCGCACACTCCAGGCAGATTCTTTACCATCTGAGTCACCAGGGAAGCCCACTATCTGATACTTGTGATAATTTCCAAATTTAACAGTCTGGCGCTGCTAAAAACCACATCTGTCTTCCTGAAAAACAGCACTTGCACATTTAAACTCAACCGTCATTTCCACACCAATTCTTCTCTTTCTCGGGCTTAAGGCTCCATTTTCTTTGACTAACGTGATTTAACTCCCTGCCCCTTTTAGGTTCATCTCCTCTGGCTGTGCTCCTGTTAATAAGATTAACGGTTCTCTCAAAGCTGAAGGACTTATCCTCCCCTGATTTCCCACAGTGACTCTAAGCAGGGTGTGTATTTCCTCCCCACCCACAGATTCTATCAGAACTCCCTTCTCCACTCTTTAATAGCTTTCGTCCAATAGTTTTTGTATTGCTACAATGTATATTTCAGTTCCTACCCTGCCTCAATTGGACAGTAATCATATGAAGGAGAAGTATAATTGCTTTTCTATTTGAATCCTCAGTAAAAAAGAAATCACATTCCTGGCCACATAACAGGGTTTAATTACTATTTGAAGTGCAACCAAAAAAAAATATGAATGGATTGCAAAGATGTTCTTAGGAATGGTCTTTGGCTACTGATATTTCTCACGAAGGGCTTCCCTGGTGGTTCAGTGGTAAAGAATCAGCCTGCATTGCAGGAGGTAAGAGTTGGATCCCTAGGTCAGGAAGATACCCTGGAGAAAGAAATGGCAACCCCCTCCAGTATCCTTGCCTGGAGAATCCCATGGAGAAAGGAGCCTGGCGTGCTGTGGTCTGTGGGTTAGCAAAGAGTCAGACATGACTGAAGCAACTAAGCACAGCACAGATACCTCTATCTGTGAAGTGACTCAGGAGTCAAAAAGAATCCAGAGTCATATAAAACCAAAACTTTGGTGTGTTGTGTGATCAAACTACCTCAAAGAACTCAATAAGAATCACATTAGAGAAAATAAGCCTTAGCTCTATGGAAGGATCAACTCCGGGTGGGGAGGACCTGGACTGGACAGGGTCAGCCTGGTGTAGACTGGAGTCTAGATATTGCTCAGGATGGCATTTCTCTAACAATGGTCATACATCCACCAAACAGGTAGATTAATTAGAGTTGACCCTTGAACAACACAGGTTTGAACTGCACATGTCCACTTATACTGGAATTTTTTTTTTTTTTCAATACTAGAGGATCCATAGATGGTTGAATCCTTGGATATGGAACTGGGGACCTGGAGGATCTGTGGATATGGAGGAACCATGCCATGTAAACAGCGGGCAGGCTATTAGTTATACTGGATTTTTGACTACACAGAGGGCTAGTGCACTTAACCCTGGCTTTGTTCAAGGTTCCACTGTGGTATGGAGGGGAGGGTGATCTAGAGCACCGAAGTAAATGATTGCAACACTGAAGGGCAGTGGGTAGGTGGCAGAAGGTTACAGTGTGAGATTTAAAGTGGAGGTTTTCTTGAAGCAGCCAGGAGAATGGTCCAGAATGGCAGCAAGGAGAATGGAGAGCACCTATCCCACTTCTAGGTCCAGAGATTAAAGTGGGAGAGAAATAGCCACTATTTGCAAAGGTTCCAAAGTAGAAGTGTTCTTGGAAGAAAGCCAGGTTTATGTCAAAGCAGGGTGAAGATCTCGAAAGACATGGAGGAAATAGGGAATGTGGTGTTATAGGGAGCACAGACCACAAGACCACCCTCACTTCTGAGACTAATAGTAAGTTCAGAGAGTTCCCCAACCACCATCAGTTCTGAAAATTCACCCAAAAAGACTCACAGAACTTATTAAATGCTGTTATCCCAGGAATGGTTTATTACAGGGAAAGGATAAGATTAAAATCAACCTAGGGAAATAAGATCGAACTAGTCAATCCTAAAGTAAATAAACACTGAATATTTATTGGAAGGATTGATGCTGAAGCTGAAGCTCCAATGTTTTGGTCACCTGATTTGAAGAACTGACTCATTGGGAAAGACCCCGATGCTGGGAAAGATTGAGGGCAGAAGGAGAAGGTGGTAACAGAGGATGAGGTGGTTGAATGGCATCACTGACTCAAAGGTCTTCCCTCATAGCTGAGTCGGTAAAGAATATGCCTGCAATACAGGAGACCCAGGTTCAATTCCTGGGCTGGGAAGATTCTCTTGAGAAGGAAATGTCTACCCACTCCCATATTCTTGCCTGGAGAATCCCATGGACAGAGGAGCCTGGCAGGCTACAATCCATAGGATCAAAAAAGTTGGACACAATTTAGCAACTAAACCACTACCACCACCAAATCAATGGACATGAGTTTGAGCAAACTCCAGGAGATAGTGAAGGACAGGGAAGCCTGTCATGTTGCAGTCCATGGGTAGCAAAGAGTCGGACACAACTTAGTGACTGAACAACAAGCAAAGAAGTATCTAGGGCAAAGTCCAAGAAAGTACCAAACTCGGAGCTCCTAGTTTCCTCCCATTCAGTCATGGCCAGCTTCACTTTCCGAGAATTGATGTCTGATGATAACATGGAGCATTGCCAGGCAGGGACACTTACCCAAGCCTTGGTGTCCAGAGTTTTTATGGAGACTCTAAAACATAAGGTTGGTTTACTGACCCAGTGGCTAATCTCTAGCTCCAGCCTCTCAGAAAATCAAGCTAATATGATGTGACCCAAAGCCTGCAACCTAAATCCCACTCCTATTTATCTGACTTGCCTGAGGCCAAAGTGAAAGAAAAGAAATGAAAGTGAAATTACTCAGTCGTGTCCGACTCTTTGCGACCCCATGGGCAGTAGCCTACACCAGGCTCCTCCGTCCATGGGATTTTCTAGGCAAGAGTACTGGAGTGGGTTGCCATTTCCTTCTCCAGGGAATCTTCCTGATCCAGGAATCGAACCCAGGTCTCCCGCATTGTACACAGACGCTTTACCATTTGAGCCACCAGGGAAGTCCTACTTTTATGTGCCCGAGGCCAGCAGGCAAATAAAAACACTGCTATCTGGCATGTCTTTCTAAGGGATTAGAGAATACCTCCAGAAGCCCAACCACGGGCAAAGCCCAGATCTCCCTTTTAGTAAGGGTAAATACTTTACTACACAGAGGACTGTACTAATGATTGTCTTTTAACATTGTATTATAAGTATTTGTACTTACATGTGTCTCCTACAATGGAAGTAAGATCCTTGAGCTCAGAATCCAGGCAATATGCAAGGTCTTCATGTTGGATGAACAAGAGTAAACATGCTCCTCTATTCTTGGTGTGTGGGTCTATACAATATATTGACTAACCTCAAATGCCATAGTCTTGGAAAAGTGACTTTACTTATTCTTTTTTGAGGAACATGAATCTTTCAGCTTCACTTGTCCCTTTAAATGAGAAAAAGCTTCCATTTTATCAGTGGGAAAGTCTGAAAGAATACTGCTCTGAAGCAGCCATGCGCTATGCCTTGAATGACAATGCACTGAAGGATTTCTTGAACTTCAGAAGGATAGTCCTCTACAGTGAGGTCTTGATGCCTAAACCAGTGCATATTTTATGAGGGGAGAAAATGAATGAATTTGTAAAATGTTCCATGGCCTGACAGCCATCTGATTTACCTCAGCACAAAGAAAGATTAAAACTGCTCTCAAAGGGAAGTGTCAGCTTATTTGTTTGACCAACAGACTTATTCTAACCACTCATCTCTCTCATTATGGCTGGGAAAATGAAAGAATGGCTAGAAATGAAAGCATAAAAGAACATGCATAAAAGGCTAGAGTTAAATGGAATATATCAGAACTTCTTTTGATGTTTAAGTCCCCAGGTTTGAATTCTGTCACTAAGTAAAGCACTTCAGAAGGTGAACCTTGCCATTATTAAAAATAGCTAAAGAATATAAAATACCCTTATGCAACCAGAGTATAAAATATTTCGAGGTATTAGAAACATCACTGTGGAAAGAGAAAGGATTACCATTCTTCTAATTCTTCTTACCCTAACAATGGTATTAAATCCATGTATCCTCTAATTCTTCTTACCCTAACAATGGTGTTAAATCCATGTAGTCACCTAGAACATACCACAAGGTCTATTATTCAATCTGCATCCAGGGTCACGTTTGGTCTTCCCATGGAACATAATGTAAAGATTAAGGACATGGTCGATTCTTTTTTTCTTCAAAAAAGAGACACTTTCTCATTCTAAGTATTTTGGACATGATTTTCATTCTCAGGAAGCAAAACAAATGGCAATTAGCAGAAACAAATAAGAAAGTGACAACCCATTTTGTATGGGAGGTCATACACGATCTGAGGCCAGGAAGCCATATTGGCTGTGCTCAGGAGCTTCAGTCGTGTCCAATTCTTTGCGACCCCAGGGACTGTAGCCCGCCAGGCTCCTCTCTCCATGGGATTTTCCTGGCAAGAATACTAGAGTGGGTTGCCATTTCCTCCTCCAAATCACCTATTTCATGATAAAGCACTGCCATGACAGCACCTAGTTCAACCTGATTGCTTCATTAAGGCCTTCTGATTTGATCTGCTAGAGTGTATCTTCAAGACAATCTCAAGGCAGATGTGACTATTAACAAAGCTCTTATTACTGATTTTTAGTTATTTCACTAGAGATTATGCATTCACAACTTAATATAGCTTTCTTACAGGTAATATTGTCCCACTTGATGTAATGTATGAGAATCCTGTGCTGAGCTTAGTTGCTCAGTCGTGTCTGACTCTTTGTGACACTGTGGACTGCAGCCCACCAGGCTCCTCTGTCCACGGGAGTCTCCAGGCAAGAAAACGGGAGTGGGTTGCCATGCCCTCCTCCAGGGGATCTTTCCAACCCAGGGATAGAACCCAGGTCTCCTTTTATTGTAGACAGATTCTTCACCATCTGAGCCACCCCTTCTGGGTGGAGAGGGTAGCTTATCCTTTCACCAGGGGAACTTCTTGACCCAGGAATCGAACCGGGATCTCCTACATGAGAATCCTATCAGAGTATAATTCCATATATTCCACAATTCTTTATGAAATTGTTACCAGACATTACTTTGACAACAAAGGTCCGTCTGGTCAAGGCTATGGTTTTTCCAGTGGCCATGTATGGATGTGAGAGTTGGACTGTGAAGAAAGCTGAGCACCAAAGAATTGATGCTTTTGAACCGTGGTGTTGGAGAAGACCCTTGAGAGTCCCTTGGACTGCAAGGAGATCCAACCAGTCCATTCTGAAGGAGATCAGCCCTGGCTGTTCTTTGGAGGGAATGATGCTAAAGCTGAAACTCCAGTACTTTGGCCACCTCATGTGAAGAGTTGACTCATTGGAAAAGACCCTGATGCTGGGAGGGATTGGGGGCAGGAGGAGAAGGGGACGACAGAGGATGAGATGGCTGGATGGCATCACCGACTTGATGGACGTGAGTCTGAGTGAACTCCGGGAGCTGGTGATGGACAGGGAGGCCTGGCGTGCTGCGATTCATGGAGTCGCAAAGAGTCGGACATGACTGAGCGACTGAACTGAACTGAACTGATCTTCCTTCTTCATACTTTATGAACTTGACCACGTCAATCTTATTTTTATTTTGAGCAGTTAGTAATCTTTTAAAGAAATTGAGAGACAACTACATTAATCCAGATATTTACCATTTTAGTGCATTTCATTCCTTCTTACTGATTCATGGCTCCATATGGGATCTTTTCCCACTCGCCTTAGCATTTCTTGTGCAGGTGGGCTGAGATGAAGTTTGTTGTTTTCACTCCTCTAAAATGTCTTCATTATACTCTCATTGTGAAGGACATTTTCACTCTGTATAGAACTTTAATGTCTTTTTTTCTTTTAGCTTTTTAAAGATATTATTCCACTTTCCTTCAGCCTGCATTTTTCTGATTTCTCAACCATCATTTTAACCTTTGTTTGCCTGTATGTAATGTGTATTTTTTTCTGACTACATTTAATATTTTCTCTTTATCAACAATTTGATTATGATGTGCCAGGATATGGTTAGCTTTATGTTTACTCTACTTGAGGTTTCCTAAGTTTTTGGATCTTTAAGTCAATGTTTTCACCAAGTTTTGGAAATTTATGGTCTTTTTCATATATTGTTTCTACTCTATTAGCTTTTTCCTTTCCTTCTGGGACTTCAGTTATACATTTGTTAGATTGTGTGTTCTTGTCCCGCAAGTTCCTAAGACTCTTAATTTAATTGCAAGTCTTTTTTTCTCATTTTCAAATTGGATAATTTTTATTGATCTGTCTTCAAGTTCAATGACCTATACTTTACAGTCTCCAATTTCCTATTAAGCAAATTCAGCAAATTTTTCATTTGCGATTTTGCTTGTAAATTCCAGAAATTGAATTTTTTAGAGTTTCAATTTCTCTGCTGACATTTCTCATATACTTATTTTTTACATTCATCTTTTCTTTAATATGTCTGAACACTGTTATAGCTCTTTTAAAGTTCTTGTCTGATAATTCCAATATATGGGTCATTTGCAGGATCTGTTTCTGTTGACCTCAATTCACTTGACTTCACATTTCCCTGCTGATTTGCAAATCTAGTAACTATTTTTATTTCTTACTGGACATTGTATGATTATTATGTCATTATGTTGCCTTTGAAAAAGTGTTAAATTTTGTTATGTCGGATGGTTAAATTATTGACAAATCCTTTTGTTTCCTCCAGACTTAGTTTTGTTTTTCATGATGGCTGATCTATTTAGGTTTTTTCTCCCTTTAGTTCTGGCACTAGTGGTAAAATCTGCCTGCCAATGCCAGAGAAGCAAGAGACTCGGGTTCAACCTCTGGGTTGGGAAGATCCCCTGGAGTAGGAAATGACACCCTACTCCAGTATGGTTGTCTGAAAAATTCCATGGGCAGAGGAGCCTGGTGGGCTACAGTCCATTGGATCACAATTCAGTTGGTCAGTCGTGTCCAACTCTTTCCGACCCCATGAATTGCAGCACACCAGGCCTCCCTATCCATCACCAACTCCCGGAGATCACTCAGACTCATGTCCATCGAGTCAGTGATGCCATCCAGCCATCTCATCCTCTGTTGTCCCCTTTTCCTCCTGTCCCCAATCCCTCCCAGCATCAGAGTCTTTTCCAATGAGTCAAATCTTCGCATGAGGTGGCCAAAGTACTGGAGTTTCAGCTTTAGTATCATTCCTTCCAAAGAACACCCAGGACTGATCTTCTTTAGGATGAACTGGTTGGATCTCCTTGCAGTCTAAGGGGCTCTCAAGAGTCTTCTCCAACACCACAGTTCAAAAGCATCAATTCTTCAGTGCTCATCTTTCTTCACAGTCCAACTCTCACATCCATACATGACCACTGGAAAAACCATAGCCTTGACTAGATGGATCTTTGTTGGCAAAGTAATGTCTCTGCTTTTGAATATGCTATCTAAGTTGGTCATAACTTTCCTTCCAAGGAGTAAGCGTCTTTTAATTTCATGGCTGCAATCACCATCTGCAGTGATTTTGGAGCCCCCCAAAAAATAAAGTCTGACACTGTTTCCACTGTTCTCCCATCTATTTCCCATGAAGTGATGGGACCAGATGCCATGATCTTAGTTTTCTGAATGTTGAGCTTTAAGCCAACTTTTTCACTCTCCACTTTCACTTTCATCAAGAGGCTTTTGAGTTCCTCTTCACTTTCTGCCATAAGGGTGGTGTCATCTGCATATCTGAGGTTATTGATATTTCTCCCGGCAATCTTGATTCCAGCTTGTGCTTCTTCCAGCCCAGCGTTTCTCATGATTTACTCTGCATAGAAGTTAAATAAGCAGGTTGACAATATACAGCCTTGACGTACTCCTTTTCCTATTTGGAACCAGTCTGTTGTTCCATGGCCAGTTCTAACTGATGCTTCCTGACCTGCATATAGGTTTCTCAAGAGAAAGGTCAGGTGGTCTGGTATTCCCATGTCTCTCAGAATTTTCCACAGTTTATTGTGATCCACACAGTCAAAGGCTTTGGCATAGTCAATAAAGCAGAAATAGATGTTTTTCTGGAACTCTCTTGCTTTTTCCATGATCCAGCGGATGTTGGCAATTTGATCTCTGGTTCCTCTGCCTTTTCTAAAACCAGCTTGAACATCAGGAAGTTCACGGTTCACGTATTGCTGAAGCCTGGCTTGGAGAATTTTGAGCATTACTTTACTAACGTGTGAGATGAGCGCAGTTGTGCAGTAGTTTGACCATTCTTTGGCATTGCCTTTCTTTGGGATCACAATGAAAACTGACCTTTTCCAGTCCTGTGGCCACTGCTGAGTTTTCCAAATTTGCTGGCATATAGAGTGCAGCACTTTCACAGCATCATCTTACAGGATTTAAAATACATAGACCTGCCCTTTTCCATACTCTGTCCTTGAGCTTCCAGTAGCTATTGTATTTTAAGCTCTCACATATGCTCTCTGCATTTAATGAGACTACTAGCCTCTGTGTATGCTCCACCTCCCTGAGCTGTGCTCTGGAAAACACCCTAGGCAGGAGGCAGACAAATATCATGCTCATCTTGTGTTACTTGCTTTTGTCAGTGATAACAGTACTGAGTGGTCTGTGTTCAATGCCTGGAAACACTTGTTTCGTGTATTTGTCCAGTTTTACAGTTCCTTGTGGCAGGAGGGAACGTCTGGTACCATTTACTTCACCAAGGTCTGAGGCAGAATCATGATTTTCCTTTATGCCTGCCAACATGGGTCAGGCAAGATTATAAATGTCCAAATTTTGACACTATGCCATAGATTGCTGGCAACATATTCAGTATGTAATCATTTCTTAATGAAGATAAATAAAATGTTTGGCATTAAATTGAGCTGGAGTTCTTTGATAGGAATAAATTTTCTATTGCTAAGACATCTAAAAACTTCTATTATTCCTGCTAGATATACAGAGTATGATGCTGGAATTAAAAGGTTTGACCTCATGAGGATAAATGTTATATAGAATTCAATTAAAAGTGAAAACCTCAATGCCATCATGATCGTCCTTAGGCTAATTTTTTATATCATCATTTATAAATGAAATTTATCATTCAGGTAAAGTTAAGTCTGCCCAATCCCCCAAATATTCAATATATTGAATATATCACTTTTTATTCACATATACCAAAACTTGTACAATGGCCTCATGAAAGTTGTTAAAACTAGAGTACTTCCATGAATACATCATGCTTAACAGGCATATTTTTATTCATTAATGAGGAGACCCAGGGGAAAATCTTCCACTAATACAAACATATTAGTTGTTGAACTAAGATAAGCAGTGAAGTCATTATGCTTTTACATAATCAGAAGATATTGAGGCCTTGATAATATTTCCATTCATCTAATTAGAATAATTCCAATGAATATTTGAGTTTTGTTGAAATTTTACTTTTATAAGCCTTATGTGCTGCATGCTAAGTTGCTTCAATCGTGTCAGACTCTGTGTGGCCCCCATGGACTGCAGCCTGTCAGGCTCCTCTGTCCATAGGATTCTCCAGGCAAGAATACTGGAGTGTTGCCATTTCCTTCTCCAGGGATCTTCCCAATCCAGGAATCGAAACTGTGTCCCTGCATTGGCAGGTGGGTTCTTTACCGCTAGCCAGGCTGGGAAGCCCTATAAGCCTCATAATGGATGTTAAAAGAAAAATGTTTTTGCTTTTCTCATAGTTTGATGCCTCTCTAAAAGTTGAGGTCTGATTAAAAGAAAGGAAGACTTTTTTTTTATCAAGTTCTATGGTAATAACATGGAGGGGAAAAGTCATCCCAAATCTGCTGTTTGTAATTGTGTCTTGATTGTTTTTAAAAGAAATTTTAAAAACGAAAATGCAAGTAGACTTGTACCTAGAGGTTTACCAACATATTAAAGATTATGTGTACTAGTTACACATTATATTTTTCTGAGACCAGGATATGATACCAAATAAACTCTTTCACTGATCATTCATTAATTTTTTCTCAGTCTACAAACACTTATTGCACATCTACTATGTGAGTTGGATATGGTTCACTTTGTTTTCTTTATGTCAGTTGTAAGAATCTGCTATTTAGGGATAGCTCTGGCCTTATAATTAACCCCATTTGCTGAAACTTTTCCACTTAGGTACAAAATTACAAATCAAGTAATTTTTACTTATCTAAAACTTCCTGTTGGTTCAAATCAATTCTCTCCCATAAGTTTTCCCCTAGTCATCTTTTTCTTTTACTTTTAAGTGTTCACAGAATTCATCTCTTTTCTACTCATTATTGTTACTGTTGCCTGCCATCTTTTCCTTTAATTTTTCAGTCAATAAATATTCACTGATCACATGCTGCAAGCCAATAACTGTTCAAAGTACCTAGGAACAAAACAGACTTCAACCACTTATCCTCATGGAGCTTATATGGAAAGAGACAAAAACAAAATAAATAAGAAAAGTATATGGTATATTAGTATCAGTAGTAGTTGTTGCTCAGTCGTGTCCAATTCTTTGTGATCCCATGGACTGTAGCCCACCAGGCTCCTCTGTGCATAGTATTCTCAGAGAAGAATACTCGAGTGGGTTGCTATTTACTTCTCCAGGGGATCTTCCTGACCCAGGGATCAAACCCAAGTCTTCCACAGTACAGGCAGATTCTTTAACCGTCTGAGCCACCAGGGAAGCTGGAATACACTATGGTACATTATAAGGTGATAAATAAGGTAGAAGGAAGAGAGATGGAGAATAAGACCTCACTGACAAGGTGACCCAGAAGGAATGACAGAGTGAGTCCACAGAGGTTCACGGAGAAGAGAGCTCTAGAAGGAGGAACTCTCCTGAGATAGAATTCTATAGTGTTTCGGGAAGAGCAAGCAGGTCACTGTACCACAGTGACCTGAACCTGCAGGTATCTGAGGTCTATCACATGAGAAATGGGACAGACGGTGTAAGGCTTTGTGAGCCCTTGTAAGGGCCATGAGAGATAGAGAGTCATTAGAAGGATTTTAAATACAGAATTGTTATGACATTTTAGAAACATCACTTTGAGTGCTGTGTTGAAAACTGAAGAAGGGCAAGAATGAGAGCAGAGAGATGCATTAGGTGGCCACTTTAGTAACCCAGGTAATATCCTGTGATGACCAGAGTGGTATTAGGGCAGGTGGCTTAAAATGTCACATCCTGGGTAAGTTTTGAAGGTATAATTGACAGGATCTGCTGACAAATTGGAAGCAGAGACAAAGAGAGGAGAAGAGAGAAGAACTGAGTTGGAAAAGAGAAAGAGTTGGAATGATTCCAGTGTCATGTGCTTAAGAATTAGAAAAAAAGTTTCTATTAACTGACAAGCAAACAACTACAGGTTGAACAGGTTTGGTTAGAAGGAAGATAAATTCTATTCGGATGTTATTTTTGTGGTGATTTGTTAGACCTTCACATTGAGAGGTCAGTAGGAATTGAATATGGGGTCAGGTGGTCAGAGAACTGAGGCAGCGGCTGGAGATATAAATTCAGATGTCATCAACATATAAATAGTATTTAAAGCCGTGAGGTTAGATGTGATCAGTAAGGGAATGAATAATGTTACTAGCTGAGAAATGAAGCAGAGCCGGGAAAGGAAACATGAAAGGAACAGCCAGTGTTATAGCAGAAAAACCAGGAAAGTATAAAGTCTTGGAAGCCAAATGAGCAACATGTTTCAAGGCAAATGCTGTTAAAAGCTCAAAGAAAATGAGGAGTAAGAACTTACTTTGGAGTTAGCACCGTGTATAACACCTGTGACCTTGACATGATTATTCTCAGAGGAATACAGAGGCAAAAACCTGTAGGGAATGTATTAAATTTGGAGACATCAGGTTTGCACTAATATGTCAAGGACTCTTTTGGTTTCTGTTTGTTTAATTTGTTCTGATTATTCTTGGCGGTTTTTTTTTTTGTTTTTTTTTTGTTTGTTTGTTTGTTTTGTTTTTTTTAATGGAGCAGAAAAATGGGGAAGCAATTGGTGGGCAAATTAGAATAAAGAAAGAATTATTTTTAAGATGGGAAAAATAAAAGCTTGTTTGCACGCCGATGAGAATGATCCTAGAGAGTAAAAAAGAGAACAGAGAATTGAGGAAGTAACTGTCTTGAATAAGCGAAAAGAATGCACAAAGCCTGGGCTTTAGCACAGAGCGTGAACAGTGGTTCTGTAGTAATAGGAGGAAAATGCTGGCTTAGAATAGGTGTATGGCTGCTTGTGGAAGTTCCCTCTGAATGCTTTGATTTTCTCAGGAAGTTGATAATTTCAGCTGTGAGTGAGGATCAAGCAGAGCTGTTTGGAGTATTAAAAGGGAGGAAAAGGTGAAATAGTTGTCCAAGAAAGTGGGAAAGTGAACATCATGAGGAAGTAGATGAGGGCCTAACAGTGTAAAGGACCTCCTAGAGTTTAGTGATTATGAACTTAAAAATAAATTAACTTGTCTGACGGTGTGTTTTACTCCAACTACACTTAACTATGGCATGGCATGGAGATAGATTTTTATCAGGATTGTGTTTTAATCAAATAAGTAACGGAGAAGGCAATGACAACCCACTCCAGTACTCTTGCCTGGCAAATCCCATGGGTGGAGGAGCCTGGTAGGCTGCATTCCATGGAGTCCCTTGGAGTCAGACACAACTGAGCGACTTCACTTTCACTTTTCACTTTCAGGCATTGGAGAAGGAAATGGCAACCCACTCCAGTGTTCTTGCCTGGAGAATCCCAGGGATGGGGGAGCTTGGTGGGCTGCCCTCTCTGGGGTCGCACAGAGTCGGACACGACTGAAGAGACTTAGCAGCAGCAGCGGCAAATAAGTAAACCAAAGAGAAGGCATGGAATTGAGGGAGTTTGAAAGGGTGTGATTCTAACGATTGACTACGGAAAGCAATGACAGAGGGGCAAAGGTCATGAAGGAGGTGAAGGAGAGTGAAAGGTAGTAGCATCAGTGGGCTATAGGTGCTGCTGGAGTAAAGAGGCAGTCTCCATTTTTGACCTTTCAGTAGATGTGTCCCGATTGTTGAGCACGCTCACGGCGCACATGCTCAGATCAGCATAACTACGGCAATATGACCTGGTTTCAATAAAGAAATGAGTCCATGTAATTGTCCAGCCTTTCTGAGAATTTTCTCAGCCTCAAATAACACATGTGAAAAAAAGCACTGGGTGCTAGACTTTGGGAGTAAGTATAGAAGATGTGCAGATAAAAAGATATGGTTGTCTAGTCTATAAACTATTGCAGAAGGAAATGGTAACCCACTCCAGTGTTCTTGCCTTGAGAATCCCAGGGACGGGGGAGCCTGATGGGCTGCCGTCTATGGTGTTGCACAGAGTTGGACACGACTGAAGCGACTTAGCAGTAGCAGCAGTCTATAAACTAGTTTATAAACTACAGGTAGTTTATAGACTAGAAGAAATATAGGCATCAACCAGGCAAGTTTCATTTATTGTGGGACCTTGTAGAGATGTTCAACTGCTGAAATTCTGAACCATAAAGTACATCCTTCCTGTAGCTCTTCTTATACCCAGGAGTTTCACACTGTGCTAAAGAGAAACATTAACAGCAGTATTCACCTCTTTGGCATGCACCATTTCTTCATGGCTGTGATATGCTTTCCTCCATTTTCCCTTGCTTAGTCCGTTCTGCCTAGCTGCAAGTGATAGCCCAATTCCTGCTTATAATGTAAAGACATTGATCCTTAATCAATTAACCATCATAAAGTAAGATTACAATGAGTGAGCCAAATATCCAATGTGGGCTAAGTATATGGACTGCAGCCCATCAGGCTCCTCTGTCCATGGGAATTTCCAGGCAAGAATACCGGAGTGGGTTGCCATGCTCTTCTCCAGGGGATCATCCCAACCCAGGGATCGAACCCAGGTCTCCCACATTGCAGGCAGATTCTTTACCATTTGAGCTATGCAGGAAGCCCCACAGAATTGAAAGTAAGCACTATATAAATATAAATATAGCAATGCTTATCTTCAAAGAATTTATAATCTCAAAGAGATGATGCTAGGCACTGACTGCTACTGCTAATGTATAATCATTTACAGTTTATCAATAAGAGTTTACATTACCAATAAAATAATAGAGCAGTTTATAAGGAAAATTGGTGGTGGTCTTGTAATATATCGTAATCTGTAGTTGTTATAATTATTTTAGACCTTAATTTATTTCAAATGCATAATGGTAGAAAGGAATGTAGTCAGGGAGCAAATATAATAGACTTGAAAATCTCTAAAAATGCCAGCACTATTCAGGTAAAACAGCATGTGCTATTCACTGTAGGGGTCAAGAATACGACTAGCATACACTGGAGAAACAGAGGTCACTCCTAAATTCTTTTCCTCAAACTTGACCTTCAAGCACTACTCCTTATTCTGAGATCTTGAAAATGTTACTATTGTGCTCTTGGGAATGATTTAATGAAGCTAAAAATACTGAAAAATAATTTTTAAGAAATGAAAAACACACAGTACAGCAGAGAAAACACAAATTGTTTCTCATAGACAAGAGAATACTTTGCAGAAATAATCTAAAATGAAATCTACAAATCTACAAATCTAAATCTAATATTTTACCACAATTCAAAGTAAGCATAATAAGAGAAATCAGGAAAGTCCTTAAAATATCAGATAGATAGTAGTTTCTGACCAACCCAACGAATAGCTGGGTTAAATATTCTTAATACCATCCCCAGACTCATCCTCGTTTGGTAAATTGAAGCTACATGTATGATACTTAAATATCTCACAGTGGTTACATCCTTTCACTACCAAGTTTTCAAACATTTTTGGTCATATTAGCAAGAAAATGAACATAAGAACAACACTTCTTTTTTGAGTACCATCAGAAAAGTGACTGGTAACATACATTTTCTTCCAAATGTTAAATATAAGTGAATAAAAGACTGATTGAGGTTCTCTTTCTCTTGCCAACTCCTAAACATTTCAGGTATGCTGCCATGTAGATGGTGCTAGAGACCAGTGTCTTCCTGTCTTGGTCTTGAAGTGTTATGGAAAGAATATGGGACCGGAGAGAAGAGGCCTGGGTTGTCATGACTACTCATTACTGAGTCAAAATCTTTCAAGACCTCAGTTTTCACATCTCTAAAAGACTTACTTGCTAAACCTTGGTTTTTTTTCCTAATAAACAAAGAATTTGTGAGTGAATAAATAAGTTTGGGTTCACATAAAAAACCAGAATCTCAATGACAGACCTTCAGTTATTTACAAACAGATACACTTGATTTGGGGGCTTCTCTTGTGGCTAAGCTGGTAAAGAATCCACCTGCAGTGTGGGAGAACTGGGTTTGATCCTTGGGTTGGGAAGATTCCCTGGAGAAAGGAAAGGCTACCCACTCCAGTATTCTGGCCTAGAGAATTCCATGGACTGTATAGTCCATGGGGTCACAAAGAGTCATACATGACTAAGCAACTTTCACACTTAATTTGTCCAAGCTCATTGCCTGTTTTCTTTGAGCCATTAACACATAATTTCATTTCTTACATGAGAATATGTCTTAGGCACTTGCTAAATACCTAATTCGACAGAAAATAAAGATATAATTTTAGACATTGTTCCTAAAATTTGAGAAGTTTGGTGCTTTAGTGGAGAGTCAAGATTTCAACATATAAAGTGTTTATAGAATGCTAAGTCAATATCTGACCTCTTCACATAGTTTTTGGTATTAAACTTTGACTTCAAATATGAAATTAGAATGTCAAAATATTTTCAAATATGGACAATTTGTCAGAATCAGTGAAGCATGGTGATATTACATTCTCATTTTAATTCAGTCACACAGTATATTTTCTTTTCCACAAATTATATACATTTCCTACCTTCACATATAAATGTTTAACCTAGCATTTGTGTAAGAATAAGAGAACATGTGCTTTTTGTTTCTATTTAATGAAATTAGAAACCAGTTTCTTTCAGGTTCAGCTAGTAGACAGTAGACATAATGCATCTTATTCTTGGTCCTTCCTCTCAATGCTAGGAGTCACTATGATCTGCATGTTTCTCTCTCTCTCTCTTTTTTTTTTTTTTGCTTCAAGGAAGCATTGCAAAATGAGCAATTTTTTTTTGTTATTATTTGCTCACTTAATTACAATCAATTTAGCAATTTGGAAATGCTCTTAGCAAATTTTAAAAGCCATTTTTCAAAGTGACAGATATGTGTGAGACATTGTACATGCTACAAAAATGCTGATCTATTTTTTATGTTCTCTACCTTAATTTGTTTCTGATTCACTGAACAAACATTCCTTTTGTTCTTATACATAATTATTTTCTCTCCTTTTTAGTTCATATAATAAAAATTTCAGACCACTGTAAATCTGTTCTTAAATCCAGAGATACACATTTTTCTGAGATTTAAAAATAGAGTGAAAGAAAAGGAAATGCCATATGAAGGCCAGAGTTAGAGTGAACATAAAGCAAATTTAAATCTGCCATGACTCTTCATAAATGTGTGATTTCTATAACAAGCTAAAAATACCTGGCATTTTTGTCACCTTCAATCAGCAAGCAAAAAATGCTCAAGATAATGAAAATACTTGAGATAAATGAAATTTATTTCAATGTGACGATCAAGATAATCACATGCCAGAGAGAACATGTACTCAAACAAAGCACTGGGGCCCAGCCATTGTGAGCATTGTCTGTGGATTGTTTTTTAAACATGTGTTCAGTGTCCATAATGTGCAGGATTGAAAAGAACCAATGCGGCACACTTCTACCATCTAAAGTATAACAGTCAGTGTGACAGGTGTTAGCTAAGAGTCACACTAAAAATGCAGTTTTGCCAATTGACTCATTTTAAATCAACTTGGAAATTTACTTTATATGTTTTAAAAATACTATAAAAAATAAAACAAAATCCTATTGTTACTACAAGACCACTTACTGATGGAAAGAATATGTACTCTGGAGCCTAACAGACTTAGGTTCCCAATCCTTTGGCCAGACTCAATGAGGATGTGACCTTGGGCATTTTATTTAGTATCTGTGGGCCCCAGTTGTAAAATTGGAATAATAATAGGCCCTCCATAGGGTGTTGTCAGGGTTAAATGAGAAGAATGTTCCTCATATATAGGAGGTCTACAATCTAGGAAATTCATGTTTCTTCCCTCCCAATAGTGCCCACCCTCTGTCCTATGCTAACGAAACCGAGTTTGCCTAAAATCAAGTCCCCCTAAAACAAATTCCTCTGTCATGTTTATGATTTACCTCTCTATCCAAAATTTTATTACCATTCTGTTCTCCTCAAGACTGAGCCATATCAAAGAAAAGGGAGGATTGAAATAGAGCCAGACCCTGTGCGGCCTTCCCATGTTCAAAAGCCTTTCTGTGTCCACTTCCTCACATCTTTCCTGTTTGAGGTAAAAGGCTTCAACCTCCTAGACCTTCCATGAGTTCCCAAGGATTCAAACAGTTACTAATTAGAGAAGGGAGGGAATGCAGAAACAAAGGAGGAGCAGTTAAGAAACAAAGGGAAGTGAAAGTCGCTCAGTCGTGTCCAACTCTTTGCAACCCCATGGACTGTATAGTCCATGGAATTCTCCAGGCCAGAATACTGGAGTGGGTAGCCTTTCCCTTCTCCATGGATCTTCCCAACCCAGGGATCGAACCCAGGTCTCCTGTATTGCAGGCAGATTCTTTACCAGCTGAGCCACTAGGGAAGCCCAAGAATACTGGAGTGGGTAGCCTATCCCTCCTCCATTGGATCTTCCCAAACCAGGACTCAAACCAGGGTCTCCTGCATTATAGGTGGATTCTTTACCAACTGAGCTATCAGGGAAGCCCCCAGATAAGCCCCTGATATTGTTTAGAAGCAATAATGCAATGATAAATCTGGTCCTTTTCATACTGTTCATGGGGTTCTCAAGGCAAGAATACTGAAGTGGTTTGCCATTCCCTTCTCCAGTGGACCATGTTTTGTCAGAACTCTCCTCCATGATCTGTCCATCTTGGGTGGCCCTTAGATAAGGCTGTGGTCCATGTGATCAGACTGGTTAGTTTTCTGTGATTGTGGTTTTCAGTCAGTCTGCCCTCTGAGCGAGAAGGATAAGAGGCTTATGGAAGCTTCCTGCTGGGAGAGACTGACTGAGGGGGAAACTCGGTCTTGTTCTGATGGGCAGGCCATGCTCAATAAATCTTTAATCCAATTTTCTGTTGATGGGTGGAACTGTGTTCCTTCCCTGTTATTTACCTGAGGCCAAACTATGGTGAAGGTCAGGAAGGGTGGCAGTGAGGAGATATCCCTCGTCCAAGGTAAGGAGCAATGGCTGTGCTTTGCTGGAGCAGCCCTGAAGAGATACCCCACACCCAAGGTAAGAGAAACCCAAGTAAGATGGAAGGTGTTGCAAGAGGGCATCAGAGGGCAAACACACTGAAACCATACTCACAGGAAACTAGTCAATCTAATCACACTAGGACCACAACCTTGTCTAACTCAATGAAACTAAGCCATGCCCATGGGGCAACCCAAGATGGGTGGGTCACGGTGGACAGATCTGACAGAATGTGGTCCACTGGAGAAGGAAATGACAAACCACTTCAGTATTCTTGCCTTGAGAACCCCATGAACAGTATGAAAAGGCAAAATGATAGGATACTGAACGAGGAACTCCCCAGGTCAGTAGGTGCCCAATATGCTACTGGAGATCAATGGGGAAATAACTCCAGAAAGAATGAAGGGATGGAGCCAACGCAAAAACAATACCCAGCTGTGGATGTGACTGGTGATTGAAGCAAACTCCGATGCTGTAAAGAGCAGTATTGCATAGGAACATGGAATGTCAGGTCCATGAATCAGGGCGAATTGGAAGTGGTCAAACAAGAGATGGCAAGAGTGAATATCGACATTCTAGGAATCAGCGAACTCAAATGGACTGGAATGGGTGAATTTAACTCAGATGACCATTATATCTACTACTGCTGGCAGGAATCCCTCAGAAGAAATGGAGTAGCCATCATGGTCAACAAAAGACCTGAAATGCAGTACTTGGATGCAATCTCAAAAACGACAGAATGATCTCTGTTCATTTCCAAGGCAAACCATTCAATATCATGGTAATCCAAGTCTAGGCCCCAACCAGTAATGCTGAAGAAGCTGAAGTTGAATGCTTCTATGAAGACCTACAAGACTTTTTAGAACTAACACCTGAAAAAGATGTCCTTTTCATTATAGGGGACTGGAATGCAAAAGTAGGAAGTCAAGAAACACCTGGAGTAACAGGCAAATTTGGCCTTGGAATACGGAATGAAGCAGGCCAAAGACTAATAGAGTTTTGCCAAGAAAACGCACTGGTCATAACAAACACCATCTTCCAACAACACAAGAGAGGACTCTACACGTGGACATCATCAGATGGTCAACACCGAAATCAGAATGATTATATTCTTTGCAGCCAAAGATGGAGAAGTTCTATACAGTCAGCAAAAACCAAACTGGAGCTGACTGTGGCTCAGACCATGAACTCCTTATTGCCAAATTCAGACTGAAATTGAAGAAAGTAGGGAAAACCACTAGACCATTCAGGTATGACCTAAATCAAATCCCTTATGATTATACAGTGGAAGTGAGAAATAGATTTAAGGGCCTAGATATGATAGATAGAGTGCCTAATGAACTATGGAATGAGGTTCATGACATTGTACAGGAGACAGGGATCAAGACCATTCCCATGGAAAAGAAATGCAAAAAAGCAAAATGGCTGTCTGGGGAGGCCTTACAAAGCTGTGAAAAGAAGAGAAGCAAAAAGCCAAGGAGAAAAGGAAAGATATAAACATCTGAATGCAGAGTTCCAAAGAATAGCAAGAAGAGATAAGAAAGCCTTCCTCAGTGATCAATGCAAAGAAATAGAGGAAAACAACAGAATGGGAAAGACTAGACATCTCTTTAAGAAAATCAGAGATACCAAGGGAACATTTCATGCAAAGATGGGCTCAATAAAGGACAGAAATGGTATGGACCTAACAGAAGCAGATGATATTAAGACGAGATGGCAAGAATACACAGAAGAACTGTACAAAAAAGATCTTCACGACTCAGATAATCACGATGGTGTGATCACTGACCTAGAGCCAGGCATTCTGGAATGTGAAGTCAAGTGGGCCTTAGAAAACATCACTATGAACAAAGCTAGTGGAGGTGATAGAATTCCAGTTGAGCTATTCCAAATCCTGAAAGATGATGCTGTGAAAGTGCTGCACTCAATATGCCAGCAAATTTGGAAAACTCAGCAGTGGCCACAGGACTGGAAAAGGTCAGTTTTCATTCCAATCCCAAAGAAAGGCAATGCCAAAGAATGCTCAAACTACAGCACAATTGCACTCATCTCACATGCTAGTAAAGTAATGCTCAAAATTCTCCAAGCCAGGCTTCAGCAATACATAAACTGTGAACTTCCTGATGTTCAAGCTGGTTTTAGAAAAGGCAGAGGAACCAGAGATCAAATTGCCAACATCTGCTGGATCATGGAAAAAGCAAGAGAGTTCCAGAAAAACATCTATTTCTGCTTTATTGATTATGCCAAAGCCTTTGACTGTGTGGATCACAATAAACTGTGGAAAATTCTTCAAGAGATGGGAATACCAGACCACCTGTTCTGCCTCTTGAGAAATCTGCATTCAGGTCAGGAAGCAACAGTTGGAACTGGACATGGAACAACAGACTGGTTCCAAATAGGAAAAGGACTACGTCAAGGCTGTATATTGTCACCCTGTTTATTTAACGTATATGCAGAATACATCATGAGAAATGCTGGACTGGAAGAAACAGAAGCTGGAATCAAGATTGCCGGGAGAAATATCAATAACCTCAGATATGCAGATGACACCACCCTTATGGCAGAAAGTGAAGAGGAACTCAAAAGCTTCTTGATGAAGGTGAAAGTGGAGAGTGAAAAAGTTGGCTTAAAGCTCAACATTCAGAAAATGAAGATCATGGCATCCGGTCCCACCACTTCATGGGAAATAGATGGGGAAACAGTGGAAACAGTGTCAGACTTTATTTTTCTGGGCTCCAAAATCACTGCAGATGGTGACTGCAGCCATGAAATTAAAAGACGTTTACTCCTTGGAAGGAAAGTTATGACCAACCTAGATAGCATATTCAAAAGCAGAGACATTACTTTGCCAACAAAGGTTCATGTAGTCAAGGCTATGGTTTATCCTGTGGTCATGTATGGATGTGAGAGTTGGACTGTGAAGAAGGCTGAGCATCAAAGAATTGATGCTTTTGAACTGTGGTGTTGGAGAAGACTCTTGAGAGTCCCTTGGACTGCAAGGAGATCCAACCAGTCCATTCTAAAGGAGATCAGCCCTGGGATTTCTTTGGAAGGAATGATGCTAAAGCTGAAACTCCAGTACTTTGGCCACCTCATGCGAAGATTTGACTCATTGGAAAAGACTCTGATGCTGGGAGGGATTGGGGGCAGGAGGAGAAGGGGACGACAGAGGATGAGATGGCTGGATGGCATCACTGACTCGAAGGACATGAGTCTGGGTGAACTCCGGGAGTTGGTGATGGACAGGGAGGCCTGGCGTGCTGTGATTCATGGGGCCGCAAAGAGTCGGACATGACTGAACGACTGATCTGACCTGATCTCATCTGAAACTATGGTGGAGATAATGAAGATAATGGTGACCTCCTTCAACAGGTGCCATGCCTGCACTGCTACACTCAGTGCCCCCAACCCTGCAGCAGGCCACCACTGACCCATGCCTCCACAGGAGACTCCTGGACATTCCCAGGCAAGTCTGGGTCAGTCTCTTGTGGGGTCACTGCTCCTTTCTCCTGGGTCCTGGTGCACAAGGTTCTGTTTGTGCCCTCCAAGAGTCTATTTCCCAGTCCTGTGTAAGTTCTGGCAGTTCTATGTGGGGTTAATAACGACCTCCTCTAAGAGGGCTTATGCCATACCCATGTCTGCTGCACCCAGAGCCCCTGCCCCTAGGGCAGTCCACTGCTGAGTGGTACCTCCACAGGAGATGCTCAATAGTTCCTCCTTAAGGGATATATGTAACAAGGTATCTCTGAGTTCTTCTATAGCATCTAAGTCTGCCGCCCAGGTGGAGAATGGTAACTTCAAGATGAGCATAAGCACTTGAACCCCAGACTGGTTGGAACCAGAAGACTGATAATTGAGATTCCTGGGACACCACCCTGTTACCACACCACCACCAAGAGGAAAGCCACACACCTGATGATCTCCTCCCAAATTTTGCCTATAAAAGACTCTTCCCTGAAAATCTTTGGGGAGTTCAGGTCTTTTTTAAAGACCTTAAATTTTAATTTAAAACTTAAACTTTAAATTTTAAGTTCAGGAGTTCAGCACGAGCCCCTCCATTCTCCTTCCTTGACCCCGCAATATGTCTTTCTCTACTTCAACAGGTTTCATTTTCTTGGGCTCCAAAATCACTGCAGATGATGGCTACAGCCATGAAATTAAAAGATACTTGCTTCTTGGAAGAAAAGCTATGACCAATCTAGATGGCATATTAAAAAGCAGAGACATTATTTTGCTGACAAAGGTCCATCTAGTCAAAGCTATGGTTTTTCCAGTAGTCATGTATGGATGTGAAAGTTGAACCATAAAGAAAGCTGAACACTGAAGCTGATGCTTTGAACTGTGATGTTGGAGAAGACTTCTGAGAGTCCCTTGGACTGCAAGGATATCCAACCAGTAAATCCTAAAGGAAATCAGTTCTGAGTATTCATTGGAAGGACTGATGCTGAAGATGAAACTCCAATACTTTGGCCACCTGATTCGAAGAACTGACTCATTGGAAAAGACCCTGATGCTGGGAAAGATTGAAGGCAGAAGGAGAAGGAGATGACAGAGGATGAGATGGTTGGATGGCATCACTGACGCAATGGACTTGAGTTTGAGCAAGCTCCGGGAGTTGGTGATGGACAGGGAAGCCTGGTGTGCTCAGTTCATGAGTTTGCAAAGAGCTGGACACGACTGAGTGAAGGAACTGACTTCAAACTCTGATATTTCAGTGTGTTAGGCCTAACTGTGCATCAGGCACATGAAGCGGGGTTTGGCAACACTGGTAGTTATAGGCCATACATCTTAAAGTTTGGAACAAATTCAAACCTCTAGCGGGGATTTTGAGCAAAAGCTAGAAATTTAATGCATCAGATCAAGTAATTCCAAATTCCCTCTTAATTCCAAACAACATGATTTTTTCTTATAAATGTCTGGCTTCAAATTGGTTTTGTACAGCTGGATAATCCAAGACAATGATGATTAAGTCAAACTGTGATCTATTCTTTCAAAAGCAGATGGCAACTCACTCCAGTAGTCTTGCCTGGAGAATTCCATGGACAGAGAGCCTGGCTGGCTAGTCCATGAGTCTCAAAGAGTCAGACACAACTGAGTGAGTATCATTATCATCATTTTTTCAAAACCTGTCTTAGAAATCACTCTCTTATTTATTTTTGGGTCTTCGTTGATGCGTGTGGGCTTTCTCTAGTTGTGGCGAGCACGGTCTACTCCTTGTTGCAATGCACAGGCGTCTCATTGCTGTGGCTTCTCTTTGCTGCAGAGCACAGGCTTTAGGAGCACAGGCTTCAGTAGTTGTGGCACATAGGCTTAGTTGCCCCTCAGCATGTGGAATCTTCTTGGACCAAGGATTGAACCCTTGTCCCCTGCATTGGCAGGTGGATTCTTTCCCACTGTACCACCAGGGAAGTCCAGAAGTCACTCTCCTTAGCTAGGACTGGCAAATTACATGAATATTATTTGAGAATAAGTAATATTGTTGATAGATTTTGTCTCATAGATGAGACTGTCTTATTACCAAATCATTTTAACGTTTCTTCATTTAAAATGGGCTACAATCATATGCCCTGAACAACAAATAGCATCTAGTGAGTTTTCAGTATTACACTCAATATTATTCTGTTTGAAGCAAATTTAACATAAAGAAATCTTTACTTTTCAAACAGACAACTGGTGAGAAGACCTAACTGATATTTACTATACCTCTATGATATGACAGTCATTGTTTGAGGCATTAAAATACTATTTCAAGCTCATGCTCTTCCCATGGCATCCTATTTCCTCAGGGAACATGTTAGAGACTGTCTGATCCTAATAACAAAGGAATGTAGCCAGGAAGCACCTGATTGTATCTGGTGATCTCCCTTGATAGTATCAGGAAAATATGAGACCCACATTTCTAAATGGAAGATTTGGAAATCTGATAGAGAGCAATCACAGAGAGAAAAACATACCATTTTCACCTAGGTTCCATCTGAGACCTAGTGAAGAGAGATCAGGAGTTTCCAAAGTGGGTTCTCTGGAATGCAGAATTCCAAAAGATACTTTGTAAAAGAAAAAAAAAAAGAATTCTGTAGTCAATTCAGAAACACATCATACCATATCCCCATCTGTCTTGGATGTAATTAGCATACTGAATGCAAATTAGCATATTGAAGGCTGTGAGTAACGCTAGAGGGGAAAAAAACCTGTCAGCCTTAAAAACTCTCAATATTCCCTACTCTGCTCTTGGAAATCCTTTTGCATATAACTCACATTGTTCTGCAAACAAAATAGACCATCTTACCTCTCAAAAAAGAAAGACTAGAGCATTCTGCTTCAAATTCACACATACAAATTGTTTATACAAAGTTGAGTTAGTTGAAACTATTAATAACATTCCAGATGTTTTAGGGTATTTTTGGCTAAGAGTCCTTTTTTCAAAATGAGCAAGCATCTGAATAGTTCAGACTCCCCAAACCCACAAAGTCTTCAGTTACTAACTTACTCCAAAAAAAACTTGAAAAGGTCTTTTTTCAAAGTGTCAGAACAAGAGCTATGTTCTGGCCTCTAATGCAGTGGTAGAAATTCTGCTTTTGCAGGCGAGCTTGGTGTGGGCAGAGGCAAACTATCTCAGCACAAATCATGGTAATTGTATATCTTTCAGCTTAAATGCTGGAGCAACACTAAATTACTTACCACAAACTTAATGAAAACATAACTAATGTCAGTCTGCAAGTTTTCATTAATGCAGCTGTACTCTCTATCTTTAAACTCTCATCACCCATTGCCTGGATTGTTAAACTTTCCTCGTCTTCATACCTAGTCTCTGTCATTTAGTAAAATCAATGTAAAAAGAAGGCAATGGTCAACACGACACATGTTTTCATTTTAACTCTGCTCCTAAAAGAGAATGGCAAGCATAATTTTCTGTCTACTGCTAGAGATGTCATGGTTTAGACATTATGTCAGCATTTAGAGATTCTGGGACAGTGTCTGGTATGGCTGTGACTTCCATCTGATACTTTTCTGAAAGTGTTAGTCATTCCATCATGTTCGACTCTTTCCAACTTCATGGACTGTAGCCCACCAGGCTCCTCTGTCCATGGGATTCTCCAGGCAAGAATACTGGAGTGGGTTGCCATTTCCTTCTCCAGGGAATCTTCCTGACCCAGTGATCAAACTCAGGTCTCCTGCATTGCAGGTGGTCCGTCTAGTCAAGGCTATGGTTTTCCCAGTGGTCATGTATGGATGTGAGAGTTGGACTATAAAGAAACCTGAGCATCGAAGAATTGATGCTTTTGAACTGTGGTGTTGGAGAAGACTCTTGAGAGTCCCTTGGACTGCAAGGAGATCCAACCAGTCCATCCTAAAGGAGATCTGTCCTGGGTGTTCATTGGAAGGACTGATGCTGAAGCTGAAACTCCAATACTTTGGCCACTTGATTCAAAGAGCTGACTCATTGGAAAAGACCCTGATGCTGGGGAAGATTGAGGGCAGGAGGAGAAGGGGACGACAGAAGAAGAGATGGTTGGATGGCATCACCGACTCGATGGACATGGGTTTGGGTGAACTCCGGGAGTTGGTGATGGACAGGGAGGCCTGGCATGCTGCAGTTCATGGAGTCACAGAGAGTCGGACACGACTGAGTGACTGAACTGAACTGAACTTTACCATCTGAGTCACCAGGGAAGCCCAATACCTTCCTAAACAGAAGGAATTGATTGCTAAAGAATCAGATGATCTAAAATCTTGGGATATTCACCATATATTTATTGGAAGCAAGTCAAATGCTTTTCATAGATCTTATCCTTCTGGAAAATCTTTGTAAGCTTGGTAACTTTGCATAAGTTAGCATCCTGGGCAGCATGAAAAGCAGTTTGGTAACTTAATTCATAACATACTTCTTTTAAAAGTAAATGTAAACTATTTTTTAAAAAACTGTAAGTTATTCCTTCTTCTCTCCTCCTGGCCTATCAAGAGCAGGTATTGGTCCCTACCGGTTACAGGCACCAAAGGAGTGAATTGACTGTAGTGTATTTAATAGTATTAAAACCAACAAAAGACTCATCTGCTTTTATTATCACCACACACCATTGACAGTGCCAAGCACTGTCAGTGCTAAAATACTCGGCATTGAAAAAAACATTGTATTGGCTTATGCTCCAAAAATTGTTCTAGTTACAGCTGAGTTTACTGATATTTCCATGAAGTTCACATTGGTACATTTTTATTGTGTGTGTGTGTGAGCAGGCACAAATGCACGCTCAGTCATGTCCAACTCTTTGCAACCCCATAGACTGTAGCCCGCTGGCCTCCTCTGTCCATAGAATTTTCCAGTTTAGAATATTAGAGTGGGTTACCATTTCCTATTCCAAGGGATCTTTCCATTCCAGGGATAGAACCCATATCTCTTGTGTCTCCTGTATTGGTGGGCGGATTCTTTACCACTTCATCACCTAGGAAGCCCTTGCTATGCTAAGTCACTTCAGTCGTGTCCGACTCTGTGCGACCCCATAGACAGCAGCCCACCAGGCTCCCCCGTCCCTGGGATTCTCCAGGCAAGAACACTGGAGTGGGTTGCCATTTCCTTCTCCAATGCATGAAAGTGAAAAGTGAAAGTGAAGTCACTCAGTCGTGTCCGACTCTTAGCGACCCCATGGATTGCAGCCTACCAGGCTCCTCCGTCCATGGGATTTTCCAAGCAAGAGTACTGGAGTGAGGTGCCATTGCCTTCTCTGAGGAAGCCCTTATCATTTAATAAAAACTAATTTCTACATGGACATTAATTCAGAGAATTTCCAATTATACTTTCCCTCTAGGACTCGGAAGCACATTTCCAATACAAGAATAAGCTTTCCAGAGATCAGAATTATTTAAATTTGCTTCAGGCTTGGTTCGTGTCTGTAACCCCTGTGATACTACATATCTCTATATTTAAATAGTAGATTGGAAAAAAACAGTGACATCACAGTGATTGTAAAGCTGAAGTAATAGAATGTGAGTTTCTTCAATCCTGTCATTCTAAGTGCAGATCATTCTCCTAATCTTCAGGATTTTGCCCTTTGGAAGAGTTTTGTGTGTGTGTGTGTGTGCCTTCCTCTTTTTCTTTAAGAAAAGGATGTTAATATAATTAAATAGTATTAATCCATTGCTTTTCTTCCTTTCTCTTTTTTTGGGCTTAGTATTTAATTAATTTATTTTTGCTGTAATGAATATTTATTTCCTGGCCATTATTATTATCATAGGTTTCATTGCATAATTATCACTGAAAACCATTTTGTCATATAAAGTAGTGTTTGTTGAAAAGTGATCTGCCCTGGTTGTCAAGTATGCTAGGGATGCTGCTCTCCCATTTGAGAAGTTTCATTCATCAATATGTCTTTTTAGAAAATACGAGCAGGTACAGTGCTTTGTAAATGATTCACGTAACTGAGTTCTTCAAACCATGCTTCATACTTCATCCTACATTATGAAGCAAAGACTAGGTTGTTTGAGTTGGATATACTCTTCCTTGTGGGAGTCTTGATATTTGATGTGTTCCTATTTATATCTATGGCCTGAAGTCTTTGTCCAAGGTCAGGGGCAGCAGCCGAGAGGAGCTACCCTGCGTCCGAGGTCAGGGGCGGCGGCTGGGAGGACCAACCCCACGTCCAAGGAGCGGTGGCTGCTAGGGCACAGGAGGGCCTAGAGGAGCTATCCCACGTTGAAGGTCAGGAAGGGCGGCAGTGAGGAGATACCCCTCGTCCAAGGTAAGGAGCAGCCGCTGCACTTTGCTGGAGCAGCTGTGAAGAGATACCCACGCCCAAGATAAGAGAAACCCAAGTAAGATGGTAGGTGTTGCAAGAGGGCATCAGAGGGCAGACACACTGACACCATACTCACAGAAAACTAATCAATCTAATCATACTAGGACCACAGCCTTGTCTAACTCAATGAAACTAAGCCATGCCCATGGGGCAACCCAAGACGGGTGGGTCATGGTGGAGAGGTCTGACAGAATGTGGTCCACTGGAGAAGGGAATGGCAAACCACTTCAGTATTCTTGCCTTGAGAACCCCATGAACAGTATGAAAAGGCAAAATGATAGGATACTGAAAGAGGAACTCCCCAGGTCAGTAGGTGCCCAATATGCTACTGGAGATCAGTGGAGAAATAATTCCGGAAAAAATGAAGGGATGGAGCCAAAGCAAAAACAATACCCAGCTGTGGATGTGACTGGTGATAGAAGCAAACTCCGATGCTGTAAAGAGCAGTATTGCATAGGAACATGGAATGTCAGGTCCATGAATCAAGGCAAATTGGAAGTGGTCAAACAAGAGATGGCAAGAGTGAATATCGACATTGTAGGAATCAGCGAACTCAAATGGACTGGAATGGGTGAATTTAACTCAGATGACCATTATATCTACTACTGCTGGCAGGAATCCCTCAGAAGAAATGGAGTGGCCATCATGGTCAACAAAAGACCTGAAATGCAGTACTTGGATGCAATCTCAAAAACGACAGAATGATCTCTGTTCGTTTCCAAGGCAAACCATTCAATATCACGGTAATCTAAGTCTATGCCCCAACCAGTAATGCTGAAGAAGCTGAAGTTGAACGGTTCTATGAAGACCTAAAGACCTTTTAGAACTAACACCCAAAAAAGATGTCCTTTTCATTATAGGGGACTGGAATGCAAAAGTAGGAAGTCAAGAAACATCTGGAATAACAGGCAAATTTGGCCTTGGAATACAGAATGAAGCAGGCCAAAGATTAATAGAGTTTTGCCAAGAAAATGCACTGGTCATAGAAAACACCCTCTTCCAACAACACAAGAGAAGACTCTAAACAAGGACATCATCAGATGCTCAACACCGAAATCAGATTGATTATGTTCTTTGCAGCCAAAGATGGAGAAACTCTATACAGTCAGCAAAAACAAGACCAGGAGCTGACTGTGGCTCAGATCATGAACTCCTTATTGCCAAATTCAGACTGAAATTGAAGAAGGTAGGGAAAACCCGACCATTCAGGTATAACCTAAATCAAATCCCTTATGATTATACAGTGGAAGTGAGAAATAGATTTAAGGGCCTAGATATGATAGATAGAGTGCCTGATGAACTATGGAATGAGGTTCATGACATTGTACAGCAGACAGGGATCAAGACCATCCCCATGGAAAAAAAATGCAAAAAAGCAAAATGGCTGTCTGGGGAGGCCTTACAAATAGCTGTGAAAAGAAGAGAAGCAGAAAGCCAAGGAGAAAAGGAAAGATATAAACATCTGAATGCAGAGTTCCAAAGAATAGCAAGAAGAGATAAGAAAGCCTTCTTCAGTGATCAATGCAAAGAAATAGAGGAACACAATAGAATGGGAAAGACTAGAGATCTCTTCAAGAAAATTAGAGATACCAAGGGAATATTTCATGCAAAGATGAGCTCGATACAGGACAGAAATGGTATGGACCTAACAGAAGCAGAAGATATTAAAAAGAGGTGGCAAGAATACACAGAGGAACTGTACAAAAAAGATCTTCACGACCCAGATAATTACGATGACATGATCACTGACCTAGAGCCAGACATCCTGGAATGTGAAGTCAAGTGGGCCTTAGAAAGCATCACTATGAACAAAGCTAGTGGAGGTGATAGAATTCCAGTTGAGCTGTTTCAAATCCTGAAAGATGGTGCTGTGAAAGTGCTGCACTCAATATACCAGCAAATTTGGAAAACTCAGCAGTGGCCACAGGACTGGAAAAGGTCAGTTTTCATTCCAATCCCAAAGAAAGGCAATGCCAAAGAATGCTGAAACTACCGCACCATTGCACTCATCTCACATGCTAGTAAAGTAATGCTCAAAATTCTCCAAGCCAGGCTTCAGCAATACATAAACTGTGAACTTCCTGATGTTTAAGCTGGTTTTAGAAAAGGCAGAGGAACCAGAGATCAAATTGCCAACATCTGCTGGATCATGGAAAAAGCAAGAGAGTTCCAGAAAAACATCTATTTCTGATTTATTGACTATGCCAAAGCCTTTGACTGTGTGGATCACAATAAACTGTGGAAAATTCTGAAAGAGATGGGAATACCAGACCACCTGATCTGCCTCTTGAGAAATCTGTATGCAGGTCAGGAAGCAACTGGACATGAACAACAGACTGGTTCCAAATAGGAAAAGGAGTACATCAAGGCTGTATATTGTCACTCTGCTTATTTAACTTCTATGCAGAGTACATCATGAGAAAGGCTGGGCTGGAAGAAGCACAAACTGGAATCAAGATTGCCAGGAGAAATATCAATAACCTCAGATATGCAGATGACACCACCCTTATGGCAGAAAGTGAAGAGGAACTCAAAAGCCTCTTGATGAAAGTGAAAGTGGAGAGTGGAAAAGTTGGCTTAAAGCTCAACATTCAGAAAACTAAGATCATGGCATCCGGTCCCACCACTTCATGGGAAATAGATGGGGAAACAGTGGAAACAGTGTCAGACTTTATTTTTCTGGGCTCCAAAATCACTGCAGATGGTGATTGCAGCCATGAAATTAAAAGATGCTTACTCCTTGGAAGAAGAGTTATGACCAACCTAGATAGCATATTCAAAAGCAGAGACATTACTTTGCCAACAAAGGTTCGTCTACTCAAGGCTATGGTTTTTCCAGTGGTCATGTATGGATGTGAGAGTTGGACTGTGAAGAAGGCTGAGCGCAGAAGAATTGATGCTTTTGAACTGTGGTGTTGGAGAAGACTCTTGAAAGTCCCTTGGACTGCAAGGAGATCCAACCAGTCCATTCTAAAGGAGATCAGCCCTGGGATTTCTTTGGAAGGAATGATGCTAAAGCCGAAACTCCAGTAGTTTGGCCACCTCATGTGAAGAGTTGACTCATTGGAAAAGACTCTGATGCTGGGAGGGATTGATTGAGGGCAGGAGGAGAAGGGGATGACAGAGGATGAGATGGCTGGATGGCATCACTGACTCGATGGACATGAGTCTGAGTGAACTCCAGGAGTTGGTGATGGACAGGGAGGCCTGGCATGCTGCGATTCATGGGGTCGCAAAGAGTCGGACACGACTGAGTGAATGAACTGAACTGAACTGAACTGAAGTCTTTTTGATAGAGCTCAGATGAAGTTTTAAAGAGTGTTGATGGAAGGACTTAGAAGAATGTTTCTGAAATACCAAAGTGCCCCTCATGTGGGCCACTGTAGACAGAGAATTGAAAACAAACAAGCAAACAAACAAACAAAACCCCCCATGATTCTCAGGAAAAAAGCTCACAAACAGAAAAGCATGGAGAGCCAAGACAATCTGCAGATCTAAACACCAAGTCAGAGAATAAAATTTCCTTCAAAATCATCTGAAATAGTGATATTCAATCTTTATTGGTAAACACCATTGTCCCAGACATTAGTAAATGTTTGGGGTCCTCTCCTCAGAATATCATACATGTTAACACAAACACAATACATATATTAATACAAACTTTTATGACATCTCATATAATATCTGGAGCTTTACGACTCCATCCTTTTAGTCTGTATTCAGAAACTCTAGTCTGGTGCAGGGATGATAAGAATGGCTCACAGAGGTTGAGGGATCCACCAGCATTCCTGGGAAGATCTCCTTGCCCCAGTCTAGTATTTTGCATCCTACTTTTAACGCTTGCTGAGTAATAGGCTCATAAATAAACATTTACTAATATAAGATCAGACAATAAATTTGCAATATACAAATAATTCATGCATTGCTAAGTATTAGTTCCTAGGTCAGGAAGATCCCCTGGAGTAGGGAATGGCAACCCACTCCAGTATGCTTGCCTGGAAAATTCCATGAACATAGGAGCCTGGTGGGCTATATTCCATGGGGTGGCAAAGAGTCAGACATAACTGAGCAACTAACACTTATGCAATTCTTTTAACCTTTTGCATCTTGCTAAAATATTTTGTATATATAATACAGGACTGTTGATAAGCACTGGACATTTGAACCACAATCTCTTCATCTTTCAATAAAGAAATTGGTCACTGCTAGGAAAATTATATCAAATACAGTAGGTTCTCAGTAAATAATGAGCTATTATTATTCTCATTATTAGTAAGGCTAGCAGATTCTTTACCATCTGAACCATCAGGAGAGCCCAAGAGAAACCTTAGAGATCACACAATCTTTTTACAAAAAAGGAAACTGAGACATTCTTTAGGGATAGGCAGCTAGTTCACAGCAGGCTACTGGTAACACACCAATAAAGTGTATATGCTTCTCAGGTCCTCTTTTCCCAAAATTTTTATCCCCATGCCACATAGGCTCTAGGAACAGAGATCAGATCAGTTCAGTCACTCAGTCGCATCCAGCTTTTTGTGACCCCATGAACTGCAGCACGCCAGGCCTCCCTGTCCATCACCAACTCCTGGAGTTTACCCAAACCCATGTCCATCGAGTCGGTGATGCCATCCAACCATCTCATCCTCTGTTGTCCCCTTCTCCTCTTGCCCTCAATCTTTCCCAGCATCAGGGTCTTTTCCAATGAGTCAGCTCTTCACATCAGGTGGCCAAAGTATAGGAGTTTCAGCGTCAACATCAGTCCTTCCAATGAAAACCCAGGACTGATCTCCTTTAGGATGGACTGGTTGGATCTCCTTGCAGTCCAAGGGACTCTCAAGAGTCTTCTCCAACACCACAGTTCAAAAGCATCAATTCTTAGGCTCTCAGCTTTATTTATAGTCCAACTCTCACATTCATACATGGCCACTGGAAAAACCATAGCCTTGACTAGACAGACCTTTGTTGACAAAGTAATGTCTCTGCTTTTTAATATTCTGTCTAGGTTGGTCATAACTTTCCTTCCAAGGTGTAAGTGTCTTTTAATTTCATGGCTGCAATCACCATCTGCAATGATTTTGGAGCCAAAAAAATAAAGTTAGCCGCTGTTTCCCCTGTTTTCCCACCTATCTGCCATGAAGTGATGGGACCAGATGCCATGATCTTAGTTTTCTGAATGTTGAGCTTTAAGCCAACTTTTTCACTCTCCACTTTCACTTTTATCAATAGGCTCTTTGGTTCTTTTTCACTTTCTGCCATAAGGGTGGTGTCATCTGCATATCTGAGGTTACTGATATTTCTCCTGGCAATCTTGATTCCAATTTGTGCTTCCTACAGCCCAGCGTTTTTCATGATGCATTCTGCATATACCTTAAATAAGCAGGGTGACAATATACAGCCTTGACGTATTCTTTTTCCTATTTGGAACCAGTCTGTTGTTCCATGTCCAGTTCTAACTGTTGCTTCCTGACCTGCACACAGGTTTCTCAATAGGCAGGTCAGGTGGTCTGGTATTCCCATCTCTTAAAGAATTTTCCACAGTTTATTGTGATCCACACAGTCAAAGGCTTTGGCATAATCAATAAAGCAGAAATAGATGTTTTTCTGGAACTCTCTTGCTTTTTCCATGATCCAGCAGATGTTGGCAATTTGATCTCTGGTTCCTCTGCCTTTTCTACAACCAGCTTGAACGTCTGGAAGTTCACAGTTCACATATTACTGAAGCTTGGCTTGGAGAATTTTGAGGATTACTTTACTAGCGTGTGAGATGAGTGCAATGGTGCATAGTTTGAGCATTCTTTGGCATTGCCTTTCTTTGGGATTGGAATGAAATTATATCTACAACTGTGGGCAGGAATCCCTTAGAAGAAATGGAGTAGCCATGGTAGTCAACAAAAGAGTCTGAAATGCAGTACTTGGATGCAATCTCAAAAACGACAGAATGATCTCTGTTAGTTTCCAAGGCAGACCATTCAATATCACAGTAATCCAAGTCTATGTCCCGACCAGTAATGCTGAAGAACCTGAACTTGAACAGTTCTATGAAGACCTACAAGACCTTCTAGAACTAAAACCCAAAAAAGATGTCCTTTTCATTATAAGGGACTGGAATGCAAAAGTAGGAAGTCAAGAAACATCTGGAGTAACAGGCAAATTTGGCGTTGGAGTACAAAATGAAGCAGGGCAAAGGCTAATAGAGTTCTGCCAAGAGACACACTGGTCATAGTAAATACCCTCTTCCAACAACACAAGAGAAGACTCTACACATGGACATCACCAGATGGTCAACACCAAAGTCAGATTGATTATATTCTTTGCAGTCAAAGATGGAGAAGCTCTATACAGTCAGCAAAAACAAGCCTGGAGATGACTGTGGCTCAGATTATAAACTTCTTATTGCCAAAATCAGACTTAAATTGGAGAAAGAGGGAAAACCACTAGACCATTCAGTTATGACCTAAATCAAATCCCTTCTGATTATATAGTGGAAGTGAGAAATAGATTTAAGGGACTAGATCTGACAGACAGAGTGCCTGATGAACTATGAACAGAGGTCCGTGACATTGTACAAGAGACAGGGATCAAGACCATCCCCAAGAAAAAGAAATGCAAAAAAGTAAAATGGCTGTCTGAGGAGGGCTTACAATTAGCTGTGAGAAGAAGAGAAGTGAAAAGCAAAGGAGAAAAGGAGATATACCCATTTGAATGCAGAGTTCCAAAGAATAGCAAGGAGAGATAAGAAAGCCTTCCTCAGTGACCAATGCAAAGATATAGAGGAAAACAACAGAATGGGAAAGACTAGAGATCTCTTTAAGAAAATTAGAGATACCAAGGGAACATTTCATGCAAAGATGGGCCCAATAAAGACAGAAATGGTATGGACCTAACAGAAGCAGAAGATATTAAGAAGAGGTGGCAAGAATACACAAAAGAGCTATACAAAATAGATCTTCATGACCCAATAATCAGGATGGTGTGATCACTCACACTCACCTAGAGCCAGACATCCTGAAATGTGAAGTCAAGTGGGCCTTAGGAAACATCACTACAAACAAAGCTAGTGGAGGTGATGGAATTCCAATTGAGCTATTTCAAATCTGAAAGATGACCCTATGAAAGTGCTGCACTCAATAGGTCAGCAAATTTGGAAAACTCAGCAGTGGCCACAGGAGTGGAAAAGGAACAGAGATAGTCAGCCCCTTTATGCATAAGGAATGCTTACTCTCTTTTGTAGGATTTCGTGCCTTCTTTTAATTTTAAATTTTGTCATTTTTTTTTATACCTAGCCCCACTGCTTGTGTGTGGTATATGTCTTCTGTTCATTTCTCTGGCTTTTTTGTTTTAAGATGCCCTAATGGCTCAGAGGTTAAAGTGTCTGCCTCCAATGCGGGAGACCTGGGTTTGATCCCTGGGTCGGGAAGACCCCCTGGAGAAAGAAATGGCAACCCACTCCAGTATTCTTGCCTGGAGAATCCCATGGACAGAGGAGCCTGGTAGGCTACAGTCCACCAGGTCGCAAAGAGTTGGACATGACTGAATGACTTCATTAACTCACTCACTCACTCAATCAAACATTATTAAAAGATCCACAGGAACTAACTAAGGAAATCCAGGCCTCATGTCCAAGATGAAGAGCTCCAAATAAACATGGAGGCCAAAATTTCTCCTGGCTTAGAAACATGAAACTAACATTCTGCCTAGGCCATAAAGGTGAACCTGAAATCCAATTACTATGATGTGTGCACAACCCCTCACTCTTTTGACCCCCCTCCCCCTACACACATACCCTCCCTCAAGGATGGGGAAGTGGACTTAGAACTTTGGGGGGAAAATGTATTAGAAAGAAAACATCTTCTCTACTTACCGCATCACTATTTTCATTCAAGACTCCGGGTCAGGAAGATCTCCTGGAAGAGGAACTGGCCCCCGACTCCAGTATTCTTGCCTGGTGGGCTACAGTCCATGGAGCTGTAAAGAGTCAGACATGACTGAGCACAGCATTCACACAGCCTCTACCTATCCCATCACCATGTTATTCCCTATTTAACAACAGTTTCCAGAATGGCTTGTTATCGGGGGAAATGGCTCTAAAATTGAGTCTCAGAAGCCGTGTATAGAAATAGATTAGGCTAAGGCTGAACTCCGGGAGTTGGTGATGGACAGGGAGGCCTGGCCTGCTGCGATTCATGGGGCCGCAAAGAGTCGGACACGACTGAGCGACTGAACTGAACTGAACTGAACTGAAGGCAAGATCTGGATTGAGGAATGGTCAAGGTGGAGGAAATTGAGAGAAGACCTAGAAAAATGCCATTTGGTGAGAGTTTCATGTCTACTTCAGCAGCAATTAGAGAAACAGACCCTTGAGTGTATTCAAAATAAAAATGACCCAGCAGAGGGAGCAGCCTTAGGACTAACGACTTGGAGAAAGCAAAGGTCAAGCACTGTTTCTTATCTGTTGGAGAATGCTTTTTTACCAAATGCTTTCACTTTACCCTTCTCCATAAATATTGTAGGTGCTTTTCTTTGAGACGTACTTTCTCCAACATATTTCAAAACCTAGGGGAAAAAAATTCTCCCGAACTTTCTAATGCTCTCCTCCAAGTAAACTATAAATGCCAATTGTGCTTTCAAGATTTCTGCTGTCACAGATGGGCCAAGATTTCTCTATGCTCTGTTAATATCTGAACACAAGTTCATAGCTAGCTGGCTCACTATTATTTAAATCAAATGAAGTAAATACATATATACCTACTGTGTGTGCCTGATATTTAATAAGTGCTCAACATGTATCTAGTACATGAATAAATATATGACATCCTGAGCTAGATACCAAAATTTAAAATAACTGATAGAAATCTGATTTAACATTATGTTTCTCAAATTATCTTTTTCTTTAAAGTGGTTCAAACAGAATGGGTAACACATATGCTTGCACATATGGCAAAATGTTTAAAAATTGGAATTACATCTTTCAGATTTGTGGGTTTTAAGTCCCACCTTCTATGCACAGAAAAACCATAACAAGAAAATAAGAGGAAAACAAAAGTATTACCCTTTGTATTTGAGTATAGTGTAAACACTGATTCTACTACAAATGTGATATTGCAGCTCAATGAATCATGTCCCAGTGGACATGACCTATTTTTTTTATCACATTCTGGAAATCCCAAAGAAACAGTCATCCACTTTTTCCTTTTACCTAATTCATTCTAACAGATTTCTCTTCTATCTGTGTGTATTGATGTTGTTTCAGTGTTCACACACAGCTTCCTGGTGGGCTGGGGCAGTGTACTTCTAATTCTTCATTGTACAATATTTTCCCCATCATATTTTAAGTCCCACAACCACACAAAGGCTGTTTGATTGATTTTTGGTGCATAAAGCCAAAAATCAGTCACCTACCCCAACTACCTGTGTATAACTCTTTTCAATTTTCATTTTCAGATAGCTGAACAAAATGCTCTGAGAAAGAAGTAGTATTTCAATAATTCCTCCTTGATAATGAGTAGTATTTCAATGAATTCCTCCTTGATATGGCCATTTAATTATTTTTATTGTTATAAAAAATTCATCAATGATCCAGCCTTCTATTTATCACCAACTACTCAATGTCTAATGGTAATATAAATTGCTCTTTATTCATTTTATGCATAACTAAAATTTCATTTGAATGCACCAGATTATAAAGATGAGGAAAGTTAAAGCCAGACAAATTTGAAAGTGGTAATTACACTACCATTTTCATCTGAAATGAATGAAAAAGCTAAATACCTTTTTAAAGATTTCATTAAGTCAAGTTGTCAATGAAAAGCGAACAAAGCTAAAGAAGAATCTACTGTTGGTAGTGAGGAGAGAGGCAACCCCAGAAGAGGCTGCCAAACAATTTAGCTGTTTACGTGCAAACACCCAATGAGAAATCAATAAGATTCATACATTTAAAACAAGTCTTGCCCCATACTTATCAGTGTCTTTGTAAATATGACAATAGCAATCAGAGAATTCATTTTTTACTTTTTTAAAACTGGTACTAAAATATGTAGACTCAATTTATGTTTTAATATAAATACATTATGCAAAAAAGAGATCAATAAAATTGAATTTTATAATGAAAATATTTACTAACTTAAGTCTTTATTGACATTTAGCTTTGAGATGAGGTGTTAGCGTAGTACACTTTTTACTGATCAATAATTATTTAGGATAATTTCACTGTTTTGGTTCATGTGTTTAAGTAGCTCATAAAAAGATAAGCTTCATCTGCTCATTGAGAAATGTTAAACTTGTTGAATTAGGTTATCGATTACTGGGAGAAAGTCCGGTACCTTCAGGTACATTAACATTTTAAGTTCACTAAGGAGTCAATAGAAAATTACAATAGGGCTTTAAGTAAAATGTTGGATGACAGGTGGCTGGGTCAGCATTTCCACCTTTAGGCAAATTCACGACCTCGGTCACCTTCATTTAAGTTGTTTTGTAAGAAATCACCCATTTGTTTTCCATGCATACACACTAGTGAGAAATTGAAGAATAAGCACTAGAACACAAATTCATAATGGCATTCATTCATCCTCATGTGAACTTACATTTGCCCTTATTTTAAGTTATAGTAGCCTTGTTCCTTATGTGTTGAATAAATTATTGTTCTTCCAGAGTTACAAGAACTCTTTCACATCCACAAGGTGACATTTCCCAAACTAGAGTAACAAATTATTTAATGGATCCTGGTCTGTCTAAAAGAGTTAATATAGATTTTTTTTTGGGGGGGGGCTCCTCCCTTTAA
Source organism: Bubalus bubalis (assembly GCF_019923935.1). NCBI lineage: Eukaryota > Metazoa > Chordata > Mammalia > Artiodactyla > Bovidae > Bubalus > Bubalus bubalis. Next base: position 22,164,175 of record NC_059176.1, read on the forward strand.
CAGAATATGGTCTGAGATCATTGTGGTTTGTTTAATTCTAAAACAAGAAATAGCTGACCATTTTTAAACTGTTAAATATTACAATTAAGATGGAAATATTTTATTAAAAATAAATTTGAAAACTTGGGGGAGAAACAAAGACTCTGTGTTTCTAAAATCCTAAACTTCAATGCTCAGGTCTGTGTATATGGCTCAAAATATCTCTTGGCAACATGAAATAAAAATAGCAATTGTAAGTTTACAGGCTATGCCTATAATTTTCAAATAAATATTTTAAATATCACACTGGTTGACAAGTGTAGAAAAACAGGCAGAAAAAAATCTTTCAAATCATGTAAGAGAGTTCTGTCCTCATAGCTTAAAGATTAATAAGAAAATGTTTGTAAGGCAAAGAATAGGGGAAGAAAATATAAGAGATGAAGAAAATTGAACAAGAAATATCCCTTCCTATACCTCTTGTAATTTTACAGCTGTATCTAGAATCAAGAACTTATACTTTTTCAGGTCATTGACATTTTTTGGATAATAAAATAGAGTAGGTGTGAGGCCAACAAACATCTTCAAGTCAGTAACCAGATTTCTGGCTGGTGCTGTTATGTTTCCACTCTCCATTCCACCTTCTTGTTCTGATCAGTGTGGCCAAGCTTTATTGTTGTAAAAGCTCTTAAGAAATAAGCACTATCTACCATAAGGAACCCCAAACTAAGTTAAGGAGATGCATAAAAGATTAGTGAATGGCTATACCCACAGATCCAGGCATCATTTTTTGGCAACCAAGTCAATATAAGTTTTCGTAAATAAGATTTTTCTGTTGATTCTCTCACTATGAAAACATTGGCTTTCATTGTTAGAAGCAATTTCGTCCAATTTCTGTCTACATAGGATATGCTGTAAAGTTCATTCATTAATAAGCTCGTAAAGACAATGCACTTTTCTCATAAAGAAATGCACTGTACAAGCTAGAAGGAGAAGTAAAGAGCAAACACATGCCGAGGAGAAAGGTGCTGGCCCAGCAACATAGCTCTGTGCTATCCAAACTATGGTTCCACCCTACCTGAGGAAGAAATAGCAGCCTCAGTGGGTGCTGGCACCTGCATCTTGTATGACCTGGAATTTTATGCAAACATATGGTTCTGCATGATGCTCTTGAAGAAAAAGTAGAAGACTTGTTATCCCAGATATCAAGTCTTAGTATAAAACTATAGTAGAGAACTTCCCTGGTGATCCTGTCTTGGAAAGAATCTGCTTTCCAATGCAGGGGACATGGGTTTGATCCCTGGTCAGGGAACTAAGATCCCACATGCCATGGGGCAACTAAGCCCGTGTGGCACAGCTACTGAGCCCACACACTCCGGAGCCCTCGGGCCACAATTAGAGGGATGCCTGAGCACCAAAAATCCCAAGTGCCACAACTAAGACCTAACACAGCCAAAAATAAATAAATAAATAAAACTATAGTAGGTACGGCAATGTGGTTTTGGCAGTCAGTTCAGTCACTCGGTTGTGTCTGACTTTTTGTGACCCCATGGACTACAGCAAGCCAGGCTTCCCTGTCCATCACCAACTCCCGGAGTTTACTCAAACTCATATCCATTGAGTCAGTGATGCCATCCAACCATCTCATCCTCTGTCATCCCTTTCTCCTCCCGCCTTCAATCTTTCCCAGCATCAGGGTCTTTTCCAATGAGTCAGTTCTTCACATCAGGTGGACAAAGTATTGGAGTTTCAGCTTTAGCATCAGTCCTTCCAATGAATATTCAGGACTGATTTCCTTTAGGATGGACTGGTTGGATCGCCTTGCTATCCAAGGGACCCTCAAGAGTCTTCTCCAACACCACAGTCCAAAAGCATCAATTCTTCAGTGTTCAGCTTTCTTTATAGTCCAACTCTCACACCCACATGTGATTACTGGAAAACCATAGCTTTGACTAGATGGACCTTTGTTAGCAAAGTAATATCTGTGCTTTTTAATATGCTGTTTAGGTTGGTCATAGCTTTTCTTTCAAGGAGTAAGCGTCTTTTAATTTCATGGCTGCAGTCACCATCTGCAGTGATTTTGGAGCCCCCCAAAATAAAGTTTGTCACTGTTTCCACTGTTTCCCCATCTATTTGCCAAGAAGTTATGGGACTGGATGCCATGATCTTAGTTTTCTGAATGTTGAGTTTTAAGCCATCTTTTTCACTCTCCTCTTTCACTTTCATCAAGAAGCTCTTTAGAAGTAGATGTTTTCCTGGAACTCTCTTTCTTTTTTGATCATCCAATGGATGTTGGCAATCTCTGGTTCCTCTGCCTTTTCTAAAACCAGCTTTAACAACTGGAAGCCCATGGTTTTGGCACAGAGCAGATAAATAGACAAAAATATATTAAACCATAGAAACAGACTCAAACATGTATGAACAACTGATGAAGGAATACTCTGACATTACAGACAAGTGGGTAAATGATAGATTTTGCTATAAATTATTCTAGGACAAGTGGCTATTGATTTGAGGTCAAGATGGGGAAGAATATGGATGCTTATCTCCTTCCTACTGCCCTATGCACATATAGAGGAAAATCAGCTTTAGGCACACTTAAAACCTAAAGTAAAAGGCAAAAGTACAAAACTTTTAGGAGAAAATATGAAATAATTTTTTAAGACTTTGGGATAATAAATTTTAACAATCCACAAAATGCTCAAACTATAGCTGAAAAATTTTCAACCAATCACATTAAAGTAAGAACTTTTGTCCATCAAATACTGTAAAGAGAGTGAAAATACAAGACACCGAATAGGAAGAAGATAGTTTCAAGTAATATAACTGACAAAAGACAACAGTTCTATAGATAAATACATTAAGGTATATTCAATAAAACAGCAGTGAAAATCAATGAACTGTCAGTATATGCACAACACAAACAAATCTCCAAAATAAAGGAACAAGTCATGAAATTATCTAGTAAGTAAGTTTCAGTTTACCCAATGCTTACATACAAGCAAAGGTAACATGTGATAAAACTATAAACAACCCAGGAGGATGTTTATTACAAAAGGCAGGATAGTGAGGGATAAGGAGGGAATGGAATTGGGGAGGGACATAGAAGGGAACACCTAAAATACTGACAAATGCTCTACTTATTCTGATAAAGAATATATGGATAATCACTTTATTAAACCATATATGCATATATCGTTAATACACTTCTGTAAATGGAAAAGGTAAGTTACTTTTATTTTAATTTAGAATTTCTTATTTTCTGCAGGTTTGGGAAATAAATAAGGTACTTAATTAAGAAAAGGTAATCTTCAAAATTGGAGAAGATAGGCCAAGACTATACACACACACACACACACACACACACACATATATATATACACAAGCATATATATATATATATATATATATATATATATATATGTTTGGCTTTGAACTGTCTTTCTAATCAGTCCTGGTTAGAAATTCGGTTTAATTTAACTCACCCACCGTTTGTTATACACATTTATTATTGTGTAGCTCTAGGAAAAAAAATAAAAAGAGAGAAGGCTTTTCCTAAGACAGGCCACCATACTTTTGGGGGGAACGTGCCATCCTATTCTTATCCCTGTTTTGTTTCATTTTAGTTTACAAATAAGCCATTTGTATTAATGCCTGGGCTTGTTCCATATGGGTATATTTTCTTAGATACTTAACTCTTAAGTTCAATTAGTATAATTGAATTGTCAGAAAAGTTATAAAATGTAAACTTGAAGGAGTATTGAAAAACTAGGACTAGAACCCAGTTCACGTGACATTTCTATCATGGGTTTTTAACATATGACAAACATTTCCTCAGAAAGATTTCCAGCTTAGTTAGAGTGTGTGTGTGTGTGTGTGTTTGTAGTGAGTGAGAGACAGAGACATTCTTAATGCCTATATTCATGAGTTCCTTAAGGACAAGAGATATATCTTCTTCATCTTTGAATCCACAAAATCTAGCCAAGAGTCTGATACTTTACTAGGATATAAATATAACTACAAATAACATATGCATGTTTTTCATCCACTCAAATATATATGTTTTGATAAGCATTGTGTATGTGTTTATACATGCACATAGTATATACACGTATACATGTATATGCATACACTCACATAAGAAAATCTGGGTAAACAGATTTTACACACACAGACACATACACACACAATGTAATTATACAAATCTAATGTGCACTTTCTTTTAATTTCTATATACCCCAGATTATGCTAAGTGCTTTAACTGTACTGCCTCCTCTGGACAAAGGACCCTAAAGGATAGGTACCCTTATTATCACCTTTTGCAAATAAGGAAACTGAGACAGAGCCAATACGTAAACCCCATCAGTTCAAGAGTAATGCTCTTGACCACTATACTATAACAACTCATAAGAATGAAAGCTAAAATGTAATGCAATTCAGTTTAATTCAACTCACCCAACATTACCACTATTGGTCAAGTAATATGGTTAGCTCCACAAACACAAAAAGAAAGATAAGTTTTTTCCTAAGACTGGCCACCAACACCCCATCAACATGTTTATTTTCAGGAACTCTTTGCTCCATTCTAGCCATCTGATAGAGGCCTATCCTATCCAACTACGGTATCTCATTCTCCTAGAACCAGTAATTGCTTTGGGAGTGAGCTCACAGATCATAGATCAGTGAGACCAATCAGAGTCATCTGGAGATGATATATGGATGCTGGTAAAATGAAGATGAAAGGATTTCCCTTCCCCTTGGCCTGCTAAATACAGAAGGTAAACAGGGGAGGGGAAAGTGTGTGCATTTTCCCCAGAAAATGCTCATCTGTAGGAAAAAAGGATAAAGTCAGCACACAATAGGAACAGACATAGGAGCTAGAGAGAGTGAGCAAGAAGCCGCACAACGTGGTTTAATCCCTGGGATTCAGCCAAATTGAAAGCCCTTGCACTCCCCAGTCATTGTTCAGTCTCAAAGTTGTGTTCAACACTTTGCTACCCCATGAACTGCAGCCAGGCTCTGCTGTCCTTCACTATCTCCCAGAGTTTGCTCAAATTCATGTCCATTGAGTCAGTGATGCTATCTAACCATCTTATCCCCTGCCACCCTCTTCTCTTTTTGCCTTTAATCTTTCTCAGCATAGGGTCTTTTCCATTGAGTCAACTCTTCGCATCAGGTGGCCTAAATATTGGAGCTTCAGTTTCAGCATCATGCATCAGTCCTTTAATATGAATCAGTGAATATTCAGGGTTTATTTCCTTTAGGATTGACTGCTGTCCTTTGATCTCCCTGCTGTCCAAGGGACTCTCTAGAGTCTTCTCCAGCATCACAGTTCAAAAGGATCAATTCTTTGGGGCTCAACTTTCTTTATGGTCCAACTCTCACATTCTTACATAACTACCAGAAAAACCATAGCTTTGACTAGACAGATCTTTGACAGCAAAGTAATATCTCTGCTTTTTAATATGCTGTCTAGGTTTGTCATAGCTTTCCTTCCAAGGAGCAAGCATCTTTTAATTTCATGGCTGCAGTCAACATCCACAGTGATTTTGGAGCCCAAGAAAATAAAACCTGTCACTGTTTCCACTTTTTCCTCATCTCTTTGTCATAAAGTGATAGGACCAGATGCCATGATCTGAGATTTTTGAATGTTGAGTTTTAAGCCAGCTTTTTCACTATCCTCTTTACCCTCATCAAGAGGCTTTTTAGTTCCACTTTCTGGTGTTAGAATGGTATTATCTGTATATCTGAAGTTGTTGATATTTCATCCAGTCTGGCATTCCGCATGATTTACTCTACATAGAAGTTAAATAAGCAGAGTGACAATATACAGAGCCTTTTTGTACTCCTTTCCCAATTTGGAACCAGTCCTTTGTTCCAAGTGCAGTTCTAACAATTGCTTCTTGACCTGCATACAAGTATCTCAGGAGACAGGTAAAGTGGTCTGGTATTTCCATCTCTTTAAGAACTTTCCAGTTTGTTGTGATCTGCACAAAAGCGTTAGCATAGCCAATAAAGCAGAGTTAGATTTTGGTGGGTTTTTTTTTTTTTTGGATTACATTGCTCTATGATCCAACAAATGTTGGCAATTTGATCTCTGCTTTCTCTGCCTTTTCTAAACCCAGCTTGTACATCTGGAAGTCCTCAGTTCATGTACTGCTGAAGCCTAGCTTGAAGGATTTTGAGCATAATCTTACTAGCATGTGAAATGAACAGAGTTGCATGGTAGTTTGAACATTCTTTGGCATTGCCCTTCTTTGGGATTGGAATGAAAATTAACTCCCCAGTGAGTTAATAAACTGCTTTCTACTGGAGCTTGAAATCATTTTGTTCCTATAACAAAAATAAACCTCAGGAGAGCATCTGCCTCTCTACTCAAGCAGGCAAGTCAGAAGACTAAATTACAATGTATTTTGGTTATGGATAAATAACTTAGTAAAGTAACTTTTCATTTTACTATCAGGATAAACACCAATCATGGATTTAACAGAATTACAGATAACTCATATTCCTTCTCTTGACCTATATAGAATACTATGATTTACAGAGCAGTAAAGGAGAGATTGTTTCCACAATTTCCATAAAAGAAAAGGAAACTGGGGAAAGTGAGCACTGTGGAGTGAAATTGTTCACATTTGGGAAACCTGTAGCTAGGCAAAGTTCAAGCTATCTTGTACAATACTTTGTACTGATAAAACATTAGATAAAAATACACATCTCAAAATAAAAATGCTATAGTTATAAACACAAGAAATTCAGAATCAGGCAGCTGGCCTGGAAAATATTTTCAGGAAGAAAAAGCGTTAGCTCAGATACCCTGGTCCCCTAAAAGGAGGAAGTCCTCAAGACCTTAAGCCAAAGCTGAGTTCTAAAGTGTTGGGTTAACAGGTGGGCCTTAGTGTTGCTCTACACCCATGTTTATGTACTCAAAACTTTCACCAAAATAATAACATTTCAATATGTCTTTGGCAACAAAGCTCATTTTTCTGAAGACTGTCCTCAACGTAATATATAGAACAAAGATTTATTTTAGTTCTACCACTTGTTCAGTGGGAAATGTGTAATGATAACTGTGAGTACCTTCCTTTTTCCAGCTGCACTTGTTTTTTTAAGTCGCTTGGGCAAAAAAACATCTCTGGAAAGGCTAAGATCTGGGATGCTCAGCAATGAAGACTGAGACACTGGGACCAAAACAAAGACCTGTTCATCAGAGCTGAAGCTCTGAATCAGAGCTAAGATTTGCTTGGAGGGGCTAAGGCAAGGACCCAGTGTTCTTGTTCCCTAATGCGGCTATAACAAATCACCAAAATTCATTATCTTATAGTTCTGGAGGTCAGAAGTTCTAAAATTAAGGTGCTGGCACAATTTTGTTACCTCTGGTGGTAGTCAGGGAAAAATTCATTTCCTTGTCTTTTTGGCTTCTATAAGGACCCTCGTGACTGCATTGGGTCCACCTGGATAACACAGTATTCACCGATTCTGCAGATAAGGATATGCATATATTTGGGGACAGTATTTCATTTACTGCACATAGATTTGTGGCCCCCTTACTGAAACTTATCCCAACTAAGACCAGGATATGAGTTGTGGATCTAAGCTGGACTGGGAGTTAGTCCACCTGTGGTGGGGAGGAAGAGGAGGGAGGGGGTGGAAACCAAATGAAATTCAATGAGCATAGCTGTAAATTCAGTGTTAAATTGCTTTTGGCCTCCAGCTTGCCAAAATGGGTGATTTTTAGGGTTATGTTGTATTAATTTTTTAAATAAAATTATGCAAAGTCATTTTTACTGTCTGGCCAATATATATTGACATTCAATTTACGGCATAATAAAAAAAGTGGATTTTGAAATTATTTAGACTGGATTTTTCAGTCTCAGTTTTTATATTTGTAACTGTCATTTTGGGCATTACATGCACTCTCTCAATTTCCACATCCTCATTTGCAAAGTGGTGATCATTTCTACCTCATAGGATAATTCTGAGGATTAAATGCAATAATTATGTAAAGTGTTTACTTAGCATACTGCCTGGCATTTAGCAAGTATATAGTTTTAGCCTTTCTTTGAAGCACGTGAGCCTTCCGGTTTTTTGGCAGGAAATCACATTTTAGAAACTGCCTGAATATTGATTGTTAATCAAGAAGCTCTGTTTTTCTTTTCTGCTTGTAAAGTCCCCTTTTCTTGAAAGTGAGAATATCTGTAAATTCTACTTACTTAAATTTTTCTTTTCCCTCTGCATTAGAAAAGTTTTAACTCCAAAATTATTGGTGCATGATAAATGAAAGTTATCATGAAAATGATAAATGAAAGTTCAATTACAATTAGTTTGAATGTGATATTTATGCTTCCTTTTTAAAACCTAAAACCAATGTCTAGCATTTAAATTTTTATAAAGACTGGATTTTGATGACTACAATGATATTTGTTCACCTTCAGAATCACTTTCCAGTTCTTTAAAGAATCCCTGGGGAAATATACTGACAACTTCCAGCAGTCCAGTTGTCTGACTGGCTTAAATGCCTCCCACATCCCCAGTGGTCTGGGAAATCTGTTATTTCCAGAAGCCTTTTGTGTTATGTCCTTGCTTTAACAAACTGAAGCTTCCTTGGAAAGAAAAGAGCGTATTGTATGCTTACAGTGAAGCTCTGAGCAATCTTAAGATTTTAATCTTAAAGAAAAATGTTCTTAAAGATTTTAATCTTAAGTATTGCCTTCAGCAACTTGAAAACATGTGTTGAAAATAAAATTATAAAACTTCAGCTGGTCATGGTGGATAGCTGCCTTGAGTTCAGTTTAGAGTCCACAGCCATGGATGAATGTTTTTTCAGAATACTGAAGCCTCTTATAGGGATCTATTGATACTTATTGTAATATAAATTAATAACTCCAGGAGACAGTGAAGGACAGGGAAGCCTAGTATGCTGTAGTTCATGGGGTTGCAAAGAGTCAGACACGACTGAGCGACTGAACAACAACTTAGGCACTGCCGTTTATTCTACTGGATTTTGAATGGCATATACTGCAAGTGTCTGTATTGTGCTTCCTTGGCTCTCCAAGAAGGACACCACCACAGTTCTCTAAACAATGATCTTCTCTGCACAATGACCTAGGGTTTGGCATATCTGAATGAGCTTTTGCTTTTTTGATGAATATGTATCTCTGCTTTGCTTACCCAAATGGTTAAAGCATTGCTGTATACAGAAAACTCCTCCTTTGACCTGAGAACGTTAGCAATGCAATTTGTTTTGCTGGATCCTTTTCCTGGATCATTATAGTTCAGTTGAGAGGCAAATAAGAGTCCTTTGTGGGAAATCCCCCATAATAGAAGATTACACAGCATATGAAAAAAAAAAATTCCCAAATGTTCTTTGTTGAGACAGATGGTGAAACTATTCAATGTAAGCTACAATGCCTCCATTTGTAATATTTAAACATCTGAACAGTGACTGATGGGGTTTCTTTAGTAATGCAATCATCTCATAAAAAGTCTTGTTCTTAAGTATCACAGGAGTAGAGAGAGACCTTAGTTTGCTTTGTGTTTGGCCCCCTATATAGTCAATAACACCACACTCCAATACACCTTCTGTACATTGTTTCTCTGCAAAATAAAATGAATGTCTCACAGCATGTGAACTCTAAGCAGAGTAATTTAAAACATCAAAATTTTCAGTGGGCCCCAAAGCAGACATTTGAGGTCTGCTCAAGTTTTGTTGTGGAGGTTGGATTCAATTGTTTGCCAAGACTATTTGAAAATGAATTTATACTGCCAGCTGCTGCCCAGCTTTTATTACCAAATAAAACACTCTACCTTATTATAACTAAAAACTGACATAAATAACCTCCCCTTCTCCTGTAGCCTATCCAATAGGGAGGGAGCAAAAAAGGAACAAGTTAAAACAAAAAGTCAAGGGAAAAGAGCAGCTAAAGACCATGACACTGCAAAATTGGGTGCTGAAAATAGAAGCATGCAATTCAGCGAATCAGGCTAAATGCAACTTTTGCTTTCGTTGTGGGAAAAAATGATTTAAAATGGAGATTTTACTAATACAATATTGTTGCTTTTATTTATTTCTACATCATTTACAGAAATAAGTTTTTATAACTTGAGTTATAGAAACTCAAATAAGTTAAAATCATATCCATACGATGGCTACTCGGTAAAATGCATAACTTCTGAGGAAGTTAAATTGGTCCATCAAGGAAAGGTGAGTTCCTTGTCTTGTAAAAGAAAACTTTAGTGATATATATTTGTGTATGTGTGTGTGTGTGTGTGTGTGTGTGTATTTGCGCTTACTTGCTCAGTCCGGTCCGACTCTTTGTGACCCCTTGGGCTGTAGCCCACCAGGCTCCTTTGTCTATGGGGGTTCTCCAGGCAAGAATACTGGAGTGTGTTGCCATGCCTTCCTCAGGGGATCATCCCAACCCAAGGATCGAACTCAGGTCTTCTGCATTGCAGGCAGATTCTTTACCATCTGAGCCACCAGGGAAGCCCCAAAATACTGGAATGGGTAACCTATCCCTTCTCAGGGGAACTTCCCAACCCAGGAATTGAACAGGGGCCTCCTGCATTGCAGGTGGATTTTTTAATCAGCTGAGCTATCTGGGAAGCCCCTTTTTTGTTTTTACTATAGTCTCAGTCTTGCAGAATAAGAGATTAAATTTTGTCTACCTGTGTACTCAGAGGTGAACTGACAGTTAACCAAGCTTACAAGATAATGACATCAACCCAGAACATTTACATATGCAAGACCAGCCTATCTTTCTCCAGAGTCAGAATTACACAGGAAATAAAATTATAATCATATAGTTAATTTATTAGTTAATTAATTATTAATAGCTGTTACAGGAACAAAAATCCTTGAAAATGTTAATTCTCTGTTGGAACAATGATGTTGGACGTCAATTAATTATTAGAAAGTTGACTATTAATTATTTGTATTACTTAGGGTATAGGCTAATACATTATATCACAGAAAACCTGTCAAAAATCTAGAAACCATAAAAACCTAAACCAAATCAGTAAAATTGTATTTAATGAGAGTTTAATGTGCTCTAAAGAATAGTTCATGAATTGGGAGTCTTCCAAAGCTGAGATGTAGTTCCGAGGGATGATGTTACAGGATGGCTTATAAAGTGAAAACGAGGAGTGGTTTAACCCTGGCAATGGTTGGTTGTTATAGTATGGGTTCTAGATGGTGGGAAATTGGTTAAAAGTGATTATCTTCCTTCATTTTAGGAAGATGACAAGTATATTTTATGATTATCAGAGGCATCTGTAAGAAATAAGTTTAGTTTCACTTATGCTGATGAAATAAACTAGATTTAATTTTGTTTACACAGCTCAAATGGTTTTGTCTGCTTGGGGATTTTTCAAGTCTGGTCTCCATTTTATGTTACTTTAACAAATGCCAGAATACCATGGCTTTCACATAACAGCCCAGAACCAGACAGGCTACTCTGCTCCAGAAGGCAGAGAGACCCAGATTCTGCCATGGTGGCATTCCACTATCCCTCAAGGCTGCCCTTGTCCACATGGACAGAATTGTCTCACAGTAACTCACATCCTCTGACTGGAGGCAAGTGGACAAGGGGGAGGGGACAGAGACGTACTATTGTTTTAAAGCTATGATCTGGAGTTATACGTACTTTGATACATGAAATTCTCTGATATGTGAATACTCTGCCCACATGTTATTTCCCTGAACATTGTAACATGTCCAACCTCCAGAGAACCTGGAAAATGTAGTCCCTAAGGAGGTGGTCATGTGTCCTACTAAAACTCAGCCGTAGAGCAGAGGTGAGCAGCTCTATTATTCAAAGGATGGTTTCTGCCAGAGTCTGGTATCTAAACAAGGAGTTAGATGAACTAAATGCTTAACAGAATCAGGCTATTATAAGCTAGTCCAGCTATAATTAGTATACACAAATATTATAAATACTTAATATATATAAGTATATTATCTATATATATATAAATACATAAATATTGAGTCCACTTCTTCCTAATTGATTTGTGATGCCTCCTTTGACATGAAACTGGCATAATATATAAACTTCAACTGTTCATACCTCTTGAGGTTGGCATGAAGATGACTTCTCAGGTCTTAGCTTTTTCCTCTAGAAATTCTTCCAGGCAACTCCTAGGTTCCTTATAGCCCGACATACACTTCTTTAGGGGCTTCGCAGGTAGTGCTAGTGGTAAAGGACCCACCTGTCAATGCAGGAGACAGAAGAGATGTGGGGTCAGTCCCTGCGTGGGGAAGATCCCCTGGAGGAGGGCATAACAACCCACTCCAGTATTCTTTGCCTGGAGAATCCCATGGACAGAGGATCCTGACAGGATCGCACAGAGTTGGACACAGCTGAAGTAACTTAGCACACAAGCATGCATCCTTTATTCATAAAGGCATCATGCACCCTTAAAATTTCTTATTTATCTGCCTCTGCCATTAGACTATGAAACCCTGTGAGAACAAACTTTAAAGTTTTCTTGTTTATTTTTTTACCTTAACTCAGAATGTGACACATTATATAGACCAAAATATTAGTTAACTGACTGACTGATTCAGGTGCCAGCCTGGTCCATGGAGGCAGTTTATGGGGTGGGGGAGGCACATTCCTGAGCATCCAGAGGCAACGGAAGAAAGGAGAGGATGCTGAGAGGTTTTCAGAGAGTGGAGCACATTCATTTCCCAAGCTTGGTCAGAAGCTCCATGACTGTGGATAAGCAAAATTAAGAAAGAGTATCTTTAAGATGAATATAATGAGGGAAAATTAGGAAACAGTTGAGCTTAGTAAGTGATCACAAACAATTTCTATAGCTGACCCCTGTTCTTTTATTAAGAGTAGAACTTGAGGCTAGTGCTAACCCGTCCCCGTCACATGAGGAGATTGTGGGTGGAGGTGAGCTCCACTCCTATTCTAGGAAGAGCTTTGCAATGTTTTACTTGTGCTTATGAGTTACACGGAGAAGGCAATGGCACCCCACTCCAGTACTTTTGCCTAGAAAATCCCATGGACAGGGGAGCCTGGTGGGCTGCAGTCCATGGGGTCGCAAAGAGTTGGACATGACTGAGCAACTTCACTTTCACTTTTCATTTTCATGCATTGGAGGAGGAAATGGCAACCCACTCCAGTGTTCTTGCCTGGAGAATCCCAGGGACGGGGGAGCCTGGTGGGCTGCTGTCTATGGGGTCGCACAGAGTCAGACGCAACTGAAGCGACTTAGTAGCAGCAGCAGCAGCAGCAGCGTGAGTTATACAAGATGAATCTGAGGATGGGCTTCAGACTGGCAGTGTGTCACTTGGCACGCTGGTTGTACATCCACGAGAAGGGAAACATCACTGCGAGCTGTATTTATAACCACACAGAAGACGCATCACTGTGGAACCTGGCTGGCACGGCTGTGGCTTGGCATATGGGCCATCAGGTATAAAACAAGTGATCGGATACCTCTGAGGTTATCACTATGGCTGTTCAGTTCTTTTAAAAATTCCTTGTACTTCAGAGGTCTTCAAAAGCTTCCACAGACACATTTTTCTATCCTCTTGTCCAATATCAAAAAGAATCCAAGTTTTGAAGAGAAGATAGTAGTTTTATCCCATCCTCTCAGGAACTCCATGTGGAAGAAATGAACAGGGAGACAGAATTTAGTGAAACATATGGGGATTTTTTTACCACCCTCAGAGTGGTCTAAAATGACAGTTAACTAACTGTCTCTCAAATATTGAAATTCACTTCCCTTTCAGCTGAAGAGGAAAAGCTAGATCTTAGATTTCAGCAGTGATTTGGGATAGAGAGGACATGACGACCTCTAAGTTCTATTCTGATTATAAAATCCTATGATGTAACATTTTCTTGATGACTCAGAGGAACATGATGTCAATGATTGTACCGTATTGTGCTGCTGTGAGGTCCTCAGGGTCCAAGGTGAGCTCAGAAGCATTTTCTATAATGCCTTGCTCCAGGCTTGGGTGTTTTTGCTGTTCATTTATATCCTTCTGCCCCTGTATTTGTCCATCTCCCTGTCCAGACTGTTCAGTTAACAAGCTACATTTTGACTTCTTATCTAAACTGAAATCTTCGCTGGACAAGAAGCAAATTTACTTTGGGTACATAGGGCAGGGATTTGGCCTGAAAATTCCACCCAATGAATACTTGGTGATATTCTATGAATGATGAGTGATTATTTAGGAGGCTGCTAGTGATAAAGAACCCACCTGCCAATGCAGGAGACATAAGAGACATGGGTTTGATACCTGGGTCAGGAAGATACCCTGGAGGAGGACACGGCAACCCACCCCAGTATTCTTGCCTGGAGAATCCCATGGACAGAGGAGCTGGCAGGCTACAGTCCACAGGGTCACAAAGAGTTGGACATGACTGTAGCGACTTACCACAGCACAGCGCACTCTTTACCACTGATTAGAAAGAATTCCCACTCCATGCATTCACCCCAAATCCAAGCCACAAAGATCCCTTGCCCTTGTCTGAGCAAAATACCTTGTGCTAGATTCTACCTGTGGCTCTAAATTTCAACTGTTTCTTCCCTGTCTTTCCAATGCCTACTCAACAGTTAAGCTCCCATTTAAATATCATCTCCTGTGTGAAGCCTTCCTTAGGCATGATTCATTGCTTCTCGTATGCCCTCTTAGAATTTTATGCATACTTTTATCATGTAACTTTAATATTTTATCATAGCCATTTGTTCCCACTTATTTCTCTAGTTAACTCTGAGCTTCTTGAGGACAGTATCCTATCCCCAGTGCAGTGACTGGCATATCACAGATGCTCAGTAGACATTGAGTGGCTGGGTGGCTAAGTGAGGCAAATTAATGTAATGGAGAAAGCTCATGGATTTAAGGCATTTATCTCAGGAGGCATATTTGCCTGGTTTTTTTTATTCCCAACTTTGTTATAGCTCTAAAAATCTGATATCTGAAAACAGGTTATGCCATACTATAGTGAGGTTTACGGGAGGTTCACACACTCACACACACACACACACACACTCTCAAACACCCTTATTACATTTTAAGTCTTTTCTAGTTTGACACATTTCGAAAAAAATCATTTTTTTATCACTTTAAGTAGTAGATATAATGGTCATCTGAGTTAAATTCACCCATTCCAGTCCACTTGAGTTCGCTGATTCCTAGAATGTCGACATTCACTTGAGTTCGCTGATTCCTAGAATGTCGACATTCACTCTTGTCATCTCTTGTTTGACCACTTCCAATTCGCCTTGATTCATGGACCTGACATTCCAGGTTCCTGTGCAATATTGCTCTGTACAGTATCGGACATTGCTTCTATCACCAGTCACATCCACAGCTGGGTATTGTTTTTGCTTTGGCGCCATCCCTTCATTCTTTTCTGGAGTTATTTCTCCACTGATCTCCAGTAGCATATTGGGCACCTAATGACCTGGGGAGTTCCTCTTTCAGTATCCTATCATTTTGTCTTTTCATACTGTTCATGGGGTTCTCAAGGCAAGAATACTGAAGTGGTTTGCCATTCCCTTCTCCGGTGAACCACATTCTGTCAGATGCTTATTCCTTGGAAGGAAAGTTATGACCAACCTAGATAGTATATTCAAAAGCAGAGTTTTTTACTTTGCCAACAAAGGTTCGTCTAGTCAAGGCTATGGTTTTTCATGTGGTCACGTATGGATGTGAGAGTTGGACTGTGAAGAAGTCTGAGCACCGAAGAATTGATGCTTTTGAACTGTGGTGTTGGAGAAGACTCTTGAGAGTCCCTTGGACTGCAAGGAGATCCAACCAGTCCATTCTGAAGATCAGCCCTGGGATTTCTTTGGAAGGAATGATGCTAAAGCTGAAACTCCAGTACTTTGGCCACCTCATGTGAAGAGTTGACTCATTGGAAAAGACTCTGATGCTGGGAGGGACTGGGGGCAGGAGGAGAAGGGGACGACAGAGGATGAGATGGCTGGATGGCATCACTGACTCGATGGACATGAGTCTGGGTGAACTCTGGGAGTTGGTGATGGACAGGGAGGCCTGGCGTGCTGTGATTCATGGGGTTGCAAAGAGTCGGACACGACTGAGTGACTGAACTGAACTGATCACTTTAAGTGTTCTATTTCTATGAGATAAATGTATTGTAAAAAAGTCAATTCTATTATCACTTTAAAATGAAGTTAAAATTGTATTTTGAATTGTATTGTATAGAATTGTATACAATTCTATATTGTATACACAGAGAACTTTGTGCTCTAAATTTGAAAGAATATGCAGCTAGAAGAGATTTATCCACCATGTAATAAGTTATTGGAATCATTACTGTATAAATACATTAGCCATAGGCCACAAAGTTGCACGTGCAATTAGGAATGCAGATACTGCCTCTTCCCATCACCCTGTCATCAGATCGTTTCAGATATTTTATTCAAAGAACAATTTAATAGTCAGTTATTGAGAAACAGTTTGTGTGTACCCCTTTGCTACAAGAAAATTGTAGAAAATGAGCATGAAGCCCAAACCTTAAAAATCAGTCCTGTTAATTAATGACAGCTGCTTTCACATAAATTTGTCAGATTCTGCCATTTTCCTGCATTTCTGGGAATTTATGAGATCATTTTTGGCACTTGGAATGTTACTGGCAACTCTCTCTTGGTAGGTGGGAGGAGCAGGTGTAGCTAGTTTTTCAGCATCATCACACCCGCCCTGGTTCACCGCTGCATCAACTCTGCAGTTTTCCTGAGCCAAGAGGACCTGGTGGACCTTGCCTTAGTGTTTGAGGACAGCTGTAATGAAAGGCTGATTCTGTGTCACAGGCCGATGGAAGAACTTGACAAGAAAACAGGAGTTTCTACTTCTCCTTTACGTGAGCTACTTATTCCTAACCATGGATTTCCAGCAACACAAGGCATTTCCAATTATGTCAGAGAACAGTTTTTAAAACAAAACAAGCAACCATTTAAATTCAGTCTTCTTTTTCAAATTGAACTTTTAGGGCACTCTTTAGAAAAGAGAACTGTGGCTTTGGATGAGAACAATACAATTCTAAAGACATACATCTGTACAGTAACAATCAATCTTACACAAGAAATATAATTTCTTGCCAATTGGATTTGAATAGATTTTTCTCATATAACTAACTTCATTCACTTTGGAATGAAAAATCAAGTTGTATCTTGCTTCTTTGAGTAATTTCAAGTCATTTGAATTGAAAAGATAAAGTATCCTATAGGTTAGAGGGAGTCATTAACTTTTTAATAGTTTAGCAAAGTTGTAAATTGATTGATTGGGGCTTGGGATGAATTTTCCCAGGTAGATAATGTTCTACATGGGATTGGTCCACAGACCTACAGAGAAAAAAGTTTTTAAAGTATAGTTGACATGAAATACCACTAGGTTTTATTAGGACCTAATTACTGTAAAGATTATGATTCCCTTACACATGATTCAAGATTATACATTGCCTTTTTCGAATGACACACATTTTGTCTACCTCCAACAATTAAAATAAACCCTTTAGATTTTCTCACTACAAACAGTTTAGATAAGTATATACAAAATGAAGATGAATTCTTTCCATTTCTTGGACCATAACCGTGCTGATGCCTTCAGTAGGGACTTAATCAGCCTACTGCATGATCAAGTGTTGAGCACTCATACGTAACAATGCTTAGATAAAAAAGAATCTTCAGTTCCCCATTAGGATGCCTGGTGCCTAGCTAACTCACCATGTGAGACAAGGTCTGTTGCAGACTCAAATTCTTAGCACTTAAATTCAGTGATGACCATGCAAGCTTACACAGTGGGTGAAGATGGACATATTCAGAGTCTTTACTCTGGACCCACTAAACAAGAAGTAACAGGATGTCTGTGGCAGATATCCCTGGACTAATGGTTGAGAAATCTGCCTACTAATTCTCTGTGTGATTTAGAATAAGTCTCTGGACTTCATTATCAGTGTATTGGGACAAAATTTCAGCACCTCTAAGAGCTCTTACCACACTTGCACAAGAGTTTTTCCTATTTCTTGGCTGAGCAGAGTTTTCCTGGATCATTAAGCGGTCCATAGGCAATGATTCTAAAATAGAGCAGAAATGACTAAAGCATCAAACAATGGGTCCTATTACTGAGTCTTGGAAAACAGGGAAAAATTCTAACCTGTAACCAGAGAGCCACCTGCAGATGTCAGATTGCTATTTACCTATCACATAATTTCCACATGTAAAGTCTTATCCCTATTCTAAGTATCTAGTATTATTAATAATATAATGAGTCAATATTATTTAAAACAGATTTAAGCAAATAGTTAATACTCCTAACTTTACTGATCAATTCAGTTCAGTTCAGTCACTCAGTCAAGTCCGACTCTTTGCGACTCCATGAATCACAGCACGCCAGGCCCCCCTGTCCATCACCAACTCCTGGAGTTCACCCAAACTCATGTGCATCAAGTCGGTGTTGCCATCCAGCCATCTCATCCTCTGTCGTCCCCTTCTCCTCCTGCTCCCAAGCCCTCCCAGGATCAGGGTCTTTTCCAATGAGTCAACTCTTTGCATGAGGTGGCCAAAGTATTGGAGTAAAGACAGTTCCCTTGATAATCAAACTTTACTGATAGAGTTACTCAATAGATAGCAGAAGTCAGTCTGGTGGCTACCTACCATTCTTTAAAAAAAAATCCCATTATGAGAGTCATTTCACAACTCTACTTTATCAAAGTAACTTTTACTCATTAGACAGTATATTGCAAAATGTTTATTATAATTTCACCATCTTTCATGAATCTCAAAATTTTCCTTAAATTTAAACCAAACTTCAGGCATGAGAATGCCTTGCTTTTTTGTTGATATATTATCCCTGTGTTAAAATGGAAGCTAACATTAACTGTGCATTTCTTTTATATAGGTTTTATGCCAGCCAGAACCTAGCAGACCTAATGAGACAGTCAGGCATTATTATTACTTCTATTTTGTACATAAGTATTTGAGACATTTGTCATAGGACAAATATCCTATGGCAGAACTGTAATTTTACCCAGGTCCATATGATGAAATAGTATCATTCAATAGAGGGAAGAAATTCTGGTCAGTTTCTATGCTTCAAGATTCTTCAGTTTAGTTTTTGGTTTGCTCACTGATGCTCCATAGCAACCAAATGTCTACAGGCCTTGGAACCTTGAAGCCTAACCAGGAGGACCCCAGCAGATCCTCTGCCTGTAGTTGAGATGCCACTAAATGACTGGGCATCATTAACTAGTGCAGTCCCCTCATAATCTGTCTCCATTCTCTCTTGTTTTTTAGGTATGAAGTGAAGTGAAGTGAAAGTCACTCAATCGTGTCCGACTCTTTGTGACCCCAAGGACTATACAGTCCATGGAATTCTCTAGGCCAGAATACTGGAGTGGGTAGCCTTTCCCTTCTCCAGGAGATCTTCCCAGCCCAGGGATCGAACCCAGGTCTCCCACATTGCAGGCACATTCTTTACCAGCTGGGCCCCAAGGGAAGCCCATATAGAAGTCAGTATAATTTATTCTAACTCTTCAGAGAGGCTGTGAGAAATTGATACTCTTTCATTCTCACAGATTCATGGGAAACCCTTGCCATTTGAGGCAGTTTCCACCAGAGTGGAAATCGGTGTCTCTTTTCTTTTGGTGGGGAGGGTACTTCTGAGTTTCCCTGGTGGCTCAGACAGTAAAGAATCTGCCTGCAATGCAGGAGACCTGGGTTCAATCCCTGGGTCGGGAAGATCCCCTGGAGAAGGGAATGGCTACCCACTCCAATATTCTTGCCTGGAGAATTCCATGGGCAGAGGAGCCTGATGGGCTATATAGTTCATGTGGTTCCAGAGAGTCAGACATGACTGAGCAACTCAACACTCTGGTACACCCTTGAGTCTTAGGGCAGGGCAGATCAGTCCAAAGGGCTCACTTTTTGTTAGAGTTACAAAATGTATGATCCAGTTTCAAGGCCAGTGTGTATGACTGAGTCATGACACTGGCAATTTATCCACCAAGATGAGACTCTAAGTTGGAGAAAGTAAACCTGAGAGCTAATATTGCACAGAGACCTCTGGCATTGTCAATTGCCACTTTATCTTTTTAAATAATGCTAAAACAGTTCATATGTTACATTTATAATATTTAACTCAACATAGCTAACAAACAGAAATAAAACTAAAATTTAACTATGTGAATCTTTAGCTTTAGTTATCTTGAAAGAATCTGAAAGTACACATTTCCTTATTTAATGGTGAGACATATGAGTCACCATAGTACCAAATTAGTCATGACTGAAAGACTAGCTTTGAATAATTATATTCATGACAAAAATAATCATATTACCATAATATAAATCTGCTCAATAAAGGGCATGTACTCACATAATTTTATAGAGCAAAGAAATCACTGGTGCAATAAATGTTTCTCAGCTACTCCTTCAGAACAGGGATATTATTTTTCTTAAATAACTTGAACATTGAAAAATTCCTATCTGATGATAGCCTTTCACTTTTGATCCCAGAGAAAATCTCTCCACATATTTATTTTACAGTAGACATTTAGACATATTTTTACTTAACATTCACTGTTATTAACAGAATTAACTGCCAAGCTCAGACTAATATTAGTGTTTGATACAATTTTCGTTGTTTACATTAAAGAATCATACTATTTTCAGTAAAATTTTATGTTAGGTAGTCACATCATTCTTTTTTGCAGTGGTTTCATGTAGTAAGGTGTGTATGCTAAGTCACTTCAGTTGTGTCTGACTCTTTGCGATCCCATGGACTGTAGTCCACCAGGGTCCTCTGTCCATAGGATTTCTCTAGGCAAGAATACTGGAATGGGTTGCCATGCCCTCCTCCAGGGGATCGTCCTGACCCAGGGATTGAACCTGTGTCTCTTATGTCTGCTGCA
Organism: Bubalus bubalis; assembly: GCF_019923935.1. Taxonomy (NCBI): domain Eukaryota; kingdom Metazoa; phylum Chordata; class Mammalia; order Artiodactyla; family Bovidae; genus Bubalus; species Bubalus bubalis. The sequence goes on from NC_059176.1 coordinate 22,185,039, forward strand.
TTGGTAGGTAAGTTCTTTATCACTAGAGCCACCTGAGAAGCTCCTATAGTAAGGTATAAGTGACTAACACTAATGGATTCACCAATTCCCAGGGTTTAATTAGAATGTCATACAATGTATCAGTTCAGTTCAGTCACTCAGTCATGTCTGACTCTTTGCGACCCCATGAATCGCAGCACGCCAGTCTCTCTGTCCATCACCAACTCCCAGAGTTCACCCAAACTCATGTGCATCGAGTCAGTGATGTCATCCAGCCATCTCATCCCCTGTCGTCCCCTTCTCCTCCTGCCCCCAATCCCTCCCAGCATCAGGGTCTTTACCAATGACTCAACTCTTCGCATCAGGTGGCCAAAGTATTGGAGTTTCAGCCACAGCATCAGTCCTTCCAATGAACACCCAGGACTGGTCTCCTTTAGGATGGACTGGTTGGATCTCCTTGCAGTCCAAGGGACTCTCAAGAGTCTTCTCCAACACCACAGTTCAAAAGCATCAGTTCTTCAGCACTCAGCTTTCTTCACAGTCCAACTCTCACATTCATACATGACCACTGGAAAAACCATAGCCTTGACTAGATGGACCTTTGTTGGCAAAGCAATGTCTCTGCTTTTCAATATGCTATCTACGTTGATCATAACTTTTCTTCCAAGGAGTAAGTGTCTTTTAATTTCATGGCTGCAGTCACCATCTGCAGTGATTTTGGAGCCCCAAAAAATAAAGTCTGACACTGTTTCCACTGTTTCCCCATCTATTTCCCATGAAGTGATGGGACTGAATGCCATGATCTTCGTTTTCTGAATGTTGAGATTTAAGCCAACTTTTTCACTCTCCACTTTCACTTTCATCAAGAGGCTTTTGAGTTCCTCTTCGCTTTCTGCCATAAGGGTGGTGTCATCTGCATATCTGAGGTTATTGATATTTCTCCTGGAAATCTTGATTCCAGCTTGTGCTTCTTCCACCCCAGCGTTTCTCATGATGTACTCTGCATATAAGTTAAATAAGCAGAGTGACAATATACAGCCTTGATGTACTCCTTTTCCTATTTGGAACCAGCCTGTTGTTCCATGTCCAGTTCTAACTGTTGCTTCCTGACCTGCATACAAATTTCTCAAGAGGCAGGTCAGGTGGTCTGGTATTCCCATCTCTTTCAGAATTTTCCACAGTTGATTGTGATCCACATAGTCAAAGGCTTTGGCATAGTCAATAAAGCAGAAATAGATGTTTTTCTGGAACTCTCTTGCTTTTTCGATGATCCAGCAGATGTTGGCAATTTGATCTCTACAGAATGTGAAAACACACAAAAGCACACCAAAATTGTGCTGATTTTAGAGTCAGAGAAACCTATATTAAAATCCTTTACATACCACTAATTCACTACGAGAACCTAATAGTTGCTGTAAAATATAAACACTGGTCCTTACATCTCCAGTACAGACTAAGGTTACCTATCAGTGAGGGCACTAGTGGGTCCTCTTGCTCAAAATTCTTCTTGTACCATCAGTTTTAGGGAGACACTGTTCATTCTTTAGCAAGTGATTCTTTTATTGATCTTTCCAACTTCTTTTTGAGTCCATTTTTTGTACCATCAGTTAAGTGATATTTATGAAATATGAAAGATATTGTGTTTTTCTTCTGCTTAAAATCCATCCATCCATGTATTCATCCACTTATCTATTTATTCTTTATTATATTGTTTTAGGTCATTTCAATGGTTTTGATTTACAATTCAGCTCTGTAGTTTATTATTTATTATTATTATTTTGTGTGATTCAAAGGAAAGTCAACACAAGTTATAAAGTAGGGAGAGAATTAAAAATTGAAGAGACATTTTCCCATTCTTTATCATGTAAAGAAAAGTTATCTTAGATGATAAAGCCTACAACCGCATTCATCATTTTGTGATCTGTTGAAATTTTTGAATTTGGATACAATTATCTGAAATTAAATTAACTCATGCTTGCAACATAATTTTTTAAAAATACAGCACAATAAGTCATTCCAAAATGAAATTCTCACATATCATCTACAAGTAATTCTGGTTTTATAATATTATAAAAAGTCCAAATATGATGAGATATTCTTACAGTGGACACAGATGCTTAATGAAGGTTTGATTATCCACCCATACATTTGTTACTGGAGAAGCCTGTGCTAGATTATCTAGTATGATCTCTGTTCTCTCATTTCAGCATTGAGAGGTTCACTAATTAAAGGTTCAGTATTAGAGGTTCACACCCTAAACCTAGTCTAAAGGGAGTCAAGACCCAAGGCTGCCATAATCATTAGCGGGAAATATATGTTTTAGATTTTAATATAGCAAGATTGCAAATTTAGAAACTTATATACTAGGTAGGATGCCCTAGAAACTATTCTGTACTATACTTTTTAATCTAAGAAGAAATAACTTTTAGAATGTAATATACTTATCAGTCAGGTTCTCACATCTTCAGTGCACTTAAAACATACATAATGATTTTTAATTCTGCTTGTCCTTTTCCAAAAAGAAACATCTATTTTGCTATAAATACTGACAAAGATATACATTTTAAGCAATCCAGTCACTTTTACTCCAGAAAATTATCACAAAGCTCAAAAAAAAAAAGAGCATATTTACAGAGCAGAGTTTAGTTTCCTCTTGTGCCCCCTGCCATCAAGACTGGATACAGTGAGATATTTTTCTTTATTTTATGATTTCTTATTTTGGCCTTTTCTTTTTTATTAAAAAAATCCTTTAACATTTCTTATAAGACCGCTTCAGTGATGATGAACTCTTAGTTTTTGCTTGTGTGGAAAACTCTTTATGTCTCTTTCAATCCTGAATGATAACTCCACCAGGTAGAATGTCCTTGGTTGTAGGTTTTCTTTCTTTGGGCACTTTATTTTTTTTAATTAACTTATTTATTTTAATTGGAGGCTAATTACTTTACAATATTGTAGTGGTTTTTGCCATACATTGACATGAATCAGCTATGGGCATACATGTATCCCCCATGCTGAACCACCACCCCCCACCTCCCTCCCCATCCCATCCCTCAGGGTCATCCCAGTGCACCAGCCCTGAGCACCCTGTCTCATGCATTGAACCTGGAGTGGTGATTTGTTTCACATATGATAATATACATGTTTAAATGCTATTCTCTCAAATCATCCCATCCTTGCCTTCTCCCACAGGGTCCAAAAGACTGTTCTTTACATCTGTGTCTCTTTTGCTGTCTCACATATAGGGCCATCGTTACCATCTTTCTAAATTCCGTATATATGTGTTAGTATACTGTATTGGTGTTTTTCTTTCTGACTTACTTCACTATATCATTTTACTCCCTTCTGGCATTCAAAGTTCCTTCTAGTGTACTTTACATTTCAGTTATTGTATTCTTCAGTTCTAACTGGTTCTTTTTAAATTGTATATATACAGTGGACTATTACTCAGCCATGCTATTTGTGACAACATGGATGGATGGGAATGTTAGTATTCCTAGTGAAATAAGTCATACAAGGATAAACACTGTATGCTTTCAATTATATGTGGAATCTAAAAAACAGAACAAATGAAAAAAGATAGCAAAACAGAAACAGATTCGCAGATACAAGAACAAACTAGTGGGTTGCCAGAGGGAAGTGGGTCGGGGGAGTGGTAAATGAAATAAATGAAGGAGATTAAGAGATACAAATGACCAATTATAAAACAAATAAGTTACAGAGATATGATATATAGCACAGGGAATACAGTCCATATTTTACAATAGTTTGTATGATTTGTAATCCGTAAACCTAGTGACTACGTTGTACACCTTAAACTAATATCACTTTGTAAATTGCTGCTGCTGCTAAGTCACTTCAGTCGTGTCCAACTCTGTGCGACCCCATAGATGGCAGCCCACCAGGCTCCCCTGTCCCTGGAATTCTCCAGGCAAGAACACTGGAGGGGGTTGCCATTTCCTTCTCCAATGCATGAAAGTGAAAAGTGAAAGTGAAGTCACTCAGTCGTGTCCAACTCCTAGCAACCCTATGGACTGCAGCCTACCAGGCTCCTCCATCCATGGGATTTCCCAGGTAAGAGTACTGGAGTGGGGTACCATTGCCTTCTCCTTTGTAAGTTGACTATACTTTAGTAATTTTTTTTTAAAAACGAGTGGGTACAGAGCCAATTTTTTGGCACTATTATGGAAGTTTGCCTTCCCTGTTAGTACTTTCTTCTTTCTTCCTCAGTGACATTACATCTCTTGCTTCAGAATTCTAATGTAAAAATCACATAGGTTCAGATGTAAACAGCTAAATACACGGCTTCAACATCTTGAATTTGCCAGAGGATAAGATGTGCTCCTTCATAAGAGAATATAATTCTTAAATCAGAGCAGAGCTTCTCAAGTGTAGAAAAACTCTCAGAAATATCTGGAATCCTTGGGAGAAATGCCCTAAATTCTGATGCCTAAATGCCCTAAATTCCTGATCCTGTAGATTCTGACTCAGCGGGTCTCAGGTGGAGTCAAGGAACCCAGGTGACGGTGAAAATTAATCACCAACCTAGAGAATGACTCTTTAATTATAGATTTCAGGCATCAGTGACTAAGTCAAAGGTTCTTTCTGACAAGGCTGGCATCGGGTTGTGGTGATAGTTTTAAAATTGTTTACTCTAGGGAATCAGGAGATTAGGCTAATGTGTTTTGTGATTTCAATCTGAAGTAATTGCAATTGATAATCTTTAAGATCTGGCTTTCAATTTTCTACTTTAGCCAGCTTTATAATTAACAAATAATAAATGATGGACCGCTCCCAGAGAGCTAGTATTGCCTGTCCCTTTGTTGTTTTTTTAATTAATTAATTTATTTTAATTGGAGGCTAATTGTTTTACAATATTGTAGTGGTTTTTGCCATACGCTGACATGAATCAGCCATGGGTGTACAGGTGTCCCCCATCCTGAACCCTGCTTCCACATTCCTCCCCATCTCATCCCTCAGGGTTGTCCCAGTGCACCGGCTTTGAGTATTTCATGCATCAAACTTGGACTGGTGATCTATTTCATATATGATAATATACATGTTTCAATGCTCTTCTCTCAAATCATCCCACCCTTGCCTTCTCCCAAAGAGTCCAAAAATCTGTCCATTATATCTGTGTCTGTTTCATTATATCTGTGTCTCTTTTGCTTTCTTACACATAGGGTCATCATTACCATCTTTCTAAATTCCGTACTATGCACTAATATACTGTATTGGTGTTTTTCTTTCTGACTTATTTCACTCAGTATAACAGGCTCCAGTTTCATCCACCTCATTAGAACTGATTCAAGTGGGTTCTTTTTAATAGCTGAGTAATATTCCATTGTGTATATGCACAGCTTTCTTATCCATTCCTCTGCCAATGGACATCTGAGTTGCTTCCATGTCCTAGCTATTGTAAATAGTGCTGCAATGAACACTGAGGTACACATGTCTCTTTTAATTCTGGTTTCCTCAGTGTGTATGCCCAGCAGTGGGATTGCTGGATCATAAGGCAGTTCTATTTCCAGTTTTGTAAGGAATCTCCACACTGTTCTTCATAGTGACTGTACTAGTTTGCATTCCCACCAACAGCATAAGAGAGTTCCCTTTTCTCCACACCCTCTCCAGCATTTATTGCTTGTAGACTTTTGGATCACAGCCATTCTGACTGGCATGAGATGGTACCTCATTGTGTTTTTGATTTGCCTTTCTCTGATAATGAGTGATGTTGAGCATCTTTTCCTGTGTTTGTTAGCCATCTGTATGTCTTATTTGGGGAAATGTCTGTTTAGTTCTTTGGCCCATTTTTTGATTGTGTCGTATATTTTTCTGATATTGAGCTGCATGAGCTGCTTGTATATTTTTAAGATTAATTCTTTGTCAGTTGCTTCATTTGCTATTATTTTCTCCCATTCTGAAGGCTGTCTTTTTACCTAGCTTATAGTTCCCTTTGTTGTGCAAAAGCTTTTAAGTTTAATTAGGTCCCATTTGTTTATTTGTGCTTTTATTTCCATTACTCTGGGAGGTGGGTCATAGAAGTTCCTGCTGTGATTTATGCCAGAGAGTGTTCTGCCTACATTTTCCCCTAGGAGTTTTATAGTTTCTGGTCTCATGTTTAGCTCTTTAATCCATTTTGAGTTTATTTGTGTGTACAGTGTTAGAAAATGTTCTAGTTCCATTATTTTACAAGTGGTTGGCCAGTTTTCCCAGTACCACTTGTTAAAGAGATTGTCTTTTCTCTGTTGTATGTTCTTGCCTCCTTTGTCAATGATAAGGTGTCCATAGGTGCGTGGATTTATCTCTGGGCTTTCTATTTTGTTCCACTGATCTATATTTCTGTCTTAATGACTGTAGATTTGTAGTATAGTCTGAAGTCAGGCAGGTTGATTCCTACAGTTCCATTCTTCTTTCTCAAGATTGCTTTGGCTACTCGAGGTTTTTTGTATTTCCATACAAATCGTGAAATTATTTGTTCTAGTTCTCTGAAAAATACCATTGGTAGCTTGATAGGGATTGCATTGAATCTATAGATTGCTTTGGGTAGTATACTCATTTTCACTATATTGATTCTTCTGATCCATGAACATAGTATATTTCTCCATCTATTTGTGTTATCTTTGATTTCTTTCATCAGAATTTTATAGTTTTCTATATATAGGTCTTTTGTTTCTTTAGGTAGGTTTAGTCCTAAGTATTTTATTCTTTTCATTGCAATGGTGAATGGAATTGTTTCCTTAATTTCTCTGTTTTCTCATTGTTAGTGTATAGGAATGCAAGGGATTTCGTGTATTAATTTGATATCCTGCAACTTTACTATATTCATTGATTAGCTCTAGTAATTTTCTGGTGGTGTCTTTAGGGTTTTCTATGTAGAGGATCATGTCATCTGCAAACAGTGAGAATTATACTTCTCCTTTTCCAATCTGGATTCCTTTTATTTCTTTTTCTTCTCTGATTGCTGTGGCTAAAATTTCCAAAACTATGTTGAATAGTAGTGGTGAGAGTGGGCACCCTTGTCTTGTTCCTGACATTAGGGGAAATGCTTTCAATTTTTCACCATTGAGGATAATGTTTGCTGTGGGTTTATCATACATGGCTTTTATTATGTTGAGGAATTTTCCTTCTATGCCTGCTTTATGGAGGGTTTTTATCATAAAAGGATGTTGAATTTTGTCAAAGGCTTTCTCTGCATCTATTGAGATAATCATATGGTTTTTATCTTTCAATTTGTTGATGTGGTGTATCACATTGATTGATTTGCAAATATAACCTTTCAAAACTGAACCAGGAAGAAATAGAAAATCTTAACAGACCCATCACAAGTATGGAAATCGAAACTGTAACCAAAAATCTTCCAGCAAACAAAAGCGCAGGACCAGATGGCTTCAAAGGTGAATTTTACCAAAAATTTAGAGAAGAGCTAACACCTATTCTACTCAAACTCTTACAGAAAATTGCAGAGAAAGGTAAACTGCCAAACTCATTCTATGAGGTCACCATCACCCTAATACTAAAACCAGACAAAGATGCCACAAAAAAAGAAAACTGCAGGCCAATATCACTGATGAACATAGATGCAAAAATCCTCAACAAAATTCTAGCAAACAGAATCCAACAACATATTTAAAAGATCATACATCATGACCAAGTGGGCTTTATCCCAGGGATGTAAGCAGCCTTCAATATTTGCCTGTCCCTTTAAATTGAATATTGCTATGGACATTAAATGGTTTTCCAGGTGGTGCTAGTGGTAAAGAACCCACATGCAATGCAGGCAACATAAGACCCCCTAAAGAAGGAAATGGCAACTCACTCTGGTATCCTTGCCTAGAGAATCCCATGGACAGAGGAACCTGGAGCGCTACTGTTCATGGAGTCACAAAGGGTCAGACATGACTGAAGCAACTTAGCATGCATGCATGGACATTTAAACAACTTCTATTTAAGATCAATTCATGCATCAGAAGCTGCTGCTGCTGTTAAGTCGCTCCAGTCATGTCCGACTCTGTGCAACCCCATAGACGGCAGCCCACCAGGCTACCTCGTCCCTGGGATTCTCCAGGCAAGAACATGGAGTGGGTTGCCATTTCCTCCTCCAATGCATGAAAGTGAAAAGTGAAAGTGAAGTCACTCAGTCGTGTCCGACTCATAGCGACCCCATGGACTACAGCCCACCAGGCTCCTCTGTCCATGGGATTTTCCAGGCAAGAGTACTGGAGTGGGGTACCATTGCCTTCTCTGCAGTTAGAAGCTAGCCCTTTTAAATAAGGCATTTAAAAAGAAACTTGTGCTGGAAGTTAGCATCTTAATTTCAGAAATGGAGAATAAGGATGAAAATAAAACTGACAATTATGGGAGCAAACTGAGTATAATGTGGGAATGATACAGTGTCTCTTGGGAATTAATGGCTGGGAAGGATTATTACTGGGAATCTGGGCTTATTTTTCTGTTCCAAGATTTGGATCACTGAATTTAAACTTTATGTCATGAACTGTAAGTGACAGAGTTACTTTCCCTTCAACATTCATCAAATATTAGAGTTTGACCTTGTTTGAGACTCAGGGAGATGTGGGTAAGAGAACTATTCCACTTTGCATTTGTAGTTTCAAGAACTTCAAGAAATAAGTGGTAAAGAAAATGCAAACATGCCATGTCATCATTTTGTTTGCTTACATAGTCCAAGTAATTTAGAATTAGAAAATATGTCATATTCAACTCTCCCCTAAGGGAAATACCCTAGTAAGATTGAGTGGTTTTATTGTTCATTATTATTGTTGTTTTATGAACATAAACTTCATTAAAAGAGTGGAAATAAAATAACATTGGGATTGTTCTTTATATAACCAAAGACACATGAGCTCTGAACTGGCTACAGTTAACTTTGTGAGCTTGGGCAAGCTTACTTCACCTCCAGCTTGCAGCTTCCTCATCTGTAAAATGAGGGAGTTAGACTGGACAACTGTTAGCATGCTTTGTGGCTAGAACATGGTGAGAAGTGGCTCAACCTGACTCCTGGTGCAGGCAGGATGGTTGGCAGTGAGGGTCGGTTGTTTACAGAATTTGTATGAGGATGTGTTTATACATTTTACACAAATGCACTGCATTACCAGGACAGATCACATTTTACGAAAGCTTTAGCAGGCATGTTAACTCTTCCTAGCACTTTGCTTACATTAATTCATTTAATACAACAAAACTATAAACTATGTACTATTAATAGCGTCATTTCCATTTTACAGACAAGGACTTTGAAGCACAAAGAGGTTAAATAATAAGCCCTGAGTTACCCAGCTAGTAACTGGCAAAGCCAAGGTTTGGATCCAGACTGTGAGGCTCCAGGGAATTTGGATGCTTAACCACTGTGCTGTGTCACCTCTCTGCTGGGCTGTGCGAGGAACTTGTTTAAATCTCATTGCTAAAACTGCATGTGGGTGTGCTGAGCGGGGGACTGGCTAAGACACTGATGTGGCATCAATAACTTTATTGAAAAGTTAAACCAGGGTTGCTGAAGCAGAAGTGCAACGTCTGTTACAGGAAACCAAAATGGTAGTTACACCAGGCACAGCCACACTAATGCCTAACAGCTGTCAGGAGACCTTTCAAGGCCGGGAGTAGTGAGGAGCTGATCCCAACATCCAATCTGATGATGCCCCCAATTTCATGACCCTCCACAGGTCCTTCATAAACTGCTGCATTTGTAAACATACCGAGACCACCAAAACTGCTGTTTCTCTAGCTTATAAACCAAATACACAGTATGCCTATGATTATGTGTGCTTTCCCCCACCCAAAAGTTCAGGCTAAGTTAAAAAGCAGCATTGACAGTGATCAGTCTAGTGTTGGTCTTACTATAATGGAATTCTTTTCATGTTTTACTGTTAATTGTGCATGAGTGCTAAGTCACTTCAGTTGTGTGTGACTCTTTGAGACGCTATAGACTGTAGCCCACCAGGCTCCTCTGTCCAAGGGATTCTCCAGGCAAGAATACTGGAGTGGGTTGCCATGTCCTCCTCCAGGGGATCTTCCCAACCCAGGGATTGAAGCCATGTCTCCTGTGCCTCCTGCATTGCAGGCAGATTCTTTACCTCTGAGCCACTGGAAAAGCCCCACTATTAACTGTATTTGACATTAATTTCTGAATCATGAGCTTGTATGCTAAGGGTCTTTCTCTTCCTCCTTTCAATATTATTTCTTAGGAATGACTGTTGAGTTTTACTAAATACTTTTTTGGTACTTATCAATAATGTCATATCTTTTTTTCACTCTATTACTTTAATATTAATATTTAATGAACATTTCTATTATTGAACTGTACATACCTTTCATAACAGAGCATGTTGGGCTACTTTAAAATAGGGGTATTATTACAATTTTGTAAATACAGAAACAATGTAACTTCATCTTACCAAACAAAACTATGCTAACCTATAATACAGCAGAAACCGCTGAAGCAATCTCAGAATCGTTTTTGAAATGATTTTCATTACATGCCCATTTCTTGTTTTGTTTGTCAAAGGTTCATTTCTTAGTAAATTATTTCCGTAGTCACTAAATATTTAGATCCACAAGACAAAGTGAAGTATACTAATTCTGTGAGACTTTTGCTCTTAGGAGATTCTTAACTAATGGAACCTCAGCTTAGAAGATTACCTCTGCACAGGAAAATTCAAGATGTGAGAAGGGACAGCTCATAAGCATACAAGCTCATCCATCATTTTTTAAGAGAGATTAGACTAAAGGGAAAAATCAAATTTCCCCTCAGTTCAGAGGTAGGTTTTCTGTGAGATTAATGTTTTGGTTAAAGATCTCCTTTGCTTCTAGAAAACAGATGAAAAAAAACCACTAAAGCAATTGGTTCTGACAAGAACAGAATCCTTATCTTTTCTGGACACAGTAGGCAGAAGAAGGTGGGCACCTGCTTTCTTTGTGGAAGCTTAAGTGATTTTAAAGGTTGAGAAATTGGAAAGCTCCCTCTGAGAACTCCAGACCTGAATATGAGACAGGATATGCCTCCTTCAAAAAAGAAAGCAGAGCACTCAGCTTGAAAATGTGGGTTTGGGACTCAAAAGACCAAGTCTTCCACTTATTATCCATGCAACTTTAAATAAGTCACCTAATCTCTCAAAGGCCTCAGTTTCTTTATCCTTAAAATGGTGAAAATAACATATTCTCCTAAGGGTGAACCAAACAATGTACTTAGTTCAGTGTCTGGTACAGTATAAGGTACTCAGTGAGTACATGAATGGTAAATTGCTTCAGTTGTGTCTGACTCTTTGCGACCCTATAGACAGTAGCTCTTCAGGTTCCTCTGTCCATGGGATTCTCCAGGCAAGAATACTGGAGTGGGTTGCCATGCCTTCCTCCAGGGGATCTTCCCAACCCAGGGATTGAAATCATGTCTCCTGTGTTGGCGGGCAGGTTCTTTTTCACTAGCACCGCCTGGGAAGCCCCCAAAGTACTCAATAAATGTTAAATAAATACACATGCATATGCTCACAGGCATACATTATGAAATATTTTTAAAGCTTCAAGAAACAACCAGAATTGCCTTGCTGAGTCCTCTGGTTTCAAGGATATAGCTGAAGAAGTGCTCTGAGACACAATATGGATTGTTAGTCTAATCCAGTTAATCCAACCTCTATGGGACAAGCAGAACTGTACCTAAAAGCTTGAGAGCTGGGGGAATGACTCTTGTGAAAATTTACCAAAGGGCATGTTTGCCCCAGTGAACAGACAGTTTTTACAGCACAGAGGTCTTCCTCATAGGAGGATCTGACTTCTTTCTGGCTTAAAAGCTAATGACAAATCTTTGTTATAAGCAAGAGCACACAGAAAGGGAGAGGGTAACATTAAAATATTCTGCCCCCACCAAAATTCAAAAATTAGTATATTTAAAATTAGGACTTAACTATTGATCAAATTAAGTATCTATGGATGGAATTAAATGTTAGTACTAAATTATGACATATTGGTAAAATGAAACATTGATCAAAATGATTTCAAAATTAATTTCACCCAATGTGACACAGTAAGAAGGCAGCCTGGTCTGTAATGAACACCATACCTGGGACAAGTGGACTCTATTCTTGGCTTCCCCTTTCTGAGTCTGTGGAACACTTCGGAGAAAGTCATCACTTTATTAGCCTTACTTCATTCCCACCTGGGCGAGCTGGGCAGGTGAAGCGAAAAGTTCCCAGACTGCTCTAGAATTCTCCCATTCCAAATTGTGGCAGAGTGGGTCACCCTGTATGGCTCAAGTGGAAATTTCCTCTCAATGTTTTGCAAGCCAGCTGCCCAGATTCTAAGACAGCCAGAAAAGCCCTGAGGAATTCAACCAGCTCCGAAGCCCCACCAGCCATGGTCCCTGCACCTTGGTTTGCTCATTCATGAAAGCAAGAGATGACCAAATTCTCTTCCAGGCCACCTGTGAGTCCTTGCATTTCCACCCTGAGAATCCAAAGCTCTTGCCTTTGGGAGGAAAAAAAAAGTGCAATCAGGTTCCATTTGGAACTGCCAAATTAGAATCAAAATGAATATGAAGAACCAGCATCTGTGAATCTTTTCCTAATGGATGTATAACTGGGTTTAAAGTTTCTGACACATTTAGACTGAATGCTAAGTCACCCGACCATCTGGCTCTAGGACAGTTATGCAAAGGGCCGCTCCCCACCTGTGCTTGGAAAGCATTTTTATTAACATCCTGCTGGGCAGGCGCATGCATAAACGGACACTGTGATTGGTCCAAGGTCAAAAGCCAAAAAGATTTGAAAAACAGTTGGACTGGGAAAACAAACAAATAAAACCTGTTTCTGGTGAAAATTATGTCTGTGAAGCAGCAAGGTGCAAGTAAAGAAAAGCCAGAAGACTGAAGCAGGACAGTACAAAGGTTAGCCTTTCGCTTAGATTTAAAAGCATAACTATACTGAAAGCTTAACTGTCCTTTCATAAATCCATTTATTTTTCACAATTGCTGGTAAGAGATGACTTTGAAAATGTTCCTAATCCTGGATATGGTCATATTAGCACTCCTGGTCACCATCACCTGACTCTTGTTTTTGCCAGTTGTCCTTTGCAAAATGTCTGTTTGCTTGCAAAAATGTAGCCCTTGATATACATATCAGTTCAGTTCAGTCGCTCAGTCATGTCCGACTCTGCAACCCTGTGAACCACAGCATGCCAGGCCTTCCTGTCCATCACCGACTCCCAGAATCCATCCAAACCCCTCCATGTCCATTTAGTCGGTGATGCCATCCAACCATCTCATCCTCTGTTGTCCCCTTCTCCTCGTGCCCTCAATCTTTCCCAGCATCAGGGTCTTTTCAAATGAGTCAGCTCTTTGCTTGACCACTGCTGCTGCTGCTAAGTCGCTCCAGTTATGTCCGGCTCTGTGCGACCCCATGGACTGCAGCCCACCAGGCTCCGCTCTGCCATCCCTGGGATTCTCCAGGCAAGAACACTGGAGTGGGTTGCCATTTCCTTCTTCAATGCAGGAAAGTGAAACGTGAAAGTGAAGTCACTCAGTCATGTCTGACTCTTTGCGACCTCATGGACTGCAGCCTTCCAGGCTCCTCTGTCCATGGCATTTTCCAGGCAAGAGTACTGGAGTGGGGTGCCTTTGCCTTCTCCATATATATATATATATATATATATATATATATATATATATAATTTTCCTTAATTAAATATAGATTTCTATGACTCCCAAGTGTCTGGAACAAATCTGATTAAAAACAAGATTCCCACCCCCTGTGCTAGGCTGAGACTGTTCTGCTTTGCTTATCAGTAGGATGAGCACTTGGATGGCAGTCTACACTAGTACACACTCAGTCCATGAAGTACCTCCTTCTCCAATTTCCTCCACTAGTGTACTGATTCCTTCAACAGGGAACACAAGTAGAAGTATGGCTTAAATTTAGGTATCGCTGGGAGAGGTGATGTGATGTGTTCCCTTGGAATTCAAAGAGCCAGAGGACTAATCCCCTTGTCCATACTTCACAAAAAGAATTTTAACCTTCCTTGAATATTTCTATATGATCCCAGGAAAAAAACCATTATTCTCCAGAATACTAGAAATAAGTCAGATGTATGTTTGATTTCTCAATATGTCAGAGCCCATGAGGTAGGAACAGAGGCTCCCATCAACTTCTGGGCGGTGGCTCAATAGAACAGCTACTCTTTACACGATCACCTGCTAATGCCAGGCAATGTTTTCAGTGTTTCTCATCTACTGTCTCATTTAATCTTTACAACACCTCTTCAAAGAGGGCACAAAGGAATAACTCCTGTCTTATAAATGAGGAAAATGAGGCTGTGTTGGGCTGGAGCCGGCAAGAAACAGATGCCTATTTAGGATTAAAACCACAAGAATCTTATCAGGGAGAATGTCTGAATAAGAGGAAAGAGGGAAGAGCTGGGAAGCTGAGAGAGCCAAGGAACCATGAGCCGATTCTGTCCTGGGTGAAGGAGAGAGGGAGAAAGCACCCCAGAGCGCTATGGAGTCAAAGAAAGGTTCCCTGGGGTCTTCAGGATGGTCAACCAGGGAGCTCCATGAGTCAAGGTCACCAAGGTGTCCCTTTTCTCCTGGGGTTGTGTCCACCTTGTGATGGCTTTTAGGTGCTGCGACCCTGTGTTAGTTATTCTCCCCAAGGTAGGGAGTCTGCAAGACTCCTTGTCATGGCTGCCCAAGAGCTCAGTCAGCTTAATCCACTCCAGATCTCACAGCTAGCTAGTGGCAAAGGAATAAGACCTGTCCATCCAAACCCCATCCCCACACATCCAGATATATATGATGAGAAGCCTCGAGGTGCCCCGCACTTGACATAGGCTCCTTCCGTGGTCTGCATCTCACTGCAGACTCCCCACTCCGCAAAGGCAGGCAGGCAGGCATCCTCAAGGTGCGGTGTCCAGGGAGGGTGCGCGGTGTAAGAGAGAGCCCCTGTCAGGGGCAGGGCCTTGCTACTGCGTGCACTGCTCTCCTACTGCTTTAATAATTTGTTATAAAACAAACAAAGTCCCCAGGGGAATTGCTGCCAGTGGATAATGGCCTCCTGCTTGGCAATTAAGTGCTGACATTCAGTTTTGCCTCACCAGCCACAGTACTGCTGCTTCCTGTCCCTGTGTTCTCACCCACAAGCATTTTCTGCTGATCAAATTTATTACCCTTTGCAGCAGATCTTGACATTCTCTTCCTTTTCAGCCTGGTGGTGGAGATGTGGAGAATATCATTTTTAAGCTACCTGTTCTTTCCAGGCTGGCATTCACAGGGCCCACAGAGAAACACAAGCAGATTTAAATAAAGCACAAAAGCTCCAAACGTTTAGGTTGGTACAAAATGCCAGTTGTCAGAGGATTCACTAGTGAGACAACCTTTTCAAGCAGATAAGGAAGCAGAGACTTGTGAAAGTCCCTTTCGTGTTATGCTTCCCTAGTGATCACTTAACTCAGGTTCAAGTCCACAAGCCTGGACTCAGAGTTGATGTCCTGTGGCATCTCACAGAATCACTCAGCTCAGCCTAGCAGGATTAACCCTCTAGACCTGCCATCATATTTCAGTTCTTTCATCAGTAAAGGGTGTTTCCCGTACCACCTACATTTCCTTGGTGGGTTCAGAATCATTAAGATACTAACTACTCCCTAGAAGTGGCTACTTTCTTAGAAGCCCAGGGACTTAGAACTGTGTGTACATTAGCCCAGGCTCTGAAAACTGCACACCTGTTCTCCTGGAAAGAAGGAATAGTGAGTGGCAAGTATAGCCAGTGTTTGAAATGTCTGTGCAAGAGCTAGGATGACGAGCTCCCGAGGTCTCAGTTCCCTCATCTGTATGTAACTTGAGGGCAGTAAAATACACGTTCTCACATGGATCCTGTGATAACCAGGAGTCTCATAAATGGACACAAGAAATCCATTATTCCTCTCATTTCTCCACACCAATCTTCTTGCCCCTAATAACAATACAACCTCAGTGGTTGTTAAAGGTCCAGCCCTCAGCATCTGTGGTCTCCAGCTCACAGCCACTTTTTTCTCCTCAACCTCTTCATTGCCTCCCTGGTTTTTTCTCTCATTGCTTTGCTACCCTGTAAGCTAAATTTAACCCCAGCCTGCCCCAGAGATTCATTGTATCATTGGAAGAAAACAAATCTGTTCTACAGTTAAATGCAAACCACCTTCAAGTAGTTAAACAGGTTGTTATGTGTGTGTGCTAAGTCACATCAGTCGTGTCTGACTCTTTGTGACCCCATGGACCATAGCCCACCAGGCCTCTCTGTCCATGGGACTCTCTGGGCAAGTATACTGGAGTGGATTGCCATGTCCTGCTCCAGGGGATCTTCCCAACCCAGGGATCAAACCCACATTTCTTATGTCTCCTGCACTGGCAACGATTCTTTACCTCTAGCACCACCTGGGAAGATCAAACAGGTTATTATGAATTCACACTAAATTTTAAAAGACATAGGCAATCCTTTCCTGGGCACAGAGGCAAAAAGCCTAAGTGTTGCAGAACCAGGGATGAGGAGAAGTTTGTGTGGGAGGAAAGGAAGTCATTCACTGAGCATCTAGTAATTCCAGGAAGTATACTACGTGTTCTGCTCTTTAATGAATTATTATGTCATTCTTTCAGAGTTCAGAAGCACTTTGTAGATTTTCACGCAATGCAAACACAGCCAGCTCTATAAAATAAAGTCAACTGTATTTGTATCACCCCACCACCACCCTCTTCTTCTAAAATCAGCATCCACAATGGTTTTGTTGTATTGATTCAACAAATATGTGTTGACTATCCACTTTTTGTCAGATCCTATTATGACAAAGGTGTGCTTTTGGTGTGCCAACTAAAGAGACAAAAACACCTGCCTTCCTGGAGCTTCCATTCTAGTGGAGGAAGACAAACAATTTAAAACTAAATAAGTAAACTAATATTATATCAGAGATGATAAGAGCAATGGAAAAAAACAGAACAGGAAAGGGGACAGAAGGAACTAAGACAGATGTGGGTATAAGGCAGGTGAACAGTTTTTGAATAGTGCCAGTAGGAAATAAATAGCTTGCTGACATGTCAGCACTCAAGTGAGTATATGATGTTGATGAAGTGAGTGAATACATCTTTCTCTAATTTTCCCAGTTCTCATAAATATTCCAAACATAAATGCATGCATATGGCTGGTCTTAATGCTTTTTACACAATGGGATTGTATTATACTATACACATTCCTTTGCAATCTGTGTTTTCACCTGAAAAGTAAGTCAATGGGTAAAAAGACAACTCTCGATTTTTCATAGTTGTGTGTACCATACTTTACACATATGTTCCTCTGAAGATGTATTCAAGTTATTTGCAGTGTCCACACTCTGTGTGATCCTCTTTGAAAATGCAATCAATGTTGTGAAGTTTTCTAGATTTTATTTGTTCATGCCAAAGTTCTAGATACTTTCAATATTCTATCTATTTTATTCAGGACAACTTAACTGAGAGCTAGGTTTAGTCTCTCTTTTTCTGGAAGCAAAGAAGCAGACATTTGGAAGAGTTAAGCTGGTTTCACACGGTCGTTTAGCTACTGAATAGGAAAACAAAGATTTAACCTCAGGACAGTATGGTGTCAAAAATTCTATGTTCTTTCCAAAATCATACCAGATCTCACAGCTGAGGACAGAGCAGGAGTACCATCCCCAAGAAAGTGAGGAGAGTAAGAGCAATGAAGTCCATTTTTCATAGCTCTGAATTTATCTAACTTAAAGACTGCCATTTATTTTGAAACTATTCCTTTCCTATGTTTCTGGTGATAAATAGACTTGCTTTAATGAAATAAGGTGACAGCAGATGGTGGACAGTATTGTCTAATGAACATATCAAAAAAGAAAAAAAAAACATTTCAGTTCTAGCTTGGTTCTGCAACTATACCTACTTTAATGTTCCATGAACCCATGAAGTACCGGAGTAGAGAGTACTGGAGGCAGTTCCCTGGTCTCGGTAGCCAGACCTGAGCCCCTCCCAAGTTGTGCCTCTGTCTGTCTGTCTGTAAAATGCTTGTACTTCTCAACTCCATACTTGTAGCCTGTTTTTATTTTGCTTAAGGATAGCTTAATGCTTATTTACTGATAGATAATATCTGAAGAAAAAGATTTAACAAAATCCTATGGATAACAATGTAGTTTTCAAGTTTCGGAAAAAAATTGAAGCTGAGTAATATTTGGAGTCAAGGACTAGGTAACTCAGCTTATAAATAATAATAATAGGAAACATTTATTAGAAATTTATTATATTGTCATATATATATCCTGTTTAATATATTTAGAAAACTTTCTGCTTACTTATTTGATTGAGCTAAGGTTTTTATGAATTGGTATATTTGAACCTGACTTGACTTCCCTGGTGGCTCAGATGGTAAAGCATCTGTCTACAATGAGGGAGACCCGGGTTCGATCCCTGGGTCGGGAAGACTCCCTGGAGAAGGAAATGGCAATCCACTCCAGTACTATTGCCTCAAAAATCCCACGGACAGAGGAGCCTGGTAGGCTACAGTCCATGGGGTCACAAAGAGTTGGACACGACTGAGCGACTTCACTTCTTCACTTCTAACACTAGATAATGTTGACCTGATGGCATTCTTAATATTCAGGAAACATCCCTCCACTAATTCTGGAAATAAATATACTCCCAAAGCTAGAGTGTTTGAAATTGAGATGAAAGAGAAAGAAAGAAAGAGGAAAGAAGGGAGGAAGCAAGGGAAGTACAAGAAAAAATCATTTTAACAGCCTAGCATGATATAAAATAGCCCAATAAAAAAATTACTTTTCATGTACATGGATAAAATAATGCACTGCTAAGAGAGAAATTTATAATAATCTATATGGAACTGCTTGGGTTTCCCAGGTGGTGGTAGTGGTAAGAACCTGCCCACCAATATAGGAGATGCAAAAGATACTGATTCGATCCCTGGGTTGGGAAGATCCCCTGGAGGAGGAAAATGGCAATGCACTCCAGTATCCTTGCCTGAAAAATTCCATGGACAAGAAGAGCCTGGTGGGCTACAGTCCATAGAGTGGCAAAGAGTCCAACATAACTGAGTGACTGAGCACATATAACTGCTTGATCTCTTAGGTAGCTGAACAGTTAGATCCCATATTAATACAGCATCAACTTTAACCAAGAAGCAAGTCATATTAGGAAACTACTTTGGATTTCCTGTTTGCTTTGTTGCTGTTGTTGTTCAGTTGTTCAGTTGTTCAGTTGTGTCCGACTCTTTGTGACCCCATGGTCTGCAGCACACCAGGCTTCCCTGTCCTTCACCATCTCCTGGAGCTTGCTCAAACCCAGGTCCATCGAGTCAGTGATGCCATCCAACCATCTCATCCTCTGTCGTCCCCTTCTCCTCCTGCCTTCAATCTTTCCTGTTTGCTTGCTCTTCAGTAAATGGAAAGTGTGGAGCCCAGGGATCACACTTTTCATTTGACTTTCTCAAACTAATGATTACTCTAGTAAAGAGCTGAATTGACTGAAATCTGGGGAAAAATAAAGCCTTGATAGGAGTGACTGTAAACCCAGAGTGACAATGCCTCTCAAACACACATATTTCCCCTGAGCATAAAGGAACCTAGAGTGCAAGCTCACCTGTAATTACAACAGAGAAACATCTAAACAAAAGATGTCTAGATGTTCAAACAAAAAGTCTGTAAGCAGTATGTGCCCTGAGATTTACAGTCTTAACCTGCTCTGTTGGGTGGAGTCAGCAATGCGCCCTAACTTTGCCACTGTCAGACCTGGAGTCATTAAAGACAGAATCAAAATGCGAACTGAAGCAAGAAAGAAGGAACTGATATTGAAGGCATTTCCAGAAGCTCCAGCTGTTGTTATCACTACTGTAAAATTAACACTCAAGCACAGAAGCCCCATGATGGCTGAATTTAGCCCATGCACTATGCAAAAAAACAAGATCCTATATTTGGTATTTTGAAAACATTTTATAACTAGAAAAGCAAAAGCAAAGAAATGCGATAGGTCTGATTTTGTGCTTTTTAACATTTGAAAAGGTAAAATAATCCTGTTTCTGAAAAAAAAAGTTCTAGGTTTTCTGTGTTTACATTAAGGCTCTGCCATAGGCCTTACTCAGAAAGGGGAAATAAACATGATTTACTGTTTTTTTAGAGGTTGGGTTTTTTGTGTTAACATGTTACTTCATATAAACATTAATCTGTATGTTTTATAGATTTACTATAAATCTGTAACTGTGGAGATACCATGCAACTTGGTAACTACTTAAATAGAAAGATTTAAGGGAATAGAGAAACTGCAATTAGAAGCAAAGTTAATTTCATATGTGCTTATGTGGAAATGCTATCAGTCTAAAGAAAAATCTATGTCTTCATGATTGATAATGTAAGATAAAGTTTAGATCCTATGCTTCCCAGTTACCTCAATAGTACTAATTAGTCTCACGAAAATCAATAGTTTAGATGTTACCAGAAATTTCCAACCTGCTTCAAGAAAATTTCCATAACCAAGTTTCCCTCTTTACTTTGTTGTTGATCAGTTGCTAAGTTATGTTAGACTCTTTGCAACCCCATGGACCACAGCACACCAGGTTTCCCTGTTCTTCATTATCTCCTGGAGTTTGCTCAAACTCATGTCCATGGAGTCAGTGATGCCATACTTAGGCTCCCTTAGACTCTGCAGATGGGAGTCAAATATGGTAGGTTCTCCATTTACCATATAAGGCAGTGGGTTTCTCTACTACCATTGCAAATAAATTGTATTGGCTTCTTTATTCTCATTTTTTGGTTATAGATTGGTCTACAATCTTCCAATTAAAAGTATAAGATGCTTATATAATGTCTTTAAACGGTTCAAGAGCTCACTATTTGGTATTGTTACAAATTCATGAACTTTAGTCAATGCAGAGAACAACTAACTGATGTCAATATAAAAAGTGGGGACCAGAAAAACTCCACTCAGCTTTAGAGTGGAAAACTTGCACAACAATGTTAACTGTCCTTGTCTTTCAGACAAAGAGACCCTGGAGAAGGGAGTGGCTATCCACTCCAGTATTCTTGCCTGGGAAATCCCATGGACTGAGGAGCTTGGTGGGCTACAGTCCATGGAGTTGCAAAGAAGTGGACACAACTGAGTGACTAACACTCTTTCCACACACTTTCACTTTTATTCTAAACGCTAGGTATTGGTTTGGAGAAGGTAATGGCACCCCACTCCAGTACTCTTGCCTGGAAAATCCCATGGACGGAGGAGCCTGGTAGGCTGCAGTCCATGGGGTCGCTAAGAGTCAGACACGATTGAGCGACTTCACCTTCACTTTTCACTCTCATGCATTGGAGAAGGAAATGGCAACCCACTCCAGTGTGCTTGCCTGGAGAATCCCAGGGACGGGGGAGCCTGGTGGGCTGCCGTCTATGGGGTTGCACAGAGTCGGACATGACTGAAGCGACTTAGCAGCAGCAGCAGCAGTAGGTATTGGTTTATATTATGAATTTATTCCCAGAAAATAAAGAGTACTCTTAAAATGGCAGTATTTTCCCCTCAGGATTTGAGGGTTTTCAGGTCTCAGTACTGCTTTTGAAAACAAAACTCTTCTTTGGGAAAAATTTTAATAAAGAATCTATGCGACTTCAGGGTTTCTCCTTCCGCCCCACAGGGCACAGGGTACTATATATATATTGCAAAAGATTTTTTTATGTCTTTCCTACCCAACACAAAATTTAGTTTAAAAATAGCTAGGAATATGAGGGGAAAAATAAAAAGCAAAACAAACACACCCACATAAAATATACCTGTAATTAAATTTTTAAAGGAAAAAAAATAAATTTTCCTCTCCTATGGTTCATTTTCCCCAAAGTAGCTACAGCAGTATTGGAAGTGGGGAGAAAACAGACTTGGGCTGAACTGTAGAGCACTGGCGTTTTGGTCCAGTGGAGTGGAGTTCCCAGGGCTTCTCCTCAGGAAGAGCCTGTGTCTGCCCTCATTTCAGGCAGAACTTTTTTTCGCCTTCCAAATTCAACACTGGGTTACTGAGAAAAGCTATCTGTGCTAATAGCCTGACCTTTCTACAATTTGCTTTACATTTCTGCAGAGTAGGAACCATTGCAAATGTTTGTTAAGACCTAATTTTACAACATACATTATACAAAGCATTCTATTCCATTTAACTAAGTCACCTCTGTGTTCTCGGGTTAGCCAACTAGGACAGCAGGAAGCTATCAAGGTATCAGTTATTGGCACCCAAATACATTATTGGCACCCAAAGATTTCCAACTGTGTTCTGGGTCACACACACAACTTAACCTTCAATTAAAACCAGGTTCCTTTCCCTGAAACAAAAACAAAAACAAAACAAAAAAAAACCTCTCTTAGTGGGATCTGTCATTTTTTACCTCTCAGCAATATCTTGATTGTTTTCTTAAAAGAACATGCAAGAGTATAGATGTAAATCTGTAAATTCAAAAACTATTTCTCATGGGAATCTGTAAGAGCTCTGAAAATTGCATGCAACTAAAATAGGAGAGGAGAAAAATAAGCTCTTGTTGATTTCTTTTTTCTTCAGCAGCATGACGGTATGCACATTGGAATGGAGCCTCTTGTGTTTAAATTGACAATCCTGATGTTTCAAGCCAAACCCATGAAATACTGTCTTTCAGTAATGATACCTCTTCCTTATTGATAAATGTTCAAATCTGAACGATCTTGCTTTTCCCCCCTTATTATTTTAAGTTCTTTGCTTCTGAGAAACTCTATGAGATTTTAAATATTTATTTCATCCATTAGGCCACTGTTGGTTTGCTCATTTGTTTGCTTGTTTTGGTAAAATATGCATCATAGAAAATTTACCATTTTAAGTGTTTGGTTCAGTGTTGTGTAAACATCACTGTCATCCATCCTCAGAACATTCTCCCCAAACTGAAACTGCACCCATTAAACAACTACCATTCTACTTTCTGTCTCTGTGAATTTGACAGTTCTAGATACGTTATATAGGTGGAATCATGCTGTTTTTGTAGTTTAGTGTCTGGTCTCTTTCATTTGGCCTAATGTTTTCAATGTTTCTCCATGTTGTAGTGTGTGAAAGCTCCATCCCTTTTTAAGTTTGAATACCATTTCATCTTATGTACCACATTTTTTAAACCTATCCATCCATTAGTACTCATTTGAATTGTTTCTATATTTTGGCTGCTGTGAATAATGTTGTGGTGAACACTGGAGTACAAATATCTGTTTGAGTCTCTGCTTTAAATTGTGTGTATGTGCCCAATTGTGTCCAACTCTTTGCAACCAAGGACAGTAGCCCGCCAGTGTCCCCTGTCCATGGGATTTCCTAGGCAAGAATACTGGAGTGGGTTGCCATTTCCTTCTCCGAACAACTGGAAATAACACAGTGATAGCTACAAGTCAGTTCCTTTTTTTTTTTTTTTTTCACCTTTATCCCACCCACCCATACTTTATTAGACTCTACCTCTAATAAATCTTATTTTGAAAAGTAAGGAAGTGGTAGTTTAAAATTTTTACTTTGAAAAGCTAATAAAAAAGACTATATTTGGTTTTGTAATTCCTTTTTTCCCTGAGAGCTGATATTCTGGTAGCCTTGGGCTTTCTGTCTGCTATTTTGTTATTATTGTCATCAATTTCCAGGCTAGAAATGAAAATATATTGTGCAAAGGTAGATAATATAATGATGCTGAACTTTACAATAATTGCTTTTATGTGTCCTTCATAGATCTTTCCCTCTAATATATATATAACCTAAGTTACTAAGATTTTAAAATGCAAAACCCCTTCTAGAAGCTCCTCATCACACTTCAAATAGCTTTCTGTTGATTAGCATGGAGACTGTTAGTTGAGCTGTCTTTGGTAGAAATGTTGCCAACTATGTATATTTGCTGCAGAATGGCCACAATTCATGAATAGCTTACCACCTCCCATAATTTGACACTTGGAATTGAGTAAAATCAATTACTTTTTTATAGTTCATGATATTTTAAAATTATTTTTGATGCCTAAGATTTTAAAAGCCATGTTAAACTAAAGCATATGTCCTTTTAAAATCCCAGCAATCTGTCATTTAATTGACTTGCTTGTGATTTTTTTATGCAAACAGCGAAAATGAATAAGAGGATGTGAGAGTTCTCTGCAGTATATCACATCATTTTCTAACATTTAATGGATGTGACTTTACAAATATTTTAGGACACAGTATAGCTTTTAACTTCACTTTATTTTGCTTGTACAATTAAAGTATAGAGCTGGGTGCACAATTTAATAATATTGCTTCTTCCCCTCCTGTAATCTCAAATTGGATGCCTAAATTCTTTCACAGAGTGGACATTTGGTCTATAAAACTGTGCCTGGAAGACAAACTCTCATGAGACTGTATACAAGTGATGTGGGTTTTAGATGCAATCTGGATATCATCGCTGCCTTTATGACTAGGTGAGCTTTCCTAAGCTCAAAATCATGGTGAGCCTTCAGTTACACACCTAAATGGATACAGTTCTCAAACACCGAAAGCACCAGGAAAGGGAATCTCAGAGTCAAGTGGCAGTAAACACTCAAACTCTCTAAATCAGCTACTATAAGAAGCATGAGGATAGAGTCTGTGTCTAAACTGTGTTAGCTAATCATGAGATTTAGTATCGTGACTTGAGTGCAGTAAACACTAAAATCATAATATGATAGAGTTCTTCCCTTCTATCACTTAACAAAATACAATCCATCAAATGTACGGTGACTGTCTACTGTGTGTTAGGCACGTGCCCAGCACCAAGATGAGATGGATGATATAGAGTCTGCCATCAAAGGGCTCACACTTTAGAGAAAGAGACAGGCATATAAATAAATTAACTACGAATACGTGCTATGTGCTCCAAGAGAAGCAGGTAGAAAGTGCTCTAGGTACCCAAGTAAGAGAGCATCAGGTTTTATCAGCAGCAGCAGCATCACTACCACTATCATTATCCGTGTTCTACATTTAGGATAAAAATTATCTCAAATATTTTAAGATTAGAATGTAAATTTATAGCTTTTCCAATACTTATAATAAGAAGGTCTGCATACACGCTCAAATACACTAGTGTGTGCTATTTTATATGGCACTAAATGTTCTCCTCATGCCCCTCTTGACTAGTGATACTTGTGGAAGATACAGTTGTGACAATTGTTAGTAAGATAGGTAACTGCTGCTGCTGCATCACTTTAGTCGTGTCGGACTCTGTGCGACCCCAGAGACGGCAGCCACCAGGCTCCCCCATCCCTGGGATTCTCCAGGCAAGAACACTGGAGTGGGTTGCCATTTCCTTCTCCAATGCACGAAAGTGAAAAGTGAAAAGTGAAGTCGCTCAGTCGTGCCCGACTCTTAGCAACCCCATGGACTGCAGCCTACCAGGCTCCTCCGCCCATGGGATTTTCCAGCTAAGAGTACTGGAGTGGGGTGCCACTGCCTTCTCCAAGATAGGTGACTAGGCACCATTTAATACCCTAATCTCATGATGGGAGAGGTCATGTACTCTAAATAATGCACCCTTTCACAGAATATTCTTCCTGACAAACAGAAAAACTGTGACTATCCCTCATCTCAGCTTTTACCCATGAGAGTAGTACATGAAATACTCACAGATCATTTCCAGATATTACATTTTTAGCAGCTCAAGTTTAAACCATACAAGTAATTGCCCTGGAGGAAGCTCGATTCCACTTTGACTCAATAATTTTTCAGAGTTCAATTTTGGTTTCCTCATTACTTCACTTTTCTTTCAATCCAACCCCCTACCTCCCAACAGCAACCTGCTGCTCTGACTCCAAGTGGTAGAATTTGATTGGGGATCTTTTCAGAGGCTGCCATTATCACTCAAGATTAGCTTGGAAGCTTTTACAATCGGGTGAAATAATATTTTAACTCTCTCCCTGTCATCCTCTATTACCGTGATCCCAACTAGTGTAGAAAATGGCATTTCTCAATTTGATCAGGGAAGACAGAAAATGAGGCTAGAGACAGATTAAGAGTTATATAAACAGATTTAGAATATCATAAGTGGGAGGTAAGGTAGTTAGCATTTAACAAGCACCAAATAAGTGCCAGACACTGTGAGGAGGTATGTATATAGCACACATCACATTAAAAAATCTTGTGAGGTTAGAATTTGTGTCTATAGTCTAACAGAAGATGAAAATTGAATCTCAGAAAGTCATTAAGCTATTAAATGCTCAGTACAGGATTCAAAACCAATGAGAATATTGAATGAATGGCAAGTTCAAATGGAGTGATGTGGCATGTGACAGCTTGAAAAGTCTGAATCTGAACCTTGGGAAGCACAATATTAAAGTAAGAAACTGGTTTCAAGTAGATAGAAGTTGAAGAGAGAAATCACCAGTTGCTAGAGTCCTCTAGTTCTCTGACTCTTCTTTAAAATAGGATTTATGATGATCATAAATTAAAGAACCAGAGGAGGTAAGTAGCAAAGATGACAGTTCAGTGATCTACTAGATTGGGAATGGGGGAATTACTCCTACACAATATAGGTATGAGTTCCAGCAAAAACAAACAAACAAACAAAACTCATTCAGAAAACTAAGATCATGGCATCTGGTCCCATCACTTCATGGCAAATAGATGGGGAAACAGTGGAAATAGTGACAGACTTTATTTTGGGGGGCTCCAAAATCACTCCAGATAGTGACTACAGCCATGAAATTAAAAGAGGCTTGCTCCTTGGAAGAAAAGATATGACCAACTTAGCGTATTAAAAAGCAGAGACATTACTCTGGCAACAAAGGTCCATCTAGTCAAAGCTATGTTTTTTCCAGTAGTCATGTATGGATATGAGAGTTGAACTATAAAGAAAGCTGAGCGCCGAAAAATTGATGCTTTTGAACTGTGGTTTTGGAGAAGACTCTTTGCCGGGGTCCAGCCCCGGCTGATCCAGGGTCTTCGAAGGAGAGACGGCTAGGCGGCCTATTCAAATGTTAATTAGATATAATAAGGAGGAATAGAATGAGGATAGCTCAGTAGGAAAATTCAGTGGAGAAAAGAAGCTGAGTGGCTTGGTTTACGCGGAAAATCAATATAACCCGTGACACCAGGTTAGCTCTGACCACGGAGGCCGCAGGCGCCCTCTCGAATAGCGGAAGGTGCCCCACCTTAGACACCTTCTCGAGTGGGTCTTAGAAGCCCAGGCAAATAAATGGTCGCAGAGGACATCCACGCTCCAGATGGACACTCAGCTAGAAGTTAAAGGGAAGAATGACATGGGGAGACCAAGCGTTGGTGAGCAAGGCCCATAGCTTTATTTTCAACAGGGGCTTTTATACCCTAAGTTACACATGGAGGACAATAGGGGATGCAAAATCAGCAGTCTTTGATGCTTATCAAAAACCAGGGTTTCTTTCCTGCAGATTTATCGTATACAAATGGTTTAGGTGATTTACATCATCTTCTGGCCAGAGGCCTATTAACATTTTATGACTCTTGACAAGGACTTATCAACAAAGACTTATTTTCTCTAAGAGTAATTATTCTAAGGTTTGGCGCCATCTTCCGAAGATAAGATTACGTTCCTATAGGGTGGATGTGTAATGGGTTTACAAAGGAAAGAATTTACTACCTTAAGGGTCTAAAGTTACTAACACCAGGCCACTACTTATTTTTTCTACATACCAACTATATTAATTAATGCACATTCAAGGATACAATTCAAGGGATGTGAAAACTTGGCAACAAACATTGGCTCATCAATGAAATCTTTTACTAGCTTTATTCTGACAGTTTCTAATTCTCTGAGAGGCTCTAAGCTATTTGAATATCTTAAGCTTCCCGTGCCTCTGGAGGCTGGGAGACTGTAAACAATCGTATGCATAGCTGTAGGTGTCCGGGTAAACTTGTCAGGCGAGTTAGAGAGCCATCTGAGGGGTTTGGATTTAAACACTCCTAATTGCCCAGGAACTTTATTAATTGAAGCTGTAAGTTAACTCTTTGACAGAGAGAGAGAGATGGTGGTGGGGGACAGCCCCCAGTAAAGTCAGAGGTGAGAGCACAAAGCAATAAAGTAGGCAGACTCTGGTTTTTTGGGGGGTAGATGCTCGAGAATATCCGGGGGCACTCCCGAGGCTCGATCCCGCCTTTGCGTATGCCGAGCCCCCTTCCTCATGACCTTTGTCACGAGTGGAATGTCTCTCGCCGGCTCCCGGCAACTCTTGAGAGTCCCTTGGACTGAAAGGAGATCCAATCAGTCCTGCCTAAATGAAACCAATCCTGAATATTCATGGGAAGGATTGATGCTGAAGTTGAAACTCCAATACTTTGGCCACCTGATTAGAGTTGACTCATTGGAAAAGACCCTGATGCTGGGAGGAATTGGGGGCAGGAGGAGAAGGGGACGACAGAGGATGAGATGGCTGGATGGCATCTCCGACTCAATGGACATGAGTTTGAGTAAACTCCGGGAGTTGGTGATGGACAGGGAGGCCTGGCGTGCTAAAGTCCATGGAGTCGCAGAGTCAGACACAACTGAGTGACTGAACTGAACTGAATCTGGCTATGAAGATATTTGTTAGCTTGGAGAAAAAAGGACACTAGTTGGTGACTATGGGGCTTCCCTGGTAGTTCAGACAGTAAAAAATCTGCCTGCAATGCAGGAGACCTGGGTTTAATCCCTGGGTTGGGAATATCCCCTGGAGAAGGGAATGGCAATCCACTCCAGTGTTCTTTTCGTGGAGAATTCCATGGACAGACCATGGGGTTGCAAATAGTTGGACATGACTGAGCGAGTTGGACATTTCACTCACTCATAATGAAAGCACCTGTGGATGACTGGTGTTAATGACTCAGTGGGTAGCCAAAATGGACTTTCTAAATGTGTAAGGAACAGTCATGCACACAAAAATCTTACAGAAATGAAGTGACCTTGATATGCTGGATTGGAAACAAAATTGGATTCTTCATTAATAAGCAACATCACAGACTTGCTAATGACCTCAGGCAAATCATTCAAACCCCACAATACTGTGTCCTTATCTGTACAACAGAATGGTTATATATGCCAATAATATATCACAGAGAAGTTGACTTTTAAAAAAAATCAATTATTTTACAAGGGGGAAACTTTCAGTATAAGATTTTTGCATCAGGTCACTGACTTTGTGATGATTAATCTTATGTTTCAATTCGGCTAGATTATAGGGAACAGTTGCTTAGTCAAACACTAATCTAGACATTCTGTAAAAGTATTTTTAATGCATGATTAACATTTACAATAAATTGCTTTAAGTAAAGCATAGTGTGGGTAGGCCTCATGTAATCAGATGAAAGGCAGAAGAGCAAAGACTGTTTCCTGAAGAAGAAAGAATTCTGCTTTCAGACTGTGTTTCTACCCTTCAAAGTCAAGGCTACAACACCAGCTTTTACTTCCATTTCCAGCCTGCCAGCTTGCCCTATGGATTTGAGACTTGGCAGCAGTCATAATCATATGATCTTCAAATCTCTCTAGATATAAATACATATATAGATATAACCTATTATCCTGTTGATGTTACTTCTGTATTTTGAGTTCTTTGCAAAGATTTTTTTAACTCACAGTACTCTGTTAATATCTTTTCCCCCTGATTTTATTAAGTGCTCTGCTTATGATGTTATTTCAGTGATCAGCAATTATTAGGACTATACGTAGTTCAAAAGAAAGTAAATAAAAATGAAGCATCAATTTTTATACATCTATGAATCAAATTTGAAATTCACAGAAACTCATGGAAATAGTGAGTACTTTATCATTTAAACAGAGAAGATTTAATCATGTATTAGAAGATAATATCCAAATGAATAAATTTTATTTTTGGCAAGTAAAATATTCCATAAAGTTTTGAAATAAAAAGTAATTTCTATTTTCTATTGAACAATGCCACATATCTAGCTGAAGATTTATATTACTGATGTCCCAAATGCACTAGCGAGTCTTTTGTTCACTCAAATATTTGCATCAGCTTGATCAACTTTACTTTCAGCTCAATTCTTCTTTGATTTAGCATATGAAAGGAAAACATCTTTTTATTTGATTTTAATGAATTTAAATTTGAAAGAATTGATTTCCTTTTATTCTTTAGAATTGAAAAACTCTGAAATGAGTTTTATTTGAGTCAAAATTATTCATTCATTCATTCATTTAAAAGCTTAATATTAGGGATTTCTCTGGCTGTCCAGAGGCTAAGAGTCTGCACTCCCATTGCAGGGGTCCTGGATTTGATCCCTGGTCAGGGAACGAGATCTCACATGTCACAAGAATTCACATGCAACAACTAAAGAGCCTGCAGGCCACAATTAAGTATAGCTAGGTCTTAAATAAAAATAAATATTAAATCAATAAAATTAAACAAATTAAAAAACTTAATAATAAGTATCTATTGCAAGTATTGGATCTAGAGGATTTTAAATACCAAGAGTGGGACCAAAAGTCCTAGGCTGTGGTTACTACCCTATAATGCTTATCCTCCCCTTGAGGAGACACTGCACACTTGTAGTCTAATAAGTAAGGAAGCTGCATCTAATTAAATCTCATGATGAGATGTAGTATCAGTAAGTGCTACAGTAATTTGGAGAAGCAATTAATGCATGTTTAGTGTGAGAAACAGGAAAGTATCCCCTGGCACCCAGGAGCTTGCCTGGTATGATCATGCTTTGGTTCTGTTATGAGTAATCTTTGCACTCACAGTAATGCATTGATGACCTCTTGCCAAATATAAACAATTTCACAAAACATTAACAGCACACAAGGCCACTCTACATGACTGTGATGGATCAGGACAAAACCAAGACCACTCTGCAAGCATGCCGAAACACAAGCAAGACATGAACATTGTCCAAACCACAAAAGTGACAAAACACTCCCCATCTGGCCAATATGAGTAACTATTATTTCCCCTCTCCTTCTTTTCTTTCATAATTTATTAAAGAAAGCAGGTGGTTTGTCCTGTAGAGCTTCCCATGATAGTTACCCCAAAAAGAGTGACTGTTGCTGCTTAACTGATTTCAGTGCTAGGCTTGAGCTAGCCTAATATCCTCCTAGAGAAGATTTATTAAGATAGTCAACCATAGCCCAGAACTTGTAAGTCTTTTCTAATGCCTTCGTTTCCCTTGCTGCTATGGTAATTAACCCAAATTGTTAATAATAATTAATGCAATAATGTATATAACACAGTACAAATGTGTTTATGGTGGTCTTTGGCTAGAGAGCATTGGAAGTTAAACTCAAGAAAATGAGGAAATGTGAGACTGAACTGAACAGATCTTCAACATGTGCCATGAAAGTGTAGACAGGAATGACAGGATATATTAGCAACAAAATTTGGAAAAAATAAATCATAACCATGGACTTCAACAGGGCATGTGGGCCTATTCTGAGTGGACAGTCAATTTCTGAAACTCACAGCACACGTGAGTTTTGGAAAAGGTAAGATGTCTACTACATAGGCCAGAGGCTTCAAACAGCAAGTCTCCCAGGTGTTGAAAGTGCCACATACAGAAGCCCAGGATGGATAAGAGCCTCTGGGCCTGTGGAGATTACTAAAAGTAAGGCGTCATGAGAAGCAAGTAATGTTAGTTATTAATAATTTACCAATGGTGAGGAAAACTGATGAGTGGGTTGCTTGGAAACTAGTCTATGAGTTGGTACTAAAGAAATTAATGAAAAGAGATGGGGAAGCGAGGGGAGGAGAACAGTGAGAACAGAAGCATGTAAGAAGCAGTTGCTCAAATAAATAGCAGCTATGATGGTTAATTTTATGTGTTAATTTAACTGGGACATGGGGTGCCCAGATTAAATATTATTTCTGGGTATGTTTTTGAGGGTGTTTCAGATGAGATTATACTTTGTGTTTGTTGTAGTTGTTTTGCTTTTCAAAAAAATATTTATTTTCCCCAGCTGCACTAGTGGTAAAGAATCCACTTGCCAATGCAGGAGATGCAAGTGGTGTGGGTTCGATCCCTGCAGTGGGAAGATTCCCTGGATGAGGGCATGGC
The DNA here is from genome assembly GCF_019923935.1 of Bubalus bubalis. NCBI lineage: Eukaryota > Metazoa > Chordata > Mammalia > Artiodactyla > Bovidae > Bubalus > Bubalus bubalis. The sequence goes on from NC_059176.1 coordinate 22,217,015, forward strand.
AACCCACTCCAGTATTCTTGCCGGAAATAATCCCATAGACCAAGGAGCCTGGTGGGCTATAGTCCCTTGAGTCATAAAGAATCAGACACAACTGAGCGACTGATCACACACACACACACACACACACACACACACACACACACACACATCTATTTGGCTATGTCAGATTGTAGTTGTGGCACACGGGATCTCTTGTTGCACATGCGGGCCTCTCTCCATTGTGGAGCACGGGCTCAGTAGCTGGGTGCAGCATGTGCGATCCTAGCTCCCCAACTAGCAATCGAACATGCATCTCTTGCGTTGGAAGGTGGATTCTTATCCACTGGACCACCAGGGAAGTCCTGAGATTAGAATCTGAATTGGTGATTCAAGTAAACTAGTATGTCCTCCCCAGTGTGGATGGGCATCATCGACTCCACTGAGAACTTGCAGAGAACAAAAGCAGAGGGAGGACATGACCCTTCCTGCCAGCCTGTTTGAGCTTCTCCTGCCCTTGGGCTGGGATTAACACCATTGGCTTTCCTGGGTCTCCAGCTTGCAGACTGCAGCTCATGGGATTTCTCAGCCTTTATAATCATGTAAGCCAATTTCTCATAATAAATCTCTTCCTGTACATAGCCCCTTGGCTCTGTTTCTCTGGAGAGCCCTGACTAAAATAAAAGCCTTGCTTATTCCTCTTTAAATCCTCAGGCTTCTCATCTTTAAATACAGATAATCTCTACCTTGCTGTGATATGAAGATTAAATATATACAGTAGGCTTTGAAAAATATGTTCATTTAATTATTCATCCACTCATGTTTGTGTTTAACAAATATTTATTAAACCCTGATTGTGGATCAGATGTTGTGCTCAGTAGGTAAAGGAACAACTGTGAAATAGCTTTGGGTTTGAACCACCTCTTTTTCCCACTGCCACCGTACTCCTTTACCTAAACTCCTAAATGATTACCATCCATCCTAACTGGTTTTCTTGCCTTTCATATCTTTACCTGCCCCTAGTCATTTCTAATGTTCTGATGCCAAAACAAAGTGCCAGCCATTGTTTCCCAGTTTGAACCCTTTAGAAGGTCCCCTCTGCCACACACACACACAATACAAATTCCTTGGCACAACATTTAGAACTTTCCACAATTTCTCTCCAATCTATTTTTTCTAATCTTATTTCACTATGGTCCTTACATGGGACTCTCGTGAAATTAAATATGGCTTCCGAATATGTCACAAACTTTCTGGCCTCATATCTTATATGATTTTCTCTGCTTGGACTGTCCTCCCCTAGATTTGAATGTTCAGATTCTACCCATCTGTTACATGAAATTGTTCTTCATCTCTAATTAAGTCCTTCCTCCCTACATTGCTGCTGCTGCTAAGTCATTTCAGTCGTGTCCAGCTCTGTGCAACCCCATAGACGGCAGCCCACCAGGCTCCTCTGTCCCTGGAATTCTCCAGGCAAGAATACTGAAGTGGGTTGCCATTTCCTTCTCCAATGCATACATGCATGCTAAGTGGCTTCAGTCACCTCCCTATACTATAATATATATATATTATATATATATAAATAATATATAAATACATATATAGCAGAATATATATATATATATATATATATATAATCAGAAAGATCATTCTTGTTTCAGTGTTTCAGTGAGGAGGCCACATTGCAGAGGTCAGACTTCTTTGAGTTTCATTGGTATATCATGCTTTAGACAACACAGAATTTGCATGTGCTTTTTTGTCTGCCTAGAGTCCTCTTGCACTTGTTTTCACAGTAATTAACTCTGATTTTGGGCTTCCTTGGTAGCTCAGTTGGTAAAGAATTCACATGCAATGCAGGAGACCCCAGTTCGATTCCTGGGCCAGAAAGATCCACTGGAGAAGGGAAAGGCTACCCACTCCAGTATTCTGGCATGGAGAATTCCACGGACTGTATAGTCCATGGGGTCCCAAAGAGTTGGACATGACTGAGTGACTTTCACTTTTCACTCTCACTTTCAAATCTGCTCTGCTCCAAATCTCAACTTATTCTTCAATTTCTTGAGGAAAACCTTTGTTCACCCTGATAAATCAAATCTTTCTATTATCACTCTTACTGTGGTTATAACATTTGTCATAGTTTTTTGGGTGGTTATTTGTTTAAAATCCACTTTCCAAAAAAAAGTCTACCTTTCATCAAAAGAGACTATGCCTGGCTTTGTTAACAACTGTATGCTGAGTACCTAGCAATGTATCCTTATATGGTTCTTCATAAATACTTGTTGAAAGAACTAAAAAAATAATAATAAATTAATTCTATGGCAAAAAAAGGCACACCAAAAGCTTCTAGGGCATGCTCTGGGTCAATAGAATTTCTACATTTTAAACATAATGTTATTTGATGTTTACAATTATTAACCAGACCTACAGATAGATTCTGAATCAAAGAAAGATTTGATATATTTTCATTTATTTAAAAGCTCCTAGATTGGTCATATGTTCTAAGTATTTCTAAGTTAAATATAATACATGAATTATTACCATATTTTAAAAACATTTTCAATATTGAAATTGAAATAAAGATACTGTCTGCAATTTTAAACAAATATTGCCAACTGATCTTCACAATATATGTCAAGTTCAACCACTTCTTACTTTCTCTTGTGCCTCTATTTCAATCCAAACCTCTATTTACTCTTGCCTGGATTTCAGTGGAATTAACTAATCATCCTGTTTTCATTCCGTTCTCCTGAAAGTCTAGATCCCACTCAGTAGCATCTTTCAGAATATAGATCAGGTTTATCTTTTCCTGTTCTCAACTATTCTGTGCAATTCATCTATTGCTGCAAAATAGATAATCTAACCACTAGAGGTACAAAATAGCTACCATTTATTTTGCTCAGAAATTGTACTGGGCACAATGAAGATTGTTCAGCTCTGCTTCCCAGTGAGCCTCAGCTGTGGTCAGCTGAATGGCTGGAAGTGGCTGGAACAATTCTGCCAGGACCATATGTCTGGGGCCTTGATTCTTCTACATCTAATGTCTGCTGAGGCTGGATTGACCCAGATGACTTCTTCACTCATGTCTGGCAGCTAGGCTGGAATGGATAGAACAGCTAGGGCTGGCTGGACACCTTCCTATGTTCCTCCTCCCATAGAGATCTCTGCATGATTAGATTGAATTTCCTAACAACCTGATGATTCCAGAGTTGTCAGCCTCCTTATATAGCAGCTGGTAGGTTCCAAGGTATCCAGGCTTCTGAGCAGAAGCCTCAAGGCTTCTCATGACCTGTTTTTGTTTCCAAACATCACTTCTGCTGCATTCTATTTAAAAAGTCACTGTGGCCAGCCCAGATTCAAGGGGAGGGAATTAGAGATCTCTCAATGGAGGGATTAGCAAATAATTTGGGGCCATTTTTAGTTGAGTACATTTCTCATTTTACTCAGAGTCCTTACTTTTCAAGGTTGTTTGATGCCCTGTACCACCTGTTTGCTGTTACTTTTCCAGTCCCATATTTTATTAATCTTCCCCTTGTTATCCTCCTATCTGTTTCTCAAATGTACCAGTTATGTTCCTGTCGAGGGCCTTGTCATTTCAGTTTTTTATTCATGGCTATTTCCTCTGCCTGGAGTTCTTGTCCCCAGATAACTGTAGAGCTTACTGCATGCTTCATTCAAGTGTCTACATACATGCTGTCCTCCCTACAGAGGGCATCCTTGACCACTTTGGCCACTCCATTCCCCAACTCCTGATTTTTCTGCACTGCATTTATCTATCATAATATACTTGTTCTCTGTATTTTGTATATCTCACTCTCTAGTGTGTAATTTTCAGGAGCATAAACACCCTTTTTATCGCTGTAGCCACAGAGCCTAGAGTAGTGCCTGATATTTACTAAGTGCTCAGTGAATACTTTTTTTCACAAAATAAATGAGTAACTCTTAAAACCAGCTGTCGATCTGATTAATAAAATCCTACCTTTATAGAGTATATACAAAGAGGCTTCCCTGGTAGCTCAGTCAGTGACGAAACTGCCTGCAATGCAGGAGACCAGATTCAATCCCTGGGTCAGGAAGATGGCCTGGAGGGAGAACCCCATGGACAGAGGAGCCTGGCGGGCTATAGTCCATGGGGTCCAAGAGTCAGACACAACTTAGTGACTAAACCACCACTGTAGAGTATATACTGATATATCTTTCAGTTATTATATATCTGTTGTAACTGAGACTATTAAGATTTGGGAGTAAAAGTGTCATTCTCAAGAGGCCAGTTGGAGCTGACACCAAATCAGAACTGGTCCCGAACAGACATGTGTCTTGGTTCTTTTTTTTTTTATTTAATTTTAATTTTATATTGGGGCATAATTGATTTATAATGTCGTATTAGGTTCAGGTGTACAGCAAATGATGCAGTTATACCTATATCCATTTTTTAAAAATTCCTTTCCCATCTAAGTTATTACAGAATATTGAGTAGAGTTTCCCATGCTATACAGTAGGTCCTTGTTGATTATATATTTTATAAACAATAATGTGTAATTCTTAATCCCAAACTCCTAATTTATCTCTCCCCCTCTACTTTTCTCCTTTGGTAACCATAAGTTTGTTTTCAAAGTTCATGAATCTGTTTCTCTTTTGTAAATAAGTTCATGTGTATCATCCTTTTAGATTCCTCATATAAGTGATATCATATGATATTTGTCTTTCTCTGACTTACTTCACTTAGTATGGGAATCTCTATAATTCATGTTGCTGCAAATGGCATTATTTCATTCTATTTTATAGCTGAGTAATATTCCATAGTATATATGCACCACATCTTCTGCATCCATTCCTTTAGGTCACTTCCATGTCTTGACTATTGTAAATAATGGTGCTATGAATATTGGGGTACGTGTATCTTTCTGAATAATGTTTTTCTCTGGATATATGCCCAGGAGTGGGATTGCTGGATCATATGGAGTTCTATTTTTAGTTGTTTTTTTAAATAAATTTCCATACTGTTCTCTATAATGGCTATACCAATTTACATTCCCACCAAGAGTATAGGAGGGTTCCCTTTTCTTCACATCCCTTCCACTAGTTATTGTTTCTAGAGTTTTTTGATGATGGCCATTCTAATCAGTGTGAGGTAATTACTCAATTGTAACTTTGATTTGCATTTCTCTACTGATGTTGCGTATCATCATCATAGACATGTGTCCTGATTCTTTATCTGGTTCATTTAGAAAATATAAAATGCACTCTAATCAAGACAAATACAAAAGATAAAAAGTCAATATATTTTAGGATAGATGTCCTAAGGCATAATTATTCATGATATTAACAAAGAAAAAGATTTAATATACAGGAAAATCACTAATGATATGAGCCATTCTTGAAAAACATACAGCTATAAGGAGTAAGCTTGGTGATTGCTACATTAAAGAGTGTTCTTCAGAATATGATTCTAAAATACATTTAGAGTGCTGATTTTTAGAATGACATTCAATTGTGACTCATCTTATTGGCTATTATTATTGCCTTTTAAATAACCACTTATATAGGCTAGAGTAATTATTTTGTGCAAGATCTGTAGTGAAGAAGTTTGATTCATTTTCATTTACTATTTACTTTTCTATGTTTTCTATATTACAAAACTACCTCTGAAAGAGTTATTGGGCAATAATCATTTGAGTCTTGTATGTAACCCTGTATTATCATTGAGAAGGCAATATTCTGTTTCTACTTGGCTGGAAAAACCCTTTTACCATTACTCTACATGATATATTTAGCCCACATTGGACTGACCAGTCAGGAAATTGTTTATATAAATTCTATGGTCTCTAGCCTGAAGAAAGGGATCAAATTGATTATCTGTGCATTGTATTATACTGCACTGGGGAGAGATGTCTACCAAAAATATATAGGCTATTAAATTCTAGGGTTACTTGCAATTGATGACCTCTAATGTTGATAATATTAATACAATAGATATGTCCATGTCATTGAACTATGCTTGGGATAAAATCTAAAACCTTTCCACCATAAACCAGTGCCTTGAAAAATATAATCTTTGGATCACCTGTCTCAGAATTAGCTGGAGTGCTTATTTCAAATGCCCTAATTCAGTTATACTGAATTAGAATCTCTGGGGATAGGAGCCACAAGTTTGCATTTTGACCACCTCCACCTCCATCAGGTAATTAATCATGTACCATTAAAACTACTTTAATATATATTCTAAAAATCACTACTGTATGCCAATGTAGAGATGAGATGGGATAATTTCCCAATGAGATGGGAAATTATGTTCAAACAAGAAGAGAATAAATATGAGTTTAAAAGTCATTAACATCCATCATTTCTTCTTTTCTCAAGAAAACTTTTAAGTATGTCCTTGCCCCAAGACTTAAAAAAGACAGAGTTGGGGGTCAAAGAGACAAGGAGAGGACAAGAAAGGGTATCATTTGTAGATCTCTGTATTTGGTAGGACAGTGCCCCCTGCCAGGTTGCAAATCTATTACAACATAGGGAACAGCATAATGTGGTGGGTCGAAGTCTTGAATTTGTAGTCACATCCTGAATTCAAATCCTGATTTTGACATTTGCCTTTTAACTTCCCCTTTTGCACTTTCTAATTCATTTTTCATACAGGAGGCAGACTGATACTTTTAAAATATAAATAGGATAATAATCACTATACCTTCTTACACAATCTTGGTGTTTTCTCATCTCTCTTAAACTGTTAGAAAAGCCAAACTCTCTTCTGTATATGACAAGACCTACTGAATGATCTGTTTGTTTCTTCAGTGCTATCCAAATCCTTTCTCCCATGGCTCACTATCTTCAACTCAAATTAAACTATTTTTATTCCTAGAAAATACCCAGCTCTTTCCTGCCTTAGAAACTTTACACATCCTATTTCTTCTGCCTGATATGCTCTACGGTAACTCTTTGTTTAGATTTTGTCCTTTTATCCACCTTGTCTCAGCCCAAACATTATCTTCTTAGACAAGCCTTTGCTTATCATACTACAAAAGTAAATTCTTCCACCTGAGAAAACATATTTTCTGCAATTGTCACCTAATGTTATATAAAGTGATCAATTCTGGAACCAGAGCACCTGCACTTAGAACTAAGGTCTAAAAAATATACTATGATTGTGCGTGTGTGCTCAGACATGTCTGACTCTTTGCAATCCCATCAATTGCAGCACGCCACATTCCTCTGTCCATGGAATTTTCCAGGCGAGAATACTGGACTGGGTTGCCATTTCTCCCTCCAGGCAATCTTCCCAACCCAGGAATCAAACTGAAATCTCCTGCACTGGCAGGCAGATTCTTTACCACTGATTCTCCTGGGAAGCCCATTATTATGATTACTATTGTTATTATCAATGTGTCACAATACGTCCTCAACTTGTATGTACATATTAGCTATATTTATTTGTTTATTACCTTTTAGTGTAAGCTTTCTCACCACAATAAGCTCCATAGAAGCACATTTTGGCTTAGGTTTGTTCACTGCTCTAAATTCTATTCCTAGCTAAAGACTTGGTAGATGCTCTCAAAATAGTTCTTAAAAACTAATACAATTATGTAAAGTTTAAAAATAAAATAAAATTTAAAAAAAAATTTAAAAAAAAGAAGGAAGGAATGAAAGGAAAGGGGATTTGAGTGGTAGCTTTTGTTGGGGTTATTAGCCTAATCAGTACTAGTGCTATAAAATTCCATGTCATGTTATATTTGACTGAGTTTGAAATTCTACCTACACCTAAATGGGCTCCTGGAACATAGTGCTTTAATCATCTGGTACTGCTGATTAAGTGCCAGGATATCGGGCACTTATCCAGGATACTGGGATATCCCAAGATATTGGGCAGATAGTTACTTAATCAGTGTTTATTATTTGCAACAACATGCATGGACCTAAAGGGCATTATGCCTAGTGAAACAAGTCAGACAAAGATAAATCCTCTATTTTTCACTTACATGTGGAATGAAAAAAATAAAATAAATGAATATAACAAAACAGAAATGGACTCACAGACATACAGAACAAACTAGCAGTTAGCAGTGGGGGGAAGGAAGAGGGGGAGGCCAAGGTAGGGGCAGGGGATTAAGATATACAAACTACTATGGATAAAATAGATAAGCAACAAGAATATATTGTATAGCACAGGGAAATATAGCCATTATTTTGTAATAACTTTAAACAGAGTATAATCTATAAAAACATTGAATCACTATGTTTTACGTCTGAAAGTAATATATTATAAATCATATATAAACAATATATAATATATTAATATATAATATTATAAATCATATATAATATTATAAATCATATATAAATATATAATATTATAAATAATAAGCAAAATATTTTTTTAAAAATCAGTGTCCATTGGTTCAAATTGCTCAAAGAATAATGGAAGTGAGAGGGTTGCAGCCAGTAGAAAGAAAGTTTATCCTTTTATCCACATATAAAGCATAATCATGTTTTTCTAGAAATAAAATCAGACTACTAGAAAAATGAGGCAGTAAAAAGGAAGCATGCAAAGGAATAGATACCAATACATTTTGTGGGATTTTAAATTAGAAAAGATTCAACAGCTGATAAGTATGAACACAGTTACAGACAAATGTATTATTAGATGGCGTAAAAATGTGAATTTTATAATTATTCACCATCAAGTGATGTGGATAATAGTAAGAATATTACTATTACAGAAGGATTTAAAACAGCAAGAACAGGTTACTATTACTAAATTGTTCTCACTAGCAGTTTTGCATTTAGTTAAATTATCAGTTAAGCCATGAGATCAAAACTTTCCAGCTTTCTGTTCTTCAATTCTCATATTAAATATTTGCCAAATCTTGTTCTTTTGACATTCTGAAAGCTTCCCTCAACTATCCTTCCTTTTTTCTTGGCTCATTCAGGTCCTCCTTACCTTCTTTCAGGCCCTTTCAAAGTTCTCCTTTCCTTTGGTCTCCCGCCCTCTTTAATCTGTAGAGCTCTCCTGTATGGCATCACATTACCACTAGACTCCACACACGTCATTGCAGCACCTCCCTGTTCATCATCCCAGGTCCCTGTTCATTACCTATCAAATAAGTGCCAACCATGAACCTCACTTTCCTCATCTATTCCCTATCACAACATACTTGCAATCCACTCACCCTCTGCTCTGTCCCATTTTGCCTTTCTACTACAGTCCTTTATGCTTCTTGTGCTTTGTAGTTTTAGTTATTATTTTCCCTCTGCCTGGAATTTTCATCTTTCCAAAGTACAGTTGTCAAAAGCCCATCTATCCTTCGAGACTCAAATATTACTTTTCACTACTGCCTTGTCAAAATTCCTTTGGTCAGAATAAGTCTTCTCCCTTCCATGTTTCTATACTGCTTAACAACCTCACTGTCTATCATATAACACAAGTAACTTTGTATAGCTCCTCTACTTGATTATAAGCTAGATAGAAACCATATATTATTTAGCTTGCAATAATCCACAGTACTCAGTTAAGTGCTCCGCACATAGATATTGGTCTGTTGATCAACAAATTCTATTTAAGCTGTAGTAATTCAATCCAATGTAATCATCTGAATAACACTTTTAGAACCCACATTCCAAAACTTATAAAATACCTGGACATGTGTACTATTATTTCAAAGTCAAGACAGGACATTCTTTTCATGATTCAGAAGATCATATCATTAGAATAGAATAGTGGCTTGGGAATGGAGAAAATGAATATACTTTAATTTTATGTTTCCTTGTTTATTCAACAAATTCTTATTAAGTGCCTATGATATGCTAGGGATAGGAAATACAGTGGGAAACACATATGAAAATAGTCTCTGCCCTCAGGGGTCTGTAGTCTAATGAAGGAAAAAGAAAAGAAAAAGTGAAAGTTGCTCAGTTGTGTCCGACTCCTTGCGACCCATGGACTATACAGTCCATACAGTCCATGGAATTCTCCATGTCAGAATACTGGAGTGGGTAGCCTATCTCTTTTCCAGGGGATCTCCCCAAGCCAGGGATCAGACCCAGGTCTCCATATTGCAGGCAGATTCCTTACCAGCTGAACGACAAGGGAAGCCCAAGAATGTTGGAGTGGGTAGCCTATCCCTTCTCCAGCAGATCTTCCTGACCCAGGAATAGAACCAGAGTATCCTGCATTGCAGGCAGATTCTTCACCAACTGAGCTATTAGGGAAGCCCTGATAGCCCTGATAAGGGGAAAAGGCATCAATCAAATAATCACATAATTAAATCAAATAACCCATATCGTAAATATACAAATGTGGAAAGTTTTAAAACCTTAGGTACTTGGTATTATGAATAGATACAGTCAGAGTGGGGAGTAGGCTTCTGCATTGGAGGTGATAACTGGAGTGTTGAACTGATGTCCAACAGATAAAAAGGAGTAAACTAGTCAAGAGATAAGGCTAAGTCTGAGGGAAAAGCATCAGCAAACTATAACAGAAGAGAGCTCTGAAGGAAGCAGAAGGCAAGCTTGAGTGGAGTAAGATATAGAGAAATCCAGGCATATGCGAAGGGGTCCAAGTTTGGAGGGCCATGTCCCGGATTTTGGTCTTTATTTTTAAAGTATAAGAAAGCCTCTAGAATGCTTTAGGAATAAAAAATGTGGGGTAAGGTGAAGGAAATGAGAACAATTCAATTTAAATTTTAGAAAAGAATTTTGAATTTTAGAAAAAGATTTCTCAAAGATCCATTTTAGATATTTGATTTTCAAAATGGAGCTGGATCCAGCTTGAGATCCACTATTCATGTCTAGGGAATCTTCCCAATCCAAGGATCAAACCCAGGACTCTTGCATTGCAGGCAGATTCTTTACTGTCTGAGCCACCAGAGAAGCCCTGCTGCTGCTGCTAAGTCATTTCAGTTGTGTCCGACTCTGCGACCCCATAGACGGCAGCCCACCAGGCTCCCCTGTCCCTGGGATTCTCCAGGCAAGAACACTGGAGTGGGTTGCCATTTCCTTGTCCAATGCATGAAAGTGAAAACTGAAAGTGAAGACGCTCAGTCATATCCGACTCTTAGCAACCCCAAGGACTGCAGCCTACCAGGCTCCTCCATCCATGGGATTTTCCAGGCAAGAGAAGCCCTAGCCTCCCCTTTCTATTTGAACCAAAAGCTCTTCAATCCAGCTTTCACAATCCTCTCTGATCCTGGTTCAACTCTATCTTGGCCCATTCTTTTTTCTCATCACCTCGAATTTTCTACCCCATTCAGCTGGGTCTCCTGACTGCTTCCCACAAAGACTGTGCAGACTTCGTGTATCCAGTCACCATTCAAAACTGACATAATTTTTAGGTCCAGCTTGCTCTTATTTGTGCATGTGTCACTTTTCCCTGTCTCTATCAACTCCTGTAACTAACATCAAGAAAACAAAGCATGACCTCACATTATTTCACATGTTACTATTTTATTCTTTCATATGCAAACTATTAACTTTCCACCATGCTTATTACCTCCTCAAGGGAGGGATTGGATCATGAGACTGATTTTTTAGCCCCTTGCAGTTATTAAGAAAAACTCCATGAAAATAGTAGATATTCAATACATACTTGAACAAGTCTTACTTGAATGTTCACAGTCCACTACTGGTTCAGTTGAGTTCAGTTCAGTTGCTCAGTTGTGTCCGACTCTTTGTGGCCCCATGGACTGCAGCATGCCAGGCTTCCCTTTCCATCACCAACTCCCAGAGCATGTTCAAACTCATGTGCATAAAGTCAGTGCTGCCATCTAATCATCTCATCCTCTGTCATCTCTTTCTCCTCCTGCCTTCAATCTTTCCCAGCATCAGGGTCTTTTCCAATGAGTCAGTTCTTCACATAAGGTGACCAAAGTATTGAAGTTTCAGCTTCAGCATCAGTCATTCCAATGAATAATCAGGACTGATTTCCTTTAGGATGGACTGGTCTGATATCTTTGCAGTCCAAGGGACTCTCAAGAGTCTTCTCCAACACCACAGTTCAAAAGCATTGATTCTTAGTCACTCAGCTTTCCAACTCTCACATCCATACATGACCACTGGAAAAACCATAGCCTTGACTAGATGGACCTTTGTTGGCAAAGTAATGTCTCTGCTTTTGAATATGCTATCTAGGTTGGTCATAACTTTCCTTCCAAGGAGTAAGCATCTTTTAATTTCATGGCTGCAGTCACCATCTGCAGTGGTTTTGGAGCCCCAAAAAATAAAGTCTGACATTGTTTCTGTTGCTTCCCCATCTACTTGCCATGAAATGATGGGACCGGATGCCATGATCTTAGTTTTCTTTTTTTTAATTTTTTTTTTAACTTTACAATATTGTACTGGTTTGGCCATATATCAACATGAATCTGCCACAGGTATACACATGTTCCCCATCCTGAACCCTCCTCCCTTCTCCCTCCCCGTACCATCCCTCTGGGTCGTCCCAGTGCAGTTTTCTGAATGTTGAGCTTTAAGCCAACTTTTTCACTCTCCTCTTTCACTTTCATCAAGAGGCTTTTTAGTTCTTCTTTGCTTTCTGCCATAAGGGTGGTGTCATCTACATAGCTGTGGTTATTGATATTTCTCCCAGCAATCTTGATTCCAGCTTGTGCTTCATCCAGCCCAGCATTTTGCATGATGTACTCTGCATATAAGTTAAATAGGCAAAGTGATAATGTACAGCCTTGACATATTCTGTTTCCTATTTGGAACCAGTCTGTTGTTCCATGTCCAGTTCTAACTGTTGCTTCCTGACCTGCATACAGATTTCTCAGGAGGCAGGTCAGGTGGTCTGGTATTCCCATCTCTTTCAGAATTTTCCACAGTTTATTGTGATCCACACAGTCAAAGGCTTTGGCATGATCAACAAAGCAGAAGTAGATGTTTTTCTGGAACTCTCTTGCTTTTTCAATAATCCAACGGATGTTGGCAATTTGATCCCGGGTTCCTCTGCCTTTTCTAAATCCAGCTTGAACATCTGGAAGTTCAGGCTTCACATATTGTTGAAGCCTGGTGTGGAGAATTTTGAGCATTACTTTGCTTCCGTGTGAGATGAGTGCAATTGTGTGGTAGTTTGAACATTCTTTGGCATTGCTTTTCTCTGGGATTGGAATGAAAATTGACCTTTTCCAGTCCTGTGGCCACTGCTGAGCTTTCCTAGAAGGTAACTGGGGAGGACTTTAGAACAAGTATGGAAGCACTCTGGAAGATTTGTTTAAGGAAGGTGAATGCTGTTGGAGGTCAACATGGGATGGAGCATGAGTTTTAGAGTAGAATTAAGAGACCAAAAAAAAAATTTTTTTTTGATTTATTGCTGTTGTTGTTGTTTAGGTGCTAAGTTGTGTCTGACTCTGTGACCCCATGAACTGCAGCACACCAGGCTTCCCTTTCCTTCTCTGTCTCTTTTGGGTAGGGAAATTTATAATACAAATTTCTTCTATATTAAATAAAAAAAATTATTTTACTTTGAAATGATTTCAGGCTTACATAAAAGTTGGGGAAAAAAAAAACAGTTCAGAAAGTCCCCATTTACCTTCACCCAGTTTGCCTTTAGAGATCATGCAAATATACATTGTCCCTCAAACTTCCATTTGTCATCCATCTATGGACCTTCCCTACAACAGTTATGTTTGCCCAATGATGACTTTCCTTTTTTCATTCCTTCTGTATTTATTAACTTGGATGCTTCTGTAAGCAATTTTTCCGTTTCCTCTGCTTTCTTTATCACTGTCAAAGAAAAAAGCTACTATGGAAGAGAACCATTACTCCTAAAATTTGCTGTCTGCTTTTGGTGAGGCCTCATGGTATATATAAGTTTAGACTCTTGGAGATCCTCTATTATTGAAATTGGCACTCAGTCACGGTCAGACTGAATGGTCTCAGGTGACAGGACAAGGTCTAATAACTTGCTTTGTGGGTGACAAGCATGCTATGGTACTCACAGAGGCTTAATCAGCATTTACAGATGATATCTGACAAGTAGACACTAAGTTTGAAATACAGACTAAATAGCAAAGAAGTACTTAGAATTAATACATAACATTTGAGTGACCTTTCTCAGGTGTAATCATTTGGAGAGGCAAATAATTTCCCTCTTGCTACAATACTAATAGTGGGCTTACTTGTGAACATATGCATTGCTCTTCTACTCAAATTTCATGTCTATGCCCTATTTATGTTTGTTGAATTATGAAATTAGTGAATGGGTCAAATATTTGATCTATATATAAAAGGACAGCTAGTGTTCTGCATTTAAAATTTCAATACGTTTTTACTTACACCATTGCCAAAGAAGTAGAAAGCTACTGCTGTCTTTATTTTACAGGTGAGAAATCAGGTAAAGTAATTAATTGACTTGCCTGAATTTAGGCTCCTTGTTCCTTCCACTAGGCCACTATATGAGCTTATCGTCACATTTATTCTCTAGCTCACTGCATCAACAATTTTAACAGCCTGCATAACGGTTTAATTTGTCCTAAAGCACTGAATAATTGCACTCATCTCACATGCTGTTAAAGTAATGCTCAAAATTCTCCAAGCCAGGCTTCAGCAATACATGAACCGTGAACTTCCAAATGTTCAACCTGGTTTTAGAAAAGGCAGAGGAACCAGGGATCAAATTGCCAACATCTGCTGGATCATCGAAAAAGCAAGAGAGTTCCAGAAAAACATCTATTTCTGCTTTATTGACTATGCCAAAGCCTTTGACTGTGTGGATCACAATAAACTGTGGAAAATTCTGAAAGAAATGGGAATACCAGACCACCTGACCTGCCTCTTGAGAAACCTGGATGCAGGTCAGGAAGCAACAGTTAAACTGGACATGGAACAGACTGGTTCCAAATAGGAAAAGGAGTACGTCAAGGCTGTATATTGTCACCCTGCTTATTTAACTTTTATGCAGAGTACATCATGAGAAACGCTGGGCTGGAAGAAGCTCAAGCTGGAATCAAGATTGCTGGGAGAAATATCAATAACCTCAGATATGCAGATGACACCACCCTTATGGCAGAAAGTGAAGAGGAACTCAAAAGCCTCTTGATGAAAGTGAAAGAGGAGAGTGAAAAGTTGGCTTAAAGCTCAACATTCAGAAAACGAAGATCATGGCATCAGGTCCCATCACTTTATGGGAAATAGATGGGGGAACAGTGGAAACAGTGTCAGACTTTATTTTGGGGGGCTCCAAAATCACTGCAGATGGTGATTGCAGCCATGAAATTAAAAGACGCTTACTCCTTAGAAGGAAAGTTATGACCAACCTAGATAGCATATTCAAAAGCAGAGACATTACTTTGCCAACAAAGGTCCATCTAGTCAAAGCTATGGTTTTTCCAGTGGGTCATGTATGGATGTGAGAGTTGGACTGTGAAGAAAGCTGAGCACAGAAGAACTGATGCTTTTGAACTGTGGTGTTGTGAAGACTCTTGTGAGTCCCTTGGACTGCAAGGAGATCCCACCAGTCCATTCTGAAGGAGATCAGCCCTGGGATTTCTTTGGAAGGAATGATGCTAAAGCTGAAACTCCAGTACTTTGGCCACTTCATGCGAAGAATTGACTCATTGGAAAAGACTCTGATGCTGGGAGGGATTGGGGGCAGGAGGAGAAGGGGACGACAGGGGATGAGATGGCTGGATGAGATCACTGACTCAATGGATAGGAGTTTGAGTGAACTCCGGAAGTTGGTGATGGACAGGGAGGCCTGGCGTGCTACAATTCATGGGGTCACAAAGAGTTGGACACAACTGAGCTACTGAACTGAACTGAAAGAACTGAACTGAAAGAACTGAACTGAAAGCATTTGCACTTATAGTAGGACGATGCTTTTGCACTGACCCAATCATGAAGAAGAACAAGCTGGTTTTGTTCAACACTACCAAGTGCTACAAATCCAGATCTCCAAGCTCTTCTGGGGTCCACAAATGTCCTGTGTCACTGGAGGTGGAGGGGATGTTTACAAAGTCACAGGCGTCTTACACTTGGGGTGTTCTGTGGATCATGTGCTGGCTTCTGTTGAGGAACGCTCTCACCAGGAACTAATAACAGAATTGTTAGCTTAAGCCTAAGGTGTGGGGTCTGAAGTGCCCATGGGAGTGGACAATAGGCCACTGATCAACACTGATGCCGCTATGTCCTCACTCCCAGTCACCCCAGACTCCTCTGTTTCCTTATTTCCTCTCTGATTTTCAGTCTGGCAGAAGTGGAGTAGGGGACATTTGTTTCTTACTCTTGGGATTTTATGATTCACCTACCATAGTTCAGTTCAGTTGCTCAGTCGTGTCCGACTCTTTGCGACCCCATGAATCAAAGCACGCCAGGCCTCCCTGTCCATCACCAACTCCCGGAGTTCACTCAGCCCTTTGCATTTCCTCAGGATATAAGCTTTGAGATTTAAAGTCAGGAAAAGACTCCTCTCCCTCTTCTACCTTTTTACTGTCATGTTTTTTTAGCTTCAAAATGAAAACAGAATGATCTGGCTGCCCAAACAGAGGAAAGGTCTGAAAGTTAAAGGAAAACACAAGAGGAAATCTGTTAATATTTCATGAGAATTCACTCTCCAAATACTACTATCTTACTGACTTTCTGCAAGACAAGCCAGGAGAGATCACACCACCAAAAGTAAAATGAATAGATCATCTGTTGTGTGACCACATTGAAAGGAATTTGACAACTCTGAAGGAAAGATTTGGGAATGAAATAATGGTACCTACACAGGAAACTAAACAGACAAAATATAAGGTAATTAGTACTAAATAGGAATACAAAGTATGTAGCTCAACTATAAACAGTATTTACATAATAAAACTAGCATAAACACTGAATACTAATTAAGCCACAGTTGTGATATACATAAAGTCACAGGCGTGGAGTAATTTGGTGGAAGGTGAGTCAAGTAGGAAAAAAAAAAGTTACTCAGTCAGGTCCAACTCTGGGACCCCAAGGACTGTAGCCTACCAGGCTCCTCCGTCCATGGGATTCTCCAAGTAAGAATACAGGAGTGGGTTGCCATTTCCTTCTCCAGGGGATCTTCCCGACCCAGGGATCAAACTGAGGTCTCTTGTACTGCAGGCAGATGCTTTACCCTCTGAGCCACCAGGGAAGCCCAAGGCAAGTAGAAAAGACAGACTCTAAACCTTCTGTGGATAAAAGTCAGTAGATAATGCCCAAAATAAAATCATTGACAAGTATCAATATATGCATGTTATTTCATAATACATAGGTGTAATAAATATCCAGTATTATTGCTGACATAACAGAATAATCTTTCCCCGGGAATAAGAAAAGGCAAAGCCAGGGACTTAGGTTTTTCATATTAAGCTTTGTAATTTTTTAAACTATAGGCATTTGTTCTTCACTAAAAATTAATTTTAAAAGTATTTCAAATATAAACTGAAGAACTGATAGAATCTGAGCTAGCCATAGTTTTGCAGTCTCTCACTCTTTTGTTTTCTTAAAACAAAAGTAATATATGTACTCGAAATGAAATTAAAAATTAGAGAAAAGTATAACTTGGAAAGTGAAAGCCTCCTGGAATTCCACACCACTCAGAGAATGCCAGTGCAGCCAGTTTAATGGGTAATTTCTGCAAAGAAATTGTTTACCCGAAAAAACAATTGTACTGTGGAAACTCTGCAACTACCTTCTTTATTCTCTAAAAGATCCTTGACATCCTTTTATATCAGTGTTTATGGTTTTAATGGATATACAATATTTCATATTTGGGTACATATCACACACAAAATATGTCATTGTCTGATCTACTATAATGTATTAAATTATTTGTCTGTTGACTTTTCCCGTTCTTCAACAGTATTTAAATGACTATTCCATACATATTTGTTGTTTAGTTGCTAAATCACGTCTGATTCATTTGCAAACCCATGGACTGTAGCCCAAAAGGCTCCTCTGTCCATGGGATTTCCCAGGCAAGAATACTGGAGTGGGTTGCCATTTCCTTCTCCAGGGGATCTTCCCCTATTCAGGGACTGAACCCATGTCTCCTGCAATGACAGGCAGATTCTTTACCACTAAGCCACCCAGGAAAGTTCATACGTATATTTTTGTGTAATTCTAAAAGTGCTTCAGGAGTAGAAATTTTTAAAGTGAAAACAATTGCTCAAAATATATGAGCACTTTACATTTTAATAGACATTGCTAAACAGTCCTTCAAAAACAGTTTTGGGTAGTTGCACAAACACTGGATATGAATGCCCATTATATTTATGCTATGGGTCTTTATGTTCTTTATATAGGACACTAGTAGAAAATTAAGAATTTTTATTTATGATGCTAGGGACTCAGCTGTGTCTGGAATTTGTATATTTAAAACCTAATCTCCAATGTGATTATATTTGAAGAAAGGGTGTATGAAGAAGTGGTAAGAGTTAAATGAGGTGAGAATGGGGCCTGATCCGAAAGGGCTGGTGTCACCAGGGCTGTTTCTCTGCCATGGATACATTGAGAATGTAAACATCTGGCAAACCTTGTAGAGAATTCTCACCAGAAACCAACTCTGCTGGACCTTGGTCTTGGATTGTCTAGCCTCTAGAACCATAAGAAAATAAATTGCTGGTATTTAAAACATATGTTTGTGTTATTTTTTGTTGTTGTTGTTGTTATGCCCATCCAAGCAGACCAATAGATACGGCATTTCACTTAAAACTCGTATGAGTGTGGTACCACTATCTCCAATTTACAGATGAGAAAACTAAGAACTTGCCCAGGTCAGAGAGTTTTTAACTGGTGCTACAGGAGATCAGCCCTGGGTGTTCTTTGGAAGGAATGATGCTAAAGCTGAAGCTCCAGTACTTTGGCCACCTCATGTGAAGAGTTGACTCATTGGAAAAGACTCTGATGCTGGGAGGGACTGGGGGCAGGAGGAGAAGGGGACGACAGAGGATGAGATGGCTGGATGGCATCACCGACTCGATGAACATGCGTTTGAGTGAACTCCGGGAGATGGTGATGGACAGGGAGGCCTGGCGTGCTGCGATTCATGGGGTTGCAAAGAGTCGGACACGACTGAGCAACTGAACTGAACTGAACTGAACAGGAAGTAGACTGTAGTTCCTTTGACGTATAGTCATGTAATCCTTTTCACTAGAAAAGAGTAGTCTTGTTTATTACAATTCCAGCTCACCCAGTAACTTCTACTGTTGGAAACCTAATGAAATCATAAAATGATTGAGCTGGAAAGTTCTTTGGAGATTGTCTAGTGCAGCAAAGGAAGTGAGGCCCTGAAAGATAGAGTAATTGACCCAAAATCACACAGCTAGCTAATGGAAAAACTGGGATTGAAATTCAATTTGACTTCAGTTTAGTGTTCTTTAATTCTGACACAGTCATATTTCAGTTACATTTTTTAATGTACAAATTATTCCTTGCTATGGAAAAATCTATAAATATAGTTATTTTGCAGGTCACAGATTTTATCTTATAAAATAGAGGTTGCCCTTTAAAATCCCAACTGGATTTATTTTGATGCCCTTTGATAAAATTCTGTAGTATGTAATGGCTAATACTTGTTTCAATTTAAAAAAAACACACACACAGTCAGGACTATATTCTTCTATATATGGTTGTATTACAGGACTTAGGGGGCTTACCTGGTGGCTCAGTGGTAAAGAATCTGCCTGCAATGCAGGAGACCCTGGTTTGATCCCTGCGTCAGAAAGATCCCCTGGAAAAGGGAATGGCAGCCCACTCCAGTATTCTTGCCTGGAGAATTCCATGGACAGAGGAGTCTGATGGGCTACGGTCCATGGGGTCACAAAGAGTCAGACATGACTGCGCTACTAACACTTTCACTATTATAGGACTTAATTCATTCAGGGACTGAGGGCTTCCACATCTCATTTCCGTGCTAATTAAGACAGTGATTTCTTCAGTCTTTGGATACGTGCAACAGGAGATGAGAGTTGCATCTGCTTCCTGTGTATCAGGGATGAAGCCCAATATTCAGAAAGCAATAGACTAATTTTCTGGTGATGGAAATCCCCACCAGGACAAAAAAGAAAGAGTCTCCACTGGGAGCCAGAAGTGCTCAAAATTAGCAAATTAAGAGTTACTTTTTGAAAATAATTATCTTCCTTTACAAAGTGGTATTGTTGTTGTTGCTGTTATTGTTTAGTCTCTAAGTCATCTCTTTTTGACCCCATGGACTGTAGCCCACCAGGCTCCTCTGTCCATCAGAATTTTCAGACAAGAATACTCAAGTGGGCTGCCATTTTCTTCTCCAAGGGATCTTCCTGACCCAGGGATCGAACCCAAGTCTCCTACATTGGCAGGTGGATTCTTTAACACTGAGCCACCACAGAAGCCCCATCAATTCAGTTCGGTTCAGTTGCTCAGTCATGTCTGACTCTTTGCGACCCCATGAACTGCAGCACGCCAGCCCTCCCTGTCCATCACCAACTCCCGGAGTTCACTCAAACTCACATCCATCGAATTGGTGATGCCATCCAACCATCTCATCCTCTGTCATCCCTTTCTCCTCCTGCCCCCAATCCTTCCCAGCATCAGAGTCTTTTCCAAGGAGTCAACTCTCCGCATGAGGTAGCCAAAGTACTGGAGTTTCAGCTTTAGCATCATTCCTTCCAAAGAACACCCAGGACCAATCTCCTTTAGAATGGACTGGTTGGATCTCCTTGCAGTCCAAGGGACTCTCAAGACTCTTCTCCAACACCACAGTTCAAAAGCATCAATTCTTTGGAGCTCAGCTTTCTTCCCAGTCCAACTCTCACATCCATATATGACCACAGGAAAAACCGTAGCTTTGACTAGACGAACCTTTGTTGGCAAAGTAACATCTCTGCTTTTGAATATGCTATCTAGGTTGGTCATAACTTTCCTTCCAAGGACTAAGCGTTTTTAATTTCATGGCTGCAATCACCATCTGCAGTGATTTTGGAGCGAAGCCCCATCGATTTCTTTAAATTATTATTTTATTTTTCCAAACTTAATTTTCACATTTAGTTTCATAGACTATCACAGTTGACTTGAAATGACAAAGAGAAGTCAATCACTTCAAGTCTTTTCTACCTCCCTGCAGTATAGTGCATTCAGTAGCTTGGTGATTCAGTGGAATATATGGTGTATAACGGTGGCATTAGGAGCAAAACTAAAAAGTAATATTGATTCACTGAATGTTTCCAAGATTCAGTAGAACTTTGGACTAGAAACAGCCTGAAGACAACTGACTCATGTTTTTTGTAGTGTCCAGGAGAAAAACTGAGCTTTTAAAATATCTTTTAACAATAACATAAGTATTTACTCAATCAACAATGAGTTGCACTTATATTTAGTGAAGTAAACAGAATCATAATATTACTTCTAGTAACATTATCCACAGGAAACTGATTATCAAACTATTTCATTGTTCAAAATGCAATGCTTTTCTCCACTCAGAAGAGCATACAACAGAAGAAAGGCAACAGGAAGCAAGAGAGTGAAGGGAAGAGAGAGTTGGAAAAACCCTCCCTGCACATCACAGTCACTTGTCTGGGAGCGAGCTTTTACAAAATGCAGGTACACGTAGTCCCCAGAGATTCTGATTAAACTGGTGTGGATGGAGACTAGGCATGAATTTCATGCTCAGCTTAGGTTGAAAACTGCTATCATACGAGAATGAACAAACAAACATGAAGGCATATAAAATATCTCAATGACCTTGGGAGAACTGCAGAGAATAGGCACCTCTGTTATCTTAGGAGTGGCATTGTTCTAAGGACAGGGTATCCTATCCCCAAAGACAGATGATGATGATCTCCAAGTCTTGGAAAGGAAACAATTGGCTGTACTGCCTGCTTATTTTCTGAGCTTGAGCAAGGTACTTAACAATTGAGTTGGTGCCTCAATTTTCTCATCTGAAGAATAGGAATTGTAATACTATCTGCCTTATCAGGTTATCATTAGGATAAAATGAGATCACATAAATGGTTTTGCTCAGTGTCTAATACATAGTAAGTTCTCAGTGCATGTTATCTATCCCACTGGGGAAAGTAAGGAGATCATTTCTTTGCCTTTTAATTATTTATGAGGCAAAATATTTACCAAAATTAAAGGCTCAACCAAACCATGGTACATATATTATAGAATAAGAAAAGCAAGTAGAAGTGGTCATCTAATGATGAAGCCCCCTAGTCACAGGTGCACTCAGATTGCTGCAGAATCCCTCATGCAAGCCATGGCAAAGAGTGTGGATGGTGCAATAATGACTTCTCTAAGAGAAAGAGTAGCTAAAGCAAATGTGTGCATGTGTGTGATGTTACTGCTGTTATCTAAGTTGAGAAAACTTGAGTAGATCTATAGACTGAAAGGAAAGAGCCAAATGGTAGTGGGGAAACCGAAGATGAGAGGTATTTGACGGACCAAGAACCTTGAAGTTGCAGGAACTCATGTGGCAGGATCAGCCTCTGATGGAGCAGAGCACAGTCCTCCACTGAAGTGGAAGGAAAGAGCATTAGAGCCATAAAAGCAGATAAATACGTAGGCAGGGCAGGTGAGTGAGCTGAGCGAGTTCTCCCTTAGTGGTCCTTATTTTCTCTGTAAAATATGAGCTGAGGTAGTCAGCAGAGGTTGGAATGGGAGGAAAGGAAGGGAGCAGGGGAGCTTTAAATAGCTGCTGGGGAGGTCCCCAGAGCCCCAAAATATCCCTTACTGCAATAAGTCATTTAGATGGTATTCCTGATTTGTCTTCTTGGAAGATTCTTGAAAGTTTGCAGCCATTGAGAGATAATTAGTTTTCCAAATAGATCCCATTCTGGGAGAACCAATATTGCATTATTTTAATGCAGGCTTTTATAAATAGCAATAAAACATTCTGCCATCTAACCATAAAGAGAGATGACATAAAGTCCTCTGTTCATTGAAATGGGAGATGTTATCTTCTAAAAACTTTGCTGCAAAATACTGTTGCCTTCATACATTGTGAGTTCCTTCTAAATAACTGTCTTTTGGTGGGGGAAGCAGAGGTTAAGAGCTGCAGTTTTTAAAACCAAGATTTTATTTCTGTTTCTAAATAATTAAACTTGTTTCTCTTTTGAAGTGGAACAAGATTTTTTAAAAGGAAAACAAACTACACAAGAAATACAAAAATAGAAAAGTCAAAAATGTAAAAAAAAAAAAAGCCACCCACTTTTGCCATTTTTCTGACTTAACTCTTAGTCAAAAAAAAAAAAGAAACATGTATTTCATGTAGTTTGAGCTAATGAATAAAAGGTCAAAGAGCTGAGGAAAAATAATAAAAAGCATAAAAACAATTGAGAGCTATGAAGAACGCATTGGAGCAAACCACTTTGCAGATAGAATTTATGCTTGAAGGCCATAGGCAAGCCAGAACTGGAAAATATAGCTGAAAGCCTAAAAGGTACAGTGATAAGAAAACATAGCAAAGGCCATGAAATAGCCCTTCAGGGGTCTAATCTCAAGTTCCTGAGAAGATTAGAACTTTAACAGATAGAGCACTAGTTCCAAAGCCAGCCAAAACAAAATGAAAGTGGTTGCCTCCAAAAGGAATCAGAGACTCACCCGATCTGGGGGAAAAAAAAAGAAAATTATAATAAATTATAATAAGAATGAATAATAATTGCTTTTTTATGTATCAGCACTGAGTATCTCTCTAATATCTGTTGCTACATTTTCCATTCATGTCATTATGGAATTCAATTCATTTCAATAAAAATATCTACATTACTTGAACCCAGGCTGTGAAAATATATAGAGGTATACATAGATACGTGTATGTGTGCTCAGTTCCCCAGTTTTTTCAATTCTTTGTGACACTATGGACTGTAGCCTGCCAGGTCCTCTGTCCATGGGATTCTCCAGGCAAGAATACTGGAGTGGGTTGCCATTTCCTCCTCCAGGGGATCTTCCTGACCCAGAGATTGAACCTGTGTCTGTTGTATTTCCTGCATTGACAGGCAGATTGTTTAGCACCAGCTCCACCTAGGGCTTCCCTGGTGGCTCAAAGGTTAAAGTGTCTGCCTGCAATGTGGGAAACCCAGGTTCGATCCCTGGGCTGGGAAGCTCCTCTGGAGAAGGAAATGGCAACCCACTCCAGTATTCTTGCCTGGAGAATCCCTTGGAGAGAGGAGCCTAGTAGGCTACAGTCCATGGGGTCGCAAAGAGTTGGACATGACTGAGCGACTTCACTTTCACAGCTCCACCTGGGAAGCCCATATACACATGTATGCATGCATGCTAAGTTGCCTTGGTCACATCTGATTCTTTGCGTATCAGTTCAGTTCAGTTCAGTCGCTTGGTCGTGTCCAACTCTTTGCGACCCCATGAATTGCAGCACGCCAGGCCTCCCTGTCCATCACCAACTCCTGGAGTTCACTCAAACTCACATACATTGAGTCAGTGATGTCATCAGCCATCTCATCCTCTGTCGTTCCCTTCTCCTCCTGCCCCCAATCCCTCCCAGCATCAGTCTTTTCTAATGAGTCAACTCTTCGCATGAGGTGGCCAAAGTCCTGGAGTTTCAGCTTTAGCATCATTCCTTCCAAAGAGCACCCAGGACTGATCTCCTTACTAATTCCTTATTTTTGTTGTTGTTGTTTCATTTGAAGGATCTCTACATAATAATCCATTAGTAGATTGTATTATTGTTCAAACTGATGGGCTGCCACTCCCTGAAGGTGGATCATACTTTCTCAGGACACTGATTTCAAGTTTTACCATATGGCCTGCTCTGTCCAGTGAGATGAGAGCAGAAGTGACATGTATCTGTGCAGAGTTAGCACAGCAGGCCTGAGGCCATTAGGCTTAGGAAGGCCCACTTTCAAGGCTCGCACTTGGTTGGTGTAGGGGAGCTTGGTTTCAGAAAGGTTCCCATCATTCTCTCGTAAAAAGAGCGCACTGTACCTAAACTATTGGCTCAGTGTGGTTTATGGAGTTCAAAACTGAGGTATGTGCTAGGCACAGCGTGCTTATGTGACTATCCTCCAATCAAATCCTTGGGTGGTGAGTCTCTAATGAGCTTCCCTGACAAACAACACTTCAGATATGTTTGTACGATTTGATGCTGGAAGAACTAAACCCACCTGTGTGACTCCACTGGGAGAGAATTCTTGGATACATGTGCCTAATATTCTCCACAGTTTGCATCATGCACTTTTTCCTTTGCTGATTTTGCTTCATATTCTTTCATGGTAGTAAATCACCACAGGAGTACATGCTGTGGGTTTAGTGAGCCCTTCTAGTGAACCACTATATCTAGGGGTGATCTTGGGGACCCCAGACACAGTGTCACTTCCGGGAAGTCCTTCATGGCTTTTTCTCCCCTCTCATGACAAGTGTCACTGCTCCAGCTAGAGGTGGTTCTGCCTTCTGGGTCTCAGACTGCAGATGACATGACAGAGCTGGAGACAACCTAAAACTGACTGACATGAGGTTTTAAGATTTTGGAATTTCCATTTACACAACAAAACCTAACCTTTTCTAACTGATCTATAATTCCAGCAATACCTTTGCATAGTCCTTTCTTGCTCCCGAACCTTGTCTTATATAAGTTACTTTGACCATCCCCAAACCATAGTAGTGATATTTCTGTGCTAGAGACCAACTGGGTCCTTATCTTTTTCCCCAATAACACATGACATTAGGCAAACAAATCTCTACTCAATTTGAAGCAGAGTTGCATGGAGTTGACTGTGTAAGCAAGAGGAATAGCAAATTAGTCACTGCAGTCTAAAAGTTACAACTTTCTATCTGAGGTTCCTATTAGTGTTTATTATTATTATTATTATTTTGGTTTTTGGCCTTTTGTTTTCTTCTGTCCACAGCACCTTAATAGGCAGAGGTGTGTTTCCAGGCCTCTGGTCATCCATCAGTTTAGACTGTTCTGGTTGTTAAGTTTCTTTGAGATGATCTTGTAAAACTACTAAATTAGATATGATTTATGTCACATAGTTTATATTTTAAATCATACTGAATCAAACATAATCAACCTAGATAGCATATTCAAAAGCAGAGACATTCCTTTGTCAACAAAGGTTCGTCTCGTCAAGGCTATGGTTTTTCCTGTGGTCATGTATGGATGTGAGAGTTGGACTGTGAAGAAGGCTGAGCACCGAAGAATTGATGCTTTTGAACTGTGGTGTTGGAGAAGACTCTTGAGAGTCCCTTGGACTGCAAGGAGATCCAATCAGTCCATTCTGAAGGAGGTCAGCCCTGGGATTTCTTTGGAAGGAATGATGCTGAAGCTGAAACTCCAATACTTTGGCCACCTCATTCGAAGAGTTGACTCATTGGAAAAGACTCTGATGCTGGGAGGGATTGGGGGCAGGAGAAGGGGATGGCAGAGGATGAGATGGCTGGATGGCATCACTGACTCGATGGACGTGAGTCTGAGTGAACTCCGGGAGTTGGTGATGGACAGGGAGGCCTGGTGTGCTTCGATTCATGGGGTTTCGAAGAGTCAGACACGACTGAGTGACTGAACTGAACTGAACTGAATCAAACATAAATCTCAAATTTGCCAGTACTCAATTTATTAATTATCTATCGAAAGTGAAAGTCACTCAGTCATGTCTGACTCTTTGCAACCACATGGACTATAGCTTGCCAGGCTCCTCTGTCCATGAAATGCTCCAGGCAAGAATACTGGAGTAGGCTTCCATTTCCTTCTCCAGGGGATCTTCCCAACCCAGGGATCCTACCTAGTTCTCCTGCATTGCAGGCAGACTCTTCACCATCTGAGCCACTATCTATTGCTGTAATAAAAAATTACTCCAAAATATATTGGCTTAGAATAAGAATGAGCATTCATTATCTCATACAACTTCAATTCATCAGGAATTCAGGAAAATCTTAACTGAGTAGTTCTGGCTCAGAAAACTAATCAGTTTGCAGTCAAGATTTGACCAAGGCTTCTGTCCTCTTCAGGCTTGACCAGGACTGGAGGATCTGCTCTTATGGTGGCTTGTTTGCATGGTGGATAAGTTAATGCTGTCTGTTGCCAAGTTCCTCACCACATGTGTTCTCCACAGGGCTGCTGGAGCATCCCCAAGATGTAACAGCTGGCTTCCTCTAGGGAGTAATCCAAAAGAAAATAGAGAGAAATCCACAACGCTTTTTATTATTTTACCCTGGAAACCATAAATCATTACTTCTACCACATTTTATTCCTTTGAAGTCCATCACTAAGTCTAGCTCACATTCAAAAGGAGAGAAATTAGATTTCACCTTCAGAAAAAAAGAGTGTCAAAAAATCTGTGAACATATGTTTAAAATCATCACATCCATGTAGGTCATTATTGCTGCTCATCAGCATGTTCAGTTCTTCCTGACTCTGGGCACACTGAAAACAGTGAATTAATTTCCTGCTCCCTCATGTTGGGTGGGGCCATGTGACTAGATCTGGCCAATGGGTTTTGAATAGACTATTTAGTAAATACTTTTGGAAAATTGGCTATTTATGTGGAAAAAGATAAGTCATTCTTCATGCCACTGCCAAAAATAAAATGCAGATGAGTTAAAGAAGTAAAGAAGAAAATCAGTAATGTGAAAACTTTCAAAGAAAGTTTATAATATTTCATGATATTGGAGAAGAATTTCTTCTTCCATATGTTTGTGTTTCAAGACACAAATATATAAAGATAAAATTTATCTTCAACAAAAGACTTAACCAACAAAGTGAAAGGTAAGACACAAGTTGGAAGAGGACCTATGTAACCCATGTAATCAGCAAAGAATCCAGAATATATACAGAAGTCATAGAAAAACCATGCAGAAAAAATAATGGATCAGTAAACAAATAAATAAATAAACAATGATACAATAAGACAAATCACAGAAGAGGAGATGGAGATGAATGATGTTCAATGTCACTAGTTAACCAGGAAAATGCAAATGAACTACAATGAGATACCATTTGGCACATGTCATGTTGCAAAAATTAAATCTGAGAGCAGAAACTCTTAACCAGGTAGTGCAATTGCTGGTGCAAATGTCAATTAGTACAAGCATGATGAAGAGCAATAGAACAAAAGCCAATAAAATTTAAAATATAGTATACAACCCAGAAGTTCCACATCTATTTCCACCTTCTTGACCTTGGAGAAGCACAGGGAATATGTGCACAAGGAGACATTGTGAAGATGCTTCCTGAAGCACTAGTTAGAATAATAAGAACCTGGAAATAGCTTGACAATTTCTCAAATGTAAAATGGAATATTATTCAGCCATTAAATGAACCAGATCTCCATTTACCAGCATGGCAAATGTACCATGTTGGTAAAATCTCAAAAATCAATAATGAGTGAAAAAGCAATTTGCAAAATGGCATGCATAATATGATCTAATTTATGTAAATTTCAAAACATGTAAAACAATGCCACATAGTGTTATTGAATAAAGAAATCAGAAGAAAAAATTAAAAACCCTGTATGCATTTCAAGGTTGAGTTTACTACTAGGGAAAAAAATAGGCAAAGGGACTGGGGAGTAGAAGAGGAGTAGTTTGCTGTATCAGGCATTTTTTTTCTATTTTCTAGAAAGAGATGTGAAGCAGATATAGGAAAATATTCCCATTAGCTTAATACTTGTTACTGAATGCATATTATTGCTATTTTCCATAATTTCCGATGTGTTTGAAGAAATTTCAAATTTGAACACTAAAATTTTGCTTTAAGAAAACCACTGGACTAGATTATCTCAGTTTCTTATTATATTAAAATTTGTGATTCTAATGGGTACAGGGATAATCCATAAATCATGATGAGTGACATAAGATTCTGGGCTTTAAAAATCAACCTGCACTAGCAATTCCTGTAAGATGATTTCTGTATATGACATACCAAATCCATGGTCCCTGGAGCAAGACTCACTGATGCCTCTGGCCCAGGAAAGTCCACATGCTACCTAAAGTTCTGTCACTTTACAACAGGTTGCTGCAATTATTTCATTTCTGGAAAATATCTTTCAAATCATTTATCTGTATATCCTCAAAAGAAGTAAAATGGTTTGCACTCTACTGCGTGTTTCCAACTAATAGAAAAAAAAAGTTTCTGTTTCAAAAGAAATAGGTTCAAGGTATTCAATTTCCTCTTTCCCAAAAAACCAATCCAATCACATTTGAATTTATTAGGAATGAAAAACACACATAATCTGCATCATGTCCTAATTTCCAAAGAAGTTTTTGAGAAGAGTGGAAAACATATGAATTATACTTTGATTATAACTGTCACTTCCTGGACACAGCTGGATTACAAAAAATTGTGAAATTGCTTAAATTAAAAAAAAAATCCAAACATTCTAGTTTTGCTTACAAGAGAAAAATCTAACTTTTTCCCACAGGAAAGAATCTTATTATGTTTCTAATCACATTTGGGGCTGGATGGGACTGAACAGTGTAGATAAGACTCCAATGTTCCAGATGCTTATCCTGAATAAATCTCCAAACTTTGAAGGGACTGCCTGAAAGTTAATCTTTTTCAGCTTTGAGCTTGAGATGGCCAATAATGAACAATAAAATATAAAGTTGATCCATTTTCCAGTCTTTTCCATCATTATAGTACAATATCAAGAGCTAATTTAATCCATAGTGTTTCTGCACTGGGTGTGACTGCATATATATGAATGAGTATGTGCACGTGAAGCATTGTTTAAAAATATCTTCTCCATCCAAGGACTAAGAATTACTCTCTCTCAATAGCAGAGGTTTGCAAGTCTCCACACTATGGACTGTGTTTTGGATTTGGGCTAAAAAAATAATCAGGAAAAAAATTATTGAATTATCCTAATCATAAATTGTCTGTTCTAATTTGTCAAGATTATTTCTTTAAACCACTTTATTCTGTTTGTCTACCTTTCATTCATTCAATAACACATCAGTGTTTTCTGAGTAGGGAGTTGGTGATGGACAGGGAAGCCTGGCGTGCTGCGATTCATGGGGTCGCAAAGAGTCGGACACGACTGAGTGACTGAACTGAACTGAACTGAACTCTGAGCATATTCTTTACAAGGCATTCCACAGTCAAGCCTATGAAATTATAAAGCAATATGTCATTTTCTGTTTTCCATATCAGTTAAGCTGTAGGAAAATTAAGTCACAAAATTCTTAGTGAAAGGTATGATTTCAGTCCTATTTTCTGATCCCTGGCAATACTGGTGGTGATGATTCTGTATCACTGCAGTCAATGTACAGCCAGTAACTCAGCAAAATTAGACAGAATGTGACTACAAGAGGAAATCAAAATGATTTGTGAAGCAAGAATTTATCACATTTTCCAGGAAAAACCACACAGTACCCCGAAATGAAAACCATTAGAAGAAAAATGCATTTCATTAGCCTGGTTTTCTAAGGATGATTGGGTTATAAAACTAGTTTGCCTTGTTTTAATCCTGTCCTCCACCCTCTGTCATACATCCTTACATTGTTATGAGTGTTTCATGATTGTCTTGGGATCTTTATGAGAAGGGAGAAAAAGAAAACACAAAACATTTTTTTAGAATATTGTTAGAAAAAATGGATTGTTATATCAGACCCTTCAGTTAGTTTCTTTCCCTAGGAAATTTCAACAGAAACCCCAACCTCTATTACCTCACAAACACTATATGAGTCCATCTTCAGGACCATATGATGGTGTTAATTCTCAGACTGTCACTAGACCCATGACACAAAGAGTGGAAGACTGAAAATTTATGTGTCTGTGTGGGTGTGCATGTGTGTGTCAGCGTGTGTGTTTCCATGCCATGCATGTAGAGAGAAAGACACAGAAAAAAAGAGAAAGACTGGAAAATAGGAAAACTAAAAGAGGGGAACTATTTGAAAGAAAGTAAAACAGCAGAAATCCTTCTTGAATTACTATAGGCCAATTAAAATTTATGATAGAAATTTCACCATGAGGTAAAAAGAGAAAGGGCTGGAAATGACTCCTTTTTTTAA
This sequence comes from Bubalus bubalis, assembly GCF_019923935.1. Lineage (NCBI taxonomy): Eukaryota > Metazoa > Chordata > Mammalia > Artiodactyla > Bovidae > Bubalus > Bubalus bubalis. The sequence continues at coordinate 22,247,861 of NC_059176.1, forward strand.
ACAAATGAACTGAACAGAAAAAGAACTGGTGGTTCTTGTTAACATGGCAATGGTTTTGCAACTATCAATAAAGTTAAAATTCTATAAATAAAGTGGTCTGAGAGATGAACTGTACGGTTTGGAACAACAACACTGCCAACACTGGGGAGGGGTTCAGCATGTTCTCCTCCCATAGTCAGTCCTCTGTATGCTCAGTTCTTCATCCAAGGGTTCAACTATGGATCGAAAATACTAAACATTTTTTTTCAAAAAGTTCCCCAAAGCAACACTTGAACATGTTACAAGCTCAGCAACTATTTATATAGCATTTACAGTGTAGCAGGTGTTACAAATAATCTAGAAACGATTTAAAGTATATGAGAAGATGTGTGTAGGTTATGTGCAAATACCAAACCACTTTACATAATGGACTTGAGTCTCCGAGGATTTTGGTATCCATAGGGATGTCCTGGAAGCAGTCCCTGGCAGATACCAAGGGGTGACTATATTTTAAGGTTATATTCACAGATATCTGAAGTCTATACAGGCTCTGATTTCTGATTCTAAAATACCAGAACAATGAAATTAAAACATCCAGAATCTGCAAGTTAAAAGGGAATACACACCCTGGTGGGAAAACTATAGAATAACCAATACTGTAACACAATTTGGTAAAACTATTGGCTTCCATTGGAAAAGACCCTGATGATGGGAAAGATTGAGGTCAGGAGGAGAAGGGGTCAACAGAGGATGAGATAATTGGATGGCATCACCAACTGAATGGACATGAGTTTGAGCAAACTCTGAGAAATAGTGAAGGACAAGGAAGCCTGGTGTGCTGCAGTCCATGGGGTTGCAAAGAGTCAGACACAACTGAGGGACTGAATAACAATTAGCCTTCGAGACTGAGAATGCACTACCATCCAGGCCCAAAAACAAGCTACTAAAGGTTGAATACAGCCTGCCCTCGGATTATCAATAAAGAATTTTTATATTTTAGATAATAGGGAAACTATTATATATGTGTATATTTATGTATGTGTGGAAAATATCTAAAGGATATGTAATGTGAGCCTGGTAGGCTGCAGTCCATGGGGTTGCTAAGAGTCGGACACGACTGAGTGACTTCACTTTCACTTTTCACTTTCATGCATTGGAGAAGGAAATGGCAACCCACTCCAGCATTCTTGCCTGAAGAATCCCAGGGACGGGGGAGCCTGGTGGGCTGCCATCTATGGGGTCGCACAGAGTCGGACACGACTGAAGCGACTTAGCAGCAGCAGCAGCAGCAGTGATATTGTACTCGTGATCTTTGAGAGTTGAAAATGTGATCCTGTGGTTTGTTTGTTTTTTTTAATTTACTGCAATGTGTATGTATTGCTTTGTAGTATTAAAATGTTATGAAAAATAAAAATAAAATAGCAAAGTCATAAAAAAGAGATAAGAAGAAGATAGTGGAGCACACTCAAAGGAAACAAGACACAAGAAAATTATATGAATAAAATAGCTTGATTTGAAATCAACAGACATTTATGTATTTTGAGGAGAAAACAGAATTACAAAACCCAAAAAGAAAACTCAAGAAATAATTGAACAAGCCATGTAAAACTGAGGGACGGTAAGCTTTGTAATGTTAAATAAATTACAGATACAGAATGTAATGATACCAGTGTTATAAAGTCAAATTAAAAGTTATAATCTAACTAAAAAAGCTTAGGCAGTAAGCTCCAGAAAACAGGAGAAAAAAGCCCTGAGATTTCTTCATCTTTCATGGGGTAGAGTCAGAAGCTTCTAACTGTGGATGATGAAGTAACAGTAACTTAAAGATGTTTAAATGTATAAATATACTTCAAGGAAAAGCAAAATAATAAAAATATAGATAAGCAAATAAAGGTTGATAATACCCCCAAATTACTTTAGAAAATTATAATATAATCAGAATTTTTGTAATATACTTAAAGCAATACTCAGTGGAAATTTGTACCATGTTATTCAAGACTAAATACTAAAAATAAGTTAATAAAGGTAAATCAATACAGAAAAAAACAAAAGTAAAAGTAATTTTTTGTATAATATAAATAAAACAAGAGATATCATGAGCAAAACAAGAAGGGTTCTTGGAGCAGTGGAGAAAACAACATGAAAACAGGTTCAGTTCAGTTCAGTCGCTCAGTCATGTCCGACTCTTTGCGACCCCATGAATCGCAGCACAACAGGCCTCCCTGTCCATCACAAACTCCAGGAGTTCACCCAGACTCACATCCATCAAGTCAGTGATGCCATCCAGCCATCTCATCCTCTGTCATCCCCTTCTCCTCCTGCCCCCAATCCTTCCCAGCATCAGAGTCTTTTCCAAGGAGTCAACTCTTCGCATGAGGTGGCCAAAGTACTGGAGTTTCAGCTTCAGCATCATTCCCTCCAAAGAAATCCCAGGGCTGATCTCCTTCAGAATGGACTGGTTGGATCTCCTTGCAGTCCAAGGGACTCTCAAGAGTCTTCTCCAACACCACAGTTCAAAAGCATCAATTCTTTGATGCTCAGCCTTCTTCACAGTCCAACTCTCACATCCATACGTGACCACAGGAGAAACCATAGCCTTGACTAGACGAACCTTTGTTGGCAAAGTAATGTCTCTGCTTTTGAATATGCTATCTAGGTTGGTCATAACTTTCCTTCCAAGGAGTAAGTGTCTTTTAATTTCATGGCTGCTGTCACCATCTGCAGTGATTTTGGAGCCCCAAAAAATAAAGTCGGACACTGTTTCCACTGTTTCCCCATCTATTTCCCATGAAGTGATAGGACCAGATGCCATGATCTTTGTTTTCTGAATGTTGAGCTTTAAGCCAACTTTTCCACTCTCCACTTTCACTTTCATCAAGAGGGTTTTTAGTTCCTCTTCACTTTCTGCCATAAGGGTGGTGTCATCTGCATATCTGAAGTTATTGATATTTCTCCCAGCAATCTTGATTCCAGCTTGTGTTTCTTCCAGTCCAGCGTTTCTCATGATGTACTCTGCATATAAGTTAAATAAGCAGGGTGACAATATACAGCCTTGACGTACTCCTTTTCCTATTTGGAACCAGTCTGTTGTTCCATGGCCAGTTCTAACGGTTGCTTCCTGACCTGCATACAGATTTCTCAAAAGGCAGATCAGGTGGTCTGGTATTCCCATCTCTTTCAGAATTTTCCACAGTTGATTGTGATTCACACAGTCAAAGGCTTTGGCATAGTCAATAAAGCAGAAATAGATGTTTTTCTGGAACTCCCTTGCTTTTTCCATGATCCAGTGGATGTTGACAATTTGATCTCTGGTTCCTCTGCCTTTTATAAAACCAGCTTGAACATCAGGAATTTCACGGGTCACATGTTGCTGAAGCCTGGCTTGGAGAATTTTGAGCATTACTTTACTAGCGTGTGAGATGAGTGCAATTGTGCGGTAGTTTGAGCATTCTTTGGCATTGCCTTTCTTTGGGATTGGAATGAAAACTAACCTTTTCCAGTCCTGTGGCCACTGCTGACTTTTCCGAATTTGCTGGCATATTGAGTGCAGCACTTTCACGGCGTCATCTTTCAGGATTTGAAAGAGCTCAACTGGAATTCCATCACCTCCACTAGCTTTGTTCGTAGTGATGCTTTCTAAGGCCCACTTGACTTCACATTCCAGGATGTCTGGCTCTAGGTCAGTGATCACACCATCGTAATTATCTGGGTCATTAAGATTTTTTTTGTACAGTTCTTCTGTGTATTCTTGCCACCTTTTCTTAATATCTTCTGCTTCTGTTAGGTCCATAGCATTTCTGTCCTTTATCAAGCCCATCTTTGCATGAAATGTTCCTTTGGTATCTCTAATTTTCTTGAAGAGATCTCCAATCTTTCCCATTCTGTTGTTTTCCTCTATTTCCTTGCATTGATTGCTGAAGAAGACTTTCTTATCTCTTCTTGCTATTCTTTGGAACTCTGCATTCAGATGCTTATATCTTTCCTTTTCTCCTTGGCTTTTCACTTCTCTTCTTTTCAGCTATTTGTAAGGCCTCCCCCAGACAGCCATTTTGCTTTTTTGCATTTTTTTTCCATGGGGATGGTCTTGATCCCTGTCTCCTGTACAATGTCACGAACCTCATTCCATAGTTCATTAGGCACTCTATCTATCATATCTAGGCCCTTAAATCTATTTCTCACTTCCACTGTATAATCATAAAGGATTTGATTTAGGTCATACCTGTATGGTCTAGTGGTTTTCCCTGCTTTCTTCAATTTAAGTCTGAAAACAGGTAACTGCCAGCAAATCTCAAAAAAAAAAAAAAAAAAAAGGAAGAAATTACAAAATTGCAAAGTTAAAAATAAGTGGAAAATGATTAGCAAAAATATTTTGTAAAATTCTTCCTATAAATTTGACATATCTGGATAAACTAAATATTATTTCTAAACAATTTCAGAAAAATATTACTAAAATTAACTCAAGAAAGCTAAAATTGACTAATTAGTGTTCAAATCTTGGAGAAGGCAATGGCACCCCACTCCAGTATTCTTGCCTGGAAAATTCCATGGACGGAGGAGCCTGGTAGGCTGCAGACCATGGGGTCGCGAAGAGTCGGACACGACTGAGTGACTTCACTCTCACTTTTCCCTTTCATGCATTGGAGAAGGAAATGGCAACCCACTCCAGTGTTCTTGCCTGGAGAATCCCAGGGACAGGGGAGCCTGGTGGGCCGTCCTCTATGGGGTCGTACAGAGTCGGACACGACTGAAGCAACTTAGCAGCAGCAGCAGTGTTCAAATCTGATTATATTCTGATGAGTCTAATAAGAACTTGCCTTCTAGGGAGAAGAGTCCAGAATGTTTTAAAAAATAAAAAAAGTTGAATATATCTGTGAATGGGAGAGATCATTTCAATGATATTTACAGTGTTCCACAAATAACTAGTAAAAGAACATCTCAAAATACTCTTTCCCAAGGCAGCATAATGTCAACACTCAATCTCAACAAAAGAGCCCACAAAAAGGACAACAGATCAATCTCATTTATAATGAAAACAATGAAAAATATTCCAAGTAAAACTTAGCAAACATATTTCAGTAGCACATTTAAAGATCAATACACCATAAACAAGTAAGCAGGGTTTTTTCAGAAACATAAGCATGATCTATGGAAATCCATCATAGGAACCATTTAATAATAACTCATCATTACAGGTAAATTTAAAACAAGTTATCATTTCTGTATATAATAAAAATACTATTTAGTAAAATTCAAAAATTCCTGCTACATTTGGAAGGGAGCCTTTAATAATTGGTATACAATTGATAACAGATTTACTAAGCAAAACATCTTTTAATGGTTAAACATCAACAGCTTACCCATCAGGTTAAGAACAAGGTAAAAAAATTTTAGTATTATTCAACATTGTTCTGAAAATACCAATCAATTCAATTACCTAAAAGGGAAAAGATAAGAGTTTTAGAGGAAAGGAGTAGCAAAACTATCTATAGATGACATAACTGTTATCTGAACAACCCTAGAGAATCAAAAGAAAGAAAACATGAATGAATGAAAGAGAGTGGATGGGGAAAAAAAGAAAGAGAATGAGAGAAAGAAAGAGTGAAAGATACAGTAAGAGAGAGGGAAAGGAAGGCAGCAGGAAAAGGGGAAGGGAGAAAGGGAGGCAGGGAGCAAAGAAACTACAAAATATTTCAGTTAGTTGTTACAAAACTGGTATCCTAAAAATCCAGTTGTTTTCCTGTGTAAAAACCATAACCATTTTAAAAATAGCAGTGTAAGACAAGATCGTATTTGCCAACACCAATACTCATGTAGACCCAAATATTCATGTACAACTTGGTAATAAAATAAGAAATGGATATGGAACCTCACAATTTTCTTAAGAGTCATAAAAATATGAACTACTGGAAATATATATATATATATGTAGAAATAATAATTACTTTATAATCTCCTCTCCATCTCATTATGTAATTTTATCACTTTGGCTTTCAGAAAGATTAGATTAACTTGAGATTCCTTCACATTTTTCCAAAATGCTATAGATGGAAGGCAAAAATCACATAATGAGAGGGCTTTACAAATCCACAGCATTTGTGAATTACTGAAGTGTGATCTGTAAAAAACTTTTACTTCATATAAGGAAACCACACAGGACTGGGTCTCCCGGGAAGGTGGCAGGTGCAGGTTGGCTAAAATCATGGAACTTTTGTTAAGTTTCTATACTTATCTGGAAACAGATCATATTACATTGTTCAAGATAATGACACATTGAAATGTCTTTGAATTGAAAAATAAAATGTCAAAAACAAAAAAAGAATAAAAATAATAAATATTCAATAATGAGCTGACTCATTGGAAAAGACACTGATGCTGGGAAAGGTTGAGGGCAGGAGGAGAAGGGGGTGACAGAGGATGAGAAGGTTGGATGGTATCACTGACTCAATGGACATGAGTTTGAGCAAGCTCCAGGAGACGGTGAAGGACAGAGAAGCCCGCAGGTGTGCTGCAGTCCACAAGGTTGCAAAAAGTCAGACAAGACTTAGCAACTGAACAACAAATAAATATTACAGTTTTCTATAAATTAATCTAAACACATGGTGTGATAGCATTTTTTTGGTAAAGAGACAAACTATTTTTGAACTTTAATTGCTGAAAGACATTATGCTAAGTGAAGTAAGCTGGACACAAAAGAACAATATCACATGATCTCACTTATATGTGAAATCTAAAAAAGTTGATTCACAGAAGCACAGTAGAACAATGATTGCCAGAAGCAGGGAGGTGGGGGGAAAGGAAGATATTGATCAAAGGGTACAGAGTTATAAGTTGTGTAGGATGAATAAATTCTAAAGCTTTAATGTGCAGCATGGTAACTAGTTAATAATACCATATTATTTACTGAAAATGTGCTAAGAGTAGATATCAGGTACTTTCACCACAAGTTGAAAAGAAAGTGTTAATCACTTAGCACATCCAACTCTTTGCCACCCCATGGACTATAACCCACCAGGCACCTCTGTCTGGAATTCTCCACATACACACAAAAAATTATAACTATGTAAGGAGACTGATATGTTAGTTTCACTGTACTAATCATTATTGGGGCTTCCCTCATAGTTCAGTTGGTAAAAAATCTGCCTGCAATGCAGGAGACCTGGGTTTGATCCCTGGGTCAGAAAGATCCCCTGGAGAAGGAAATGGCAAACCTACTTCAGTATTCTTGCCTGGAGAATCCCATGGACAGAGGAGCCTGGCAGGCTAAAGTCCATGGGGTCGCAAGAGTCGGACACGGCTTAGCAACTAAACCAACCAACCAGTGGACATGGATTGGGCAAACTCTGGGAGATGGTGAAAGAGAGGAAGGCCTGGTGTGCTGCAGTGCATGGGGGGTCACAAAGAGTTGGACATGACTGGGCGAATGAACAACAACAGTAATCATCTTACTATATACAACAACAATTTACAATGTGCAATATATAAAGACTTCATGTTGTATACTCCAAATATACACAATTTTTAGTTTAAAAATAAAATTTTAAATAAAGTTTAATTGGGAAAAAAATATATATATAAAAGAATAGCCAGAAAATTCTGAAAAAGAACAGTTATGAGAGGGCAGGGGTGGAGAGCAGAGGGAACCGTAGGTGGTAGCCAGATTATGGAATGGTTACAAAGAGCCCCGAAATATAAACTAGTTAGCTACAGTTAGCTTTTTAAAGAAAGAGTAAAGCTGAAGTCTTCCTTCAATCTTCATATGAAAATAAATTTCAACTGGTTTAAACTTTGAAGGAAAAATAATGAAATTACAACCATAATAAAGAATATTTTTCATAATTCTGAAGTTGAAAAACTTTCTTAATCAAGACTAGAAAATTCAGAGCCATTACAGAAAATGCTGGTAAATTCCCCTCATGAAAACTTAAAACTTTTGTGTGGCTAAAACCAAATAATATAAACAAAGACAAAGTCAAAATAAAAAAAAAAATTGAGGGAGAATATTTGCAATATATTCAAAAGTAAAAGGCTAGTCTCCTTAAAATATAAAACTGTCCTAAAAATCTATAAGGAAAATACCCAAAATCCTTTAGAAAAATGTGGATTAATAAGCATTTCACTGAAAAATAAACACATATGGCTTATAAGCAGATGGAAGGATGCCCAATCCTTTTCATAAATAAATGTAAATTAAAGCAAAATAAAGATAGCAGTTTTTAGCTTCCAGATTGGCAATAGTTTGATAGTATACAATTTTTGCAGGGTTGTGAGGAAAAAGGCATTATCACACACTGGCAGTGAGTGTACACAGTGTCATAACTTCCTTAGAAGGCAGTTTGACAGTGTCTATGAAAGCTAAAAGTTTGCATATCCTCCAACTCAGAAATTTGATCTTGAGGAATTTATCCTATACGTAGAGTTTCACATGTGTGTAACTGCAAATGTATCCCCCAAAACACTTTGGAGCATAGTTGGTCATATTAAAAAATAAAAACAATTAGGAACAACTGAACTACCAATCCAGTTAGAGGGTTTTAGTTCAGTTCAGTTCAGTTCAGTCACTCAGTCGTGTGTGACTCTTTGCGACCCCATGAATCGCAGCACGCCAGGCCTCCCTGTCCATCACCAACTCCCAGAGTTAGAGGGTTTAGTCGGTACTAATTCTGGGACTCCACTGCCTAGGCTATTATTCGGGTGGCTCCAAAATTTCCTAGCTCTGTGACCCTGAAGAAGCATCTTAACCTCACTGTGCCTTCATGTCCTCATCGGTAAGGTGTTGTTAAAAGAAGTATCTATTTCATAGAATTGTTGTTGAGAATAAATGGGTTAATACATATTAAGTGCTTTTGACACAATATGTATCACATGGATATAAAAGTATATGTGATATTTGTAATATTTTAATGTCATATTTTAATTATATTTGCAATAATATTTTAAAGTTATAAAAAATTGTAAGTATTTTAAATTGTCATATTTTAAAATTATTTTAAAACAATGTAAGTTCATTGTATGAAAAAATCTACAGGATATATTGTTACACTCAAAAAATATGAGAAATAACAGAGTGCATGTTATGCTTGGAGGTATGTCCAAAGAGATATGTGTTCACATAAATCTCCAAAACAATATGTGAACATCTAAATGCATCCCACGCTTCTCACAGGATGCACAAGAACTGCTGATGGTTGTTGCCCAAGGGGAAAGTGTTCACGATTTGAGGTCAGAAGCAGATATTTTAGTGTATACTTTTGCATGGCTTGACATTTTTACCTTGGAACTACATTAATTTTACAACTTAAAAATCTAGGTTGTTATTTTTTAAAGAAATTGAAACAGAGAGCTAATTAAAGAGGTCCTGATATTAAATTATAGTTCTCAGCCTTATTCAAGAATAATGTTACAGTACATAACCTCCTTCTTCTATCGGATGCCCTTCTGACTTATGATTACATGGTCCATCAAACTCCATAAAACAGAGCAACTGGCATAATGAAAACACCAAACTGTTTTGTGACTATAGTGTTTTGTGATTAAAATGCTTATCAGCAGAGATAACCCCCCCAAAATTTCAAGCTTGAAAATAGAAAGCAAGAATTCTCAGCACAAATCCTCAGCCCACTCAACATCCCACAGTTGGTTACTATATGCAATGCACAAATGTGCACAAATGACTTGTCTTTCCATGGGCTTCCATTTTTACACATGATTAAAAGGCTATTTACTAGCAACCTTACATGAGCTATTAAAGTTTATTAAAACTTGAAATCATTTTAAGTTACATAAGTACAATTCTGTTAGCACTCAGTTCAACAGGGAAATGAAAATGAACAGGACCGGCAGGACACAACATCTATATTCATTTCTATTGCTGTGTAACAAAGACTCCTCCCCAAAAAACAATAGACATGTATTATTTCACAGTTTCCCTAGGTCAGGATTTTGGACACAGTCGAGCTGGATCCTCTGTTCAGGATGTTATAAGGCTGCAGTTAAGGTGTCAGCTGGACCAAGTTCTCATCTGGAGCTTGGGCTCCTTTTCCAAGCTGATTCAGATTGTTGAAAAATGTATTTCCTGGTGGTTGCATGATTACGGTCTTGCTGGCAGTTGGCTGTATACTGCTCCCAGCTCCTATAGGACTCCCTAGGTCCTTGCCTCGGGTCCTTCTCCATACAGTGTCCCACTGTATTCAACTCACCTCTTTCAGGCCAGCAGGAGAAGCTCTCTAGTCTGCTAAGAAGGACACTTATTTTAACCTCACATAATCACAGGAGTGACATTCTAGCACATCTATCATAAGTGTAACCTAATCTAATCAAGGAATTGACAACTCTTTGCCATATTCTATTGGCCAGAAGGAACTACAGGTCCACCTGCTTTCAAGGAGAAGGATTAAAAGAAGCTGTGATTTCCCAAGGTCATCTTATGATGTGCCTGCCTTAGCATTCCACCTGAGAGGCCAGTCAGGAAAGTTTGAGAATTCCTATTATTAAAGATATTATAAGGGATAAAATAATTTAATGTGATATACTTAGATATGAGTACATCAAGGATGTATATTGTCACTCTGCTTATTTAACTTATATGCAGATTACATCATGTGAAATGCCAGGCTAGATGAATCACAAGCTGGAATTAAGATGGTCAAAAGAAATATCAATAACCTCAGATATGCAGATGATATCACTGTAATGTAAAAAAGTGAAGAGGAACTAAAGAGCCTCTCAATGAGGGTGAAGAGAAGAGAGAAAAGGCTGGCTGAAAACTCAACATTCAAAAAACTAAGATTGTGGCATCTAGTCCTATCACTTCATGGCAAATAGATGGAAGAAAAGTGGAAACAGTAACAGATTTTATTTTCTTGGGCTCCAAAATCATTATGGATGGTGACTGCAGCCATGAAATTAAAAGATGCTTACTCCTTGGAAGGAAAGCTATGACCAACCTAGACAGCACATTAAAAAGCAGAGACATTACTTTGCTAACAAAGGGCCATATAGTCCAAGCTATGGTTTTTCCAGTAGTCATGTACAGATGTGAGAGTTGGCCTATAAAGAAGGCTGAGCATCAAAAAACTGATGCTTTAGAACTGTGGTGCTGGAGAAAACTCTAGCGAGTCCCTTGGACAGCAAAGGAGATCAAACCAGTCAATCCTGAAGGAAACCAAGCCTGAATATTCATTGGAAGGACTGATGCTGAAGCTGAAGCTCCAATACTTTTTGGCCACCTGATGCAAAGAGCCAACTCACTGGAAAAGACCCTGATGCTGGGAAAGATTGAGGGCAGGAGGAGAAGGGGTTGACCGAGGATGAGATGGTTGGATAGCATCACCGACTCAATGGATATGAGTTTGAGCAAATTCCAGGAGACAGTGAAGGACAGGGAAGCCTGGTGTCCATGGGGTCACAAAGAGTCAGACACGACTTAGGACTGAACAACAGCAACAACTTACAGATGAAAATGATGTCAACATCTGGCAGAGCCTCTAGTGTGACAACAGTGGTTAATACGCTATGTGGTAGTTAGAAAATGTAAGTAAATATTTTAGGGGATGCAAAATACTTGAATGGCCAAATCAAAGTGTTTTGATTTTTGCCTTCTAACCTATGCCAGCAGGTAGATTTTAAAATAAACACACACATACAAAAAGGCCATGCTTCCAGAAAGTATCAATTTTCTACTGCAAGTCACGCCTGACATTTGGATATAATCCCTCTGGGAAATTCTTGGTGTTTTTTAAAATGTTATTTCTTCAAACCCTGACATTCAGAAGATAGCAGCCACCTGTTCAGAAATAGGTCGGGAGATAATACCCAAAGGTATAGGTGCTTGTAGGCTAGTGAGTCTCCCTCTCCCTTCCCCATTTCCTTTGTAGTCACCTCTAGAGACATGCCCTTTTCTCCAGTCACTGAATTTATTTGAAAAAGATTAGAACTATCAAGTTCAATCGAGCCCCAGAGAACGTGATTAGTCATCTTGCCAGAGTATCACTTTTTTGCTTACAAGATGGTTTAAAAATAATGATTAAATTCATTTTCTGTAAGAAATTATTATAGGCTGGTTAATAATGTGTATTTATTTATAAGTATGATTTAAATATGTACATAGCTTACCCTTGAGAACTATAGAAATCACAGGCTGAAATAGGCCAAGCGTTTCAAACAGGGATATGAAGAAAATACACACAAATTTCAGTGAATGAGAACACTTCCACATGTGACTTTTCTTCCTGCCCTGCTTTTGCAAAATTGAACAAAGTCTGGGAGGTAAGGGCTATTTGAAGTCCCCTTAATATCTGAGATCAGAGGATCCAATCTATATGAATGCCAACTTATCACTTATACAAAACAATGATTGTGCTTTTAGAAATGACATTGACATTTGAGTGTAATCCCAAGATAAAGCTAAGACACTAGCTGTACCTAAATTATGTTTAAATAATTCTTAAGTAAAATTCAAATGCTAGGATTGCCTGTTCCTAGATCTTAGACAAATGGTAGCTTGTGGCCTGAAAATGCCATTTTACAATGACTTTTCCTCACAGATCCCTTCTCATACAACTTGAGTTAAAACTGAACTCTTCCCCATTAGCCTTTCGACCTTGGGCAGGTTACTTACAACCTGTAAAATAGGGGTAATTGTACAATCTATAAAGTTCTCTAACATTAAAGAGATATGGTATGCAACTGTTTTTAACAAAGTGCCTCGTAGGTTCATAGTAAGTGTTCCTTAAATGCTATTATTAATAACACTATATTAGAAAAAAAGATTGCCAGGATCTTGCATGGACAAGTCTGTTGTCTCATTAACAAGACATATGCAAACCTTGTGGGTTTTGAGGAGGGACAGTTTGAGTCTTGAAATACAAGATAACATAATGCTGATAGATGTAAACATTTCTCTACATGCTAAAATTATGCTGTTCCTCTTTAAAGGCTACCTGCATTTTACAGAATTGAAAAAAAAAAATTTCAGAAGGTTCTTGTTTCATGAGTGCTGCAAAGGTCCAAAGAGAATTTTCAAGGGATAATATATTTGAGTCAGAGAAGCACACACAGGCACCTCTTACTCTTGGTGAGAAAACTGCTATCTCAGCATTACTAATTATTGTCAAATAAGAGAAGTTTGATCTGCTGTCTTCTTAACCCCATTTTGCATAGTTTGCGCTCCTCTAAGGGCCTTTCTCCTCTCTGTTTCTTCCTCTCTGTGCTCCTGTACACTCTGAATACCTCCCTCTTCCTCACTTTCTCCCTGTGTCTCCCTCTCCCTCTCCTGTCTCCCTGCCTTCCCTCTCTCTCCTCTTGCTGTCTGGAGCTGAGTGGCGGCTGCTCCACAAACTCCATCCTCTGTCTTTCTCAACCCCTATGGATTTGATAATCTCATTATTGAAATTCAGTGTCTTTTGTTCACATCTAAGGCAGATATTAACATTTTTATTGAAAACCAAAGTAATTCACTTACTCTGAATTCTCTGCTGCTGTAAATGACAGAAGAGACCCCCTTGCCAAGTGCAGTCATTTCAGAGGTTTTATTACGTTCAAGAAGGAAAAGGTCCAGGTTAAAATGAAGTTAACAGATTTGCTGAAGGGCATGTTTCTACACACAAGAAAGTATTTTTCTTTCTAACATATTTCTTTCCTGAACTCTGTGATCTCACTCTACAGAGCTGCCTGTCATAAGACGAAACTCCAGATCTGAATTCTTGGTGGTGCCTTGGAGCAACAGTTTTGGGGTTCCAAACTAGAAAGTCACCCTTTATGTACAATGCTCAGGGCAATGATCAATATTCTACTTCCTTCAGCTGGATATTTTTCTGAGCCCAGGGACAATCAGGAAAACCACACTCCAGGTTTATTGTCAAAATCAAAGGGCCCGATCACAGGGCATTTGTGAGTCTCTGGGAGCACCCAAATCCTCTCTGCATGGCTCCCACCTTTCAAGAGGCTCCACAGACTTCCCTGCTCTGAATTAAATAGTGACAAAGGCATCCTCAGTACCATCGCTAACTTAAGGGGTGTCAGTCTTAATGAAATGAACCTGGACACATGGGGAGCCCTTGGATATTAGGCCTATCTCAGGAACCCCCACTGCAGACCAGCTAAGGTAACTTAAAACCTTAAGACCTTCCTCCTCTTTTCAATAGCTTCCCTAGTCTAGTAAGCAGACTGAACTGGAATTCAGGAAACTCAGGTTCTAATATGCCAGATCACTGCCTGGCTTTGCACTGTGCATCCTCTGAAGCTCAAGGTTCTCAGTGGAAATATAATGACTATAAAAAAGGAACATATACAGCAATCACCAGATAGTGTTTGTCTAGTAACCCCTCAGGAACCATTCCTAAGTATGAGGCATTCTTTCTTGTATCTTTGTATAACTTATATGTCTTGATTACCAAACCCATCTATTTGAGTGCTTATAAAGAGCAAATAAGATAATGCATAAGAAAACTTCTGATAAAATGCAAACACCATATGAGATTTTTCAGTCCACACTCCAAAGCCCTATTCAGGATCCAAAAAGCACTTGAGAGCCAGGAGATCAGCCCAGAGTCTCCTCATCATACCCACCAGGCATACCCATGCACCCAGAAATACCGGCAGAGGTTCTGAGCCCCACTACAGGAAAAGCAGGCAAAGTTCTCATCTGATGCCTAATCTAGAGGTAGATGATGCTGGTGGTCTAGGAAGAATTTATGAAAAGAGAGAAGGTAGGGATATGATCAGAATACATAGTCTATTCTTTCCCTTATCTTTTGCAATTCCTACAGACCATTATACATCTCAATCCTGGTCTCTGGAGTTATGAAGATAAGACTTAACAGTCATGTCAATCCCAACAATCTAATTCATCCCACCCTCTCCCCATGTCCACATCACTGTTCTCTACATCTGTGCCTCTGTTCTTGCCCTGCAAATAGGCTTCTCTGTACCATTTTTTAAGGCTCCACATATATACATTAATAGATGGTATTTGTTTTTCTCTGACTTACTTCACTCTGTGTGACAGTCTCTAGGTCCATCCATGTCTCTATAAATGACCTAGATGAGTGGGACTGGGAAGAAGGATGGGAGGGGGATCCAGGAGGGAGGGGATGTATGTATCCTTATAGCTGATTCACTTCATTGTACAGCAGAAACTAACATAATATTGTAAAGCAACTATACCCCAATTAAAAAAAAAAAGACATAACAGCTAATTTCCCTCAAAGTTAGGTTCCTGGACTCAGATAGAATACATATACATTTGATTTTTCTATAAGATATGACTCTTTTCTGAAAATAAATGCAAGTTAGAAGATGTGGGAGATCCAGGAAACAGAAGATCAGACTTTTCTTAAGGGAAATCTACCAAACATGCAGAAGATGGAGGCTTCAATATCAGAGTTCATGCTTTAAAGATGCTTAGTCCTGTAATGAGACTTAATGAAAGATTAGTCCTTGAATGGAAACTATTTCCCTTGCAACTCAGGGCATCTGTGTTTACTTAATGACTTTGCTGATTAAAAAACATCTCAGAAGAGACCACATCTCTTGCTCGGTTTCCTTTCATTACCAGAGGTGTACATACCAACCTTAATGAAGCAATCTATAACTCTGATGGTCCCCAGGACCCTCAACTCTCTATGTACAGAACTGCACTCTTTATGTCTCTTATCCCTCTCATACCTTCCACTTCTGATCACCACAAACCTTATTGACTCCTTTATCATACTTCCAACAGCCCAAATGAAAAAATTAAAATAGGAAAAATAATCAACTTCTTTCTCAATTTCATGTTTTCAAATGCAGTCATCAGATACTCATGCTCTAAACTCCAAAATACACTTTAATTTCACATCCACTTTTCTTCATCACACTACTACTATTTTAGTTAAGATGGCAGTCATTCCTGACTGCTTATTGGAATCTAAGCTGCCATGCTACATAAACTGCACTATGATTTTTTGTATCATTGAGAAAGAAAGTAAAAGCTTCAGGTTAATCTAAAACATGCCACCAATGGTAAGGTAAATGCAGACTTCGGAAATAATAAAATGTGGGGTAAAGAATGTATTATAGAACTAGCAAACTGCAGTACATTGTCACCTCCTAACGTCTCTCCTTTCAGTCATTCCTGGCCTCCATTCCGTTCACATTCCATCTACACTGTTTCTCCAATCACAGGATCATGGTGCTTTCTTGCTTAACACCTTCAAATTATTCTCTCTATATACAGGATAAAGTCTGACAACTTTCATGCAATATAAAAAGCTCTACTGATTTCTCCATCTCTCAGCACTCTTCTCTAAACACCAGCCATGCGGAGCCAGTTACAGATTCTGAAAACAAAGAAAAGTTCTGTCCAAACTTCACATTTTGCACATACTCTTCCTTCTACTGAAATGACCTTCTCAACCCATCCAACCCCTACTCAACCTTCAGGTCTCAGCCAACTCAAATGTCATTTCCTCCTGATGCTACTTCTCACTTCCAGAACAAGTCTGGGTGTCTCTTCTATGTTCCCATAATATCCTGTGCTTAACACATATCACACCCATGGAATCTGCCTGTTTATCTCTCTGTCTCTCCAG
Source organism: Bubalus bubalis (assembly GCF_019923935.1). Taxonomy (NCBI): domain Eukaryota; kingdom Metazoa; phylum Chordata; class Mammalia; order Artiodactyla; family Bovidae; genus Bubalus; species Bubalus bubalis. The sequence continues at coordinate 22,264,408 of NC_059176.1, forward strand.
AGAATCCTTGCGATCAGGGATTGTGTCCTCTACACTGACACATCCCTGGCACCTTAAATGTGCCTGACACCTAGATATTTGTTTAAAATTGACAACACATGAGGAACCAGTGAGAGGTTACCAGCCAAATAATTACACCAGTTGTAGGATTTTTCTTCAAAAAATTCACAGTTGGTTAGATGTCTACTACCTGAATCAAATATCAAATCTCTACCAAAAGTTTCTCATCAATGAGGACTTCTCTGATGGTCAAGGGAAGATGGTCAGGAGTTAAGATTTCACACACCCAAGGCAGGGAGCATAGATTTGATCACTGGTTGGGGAACTAAGATTCAACTTGCCACATGGCGTGGGAAAAAAAAGTTTCTCATCAATGGATTAAATACACTGTGAATTCCAATCATATGTCCAGCTAGAGTCAGATCCTGTTGTGTTTTTAGGGCGACCATCCGGGGTTGGACAGAGAAAGCTAAAAAATTAGGGTGCTAGCTTGAAAAGAAAACAGAAAAAAGCAATACAGGATAGTGTAGAAGAGCCTAGTTTATGTGGCAGATATGCTCATTGTTGGAACTGAAAACTGTATCAGTCATAGAAGGATTCATTGAGGAAGACAATCACTCTTGAGCAGTCTCTAGAATGAAGTGCACAACTCAGACTGATCACATTTAGGAGGAACTCTTGTGGACTACCAAAAGGAGGTTCAGCTGTCATTTTATTCCGTTTATACTATCTTAGTGGATTAAATGAATCTTCCTCAAAGGGATTAGAATCATAGATTTTGGGAAATGTCTGTGTTACCCACTCAGCTAGTTGCCCTTTGCTACCCCATGGACCATAGTTCACCAGGCTTCTCTAACCATGGGATTTTCCAGGCAAGAATACTGGAGTGGGTTGCTACTTATCCAACTATTTGTGATTCCATGGACTGCAGTCTACCAGGATCCTCTGTCCATGGGATTTTCCGGACAAGAATACTAGAGTGGGTTGCCATTTCCTACTCCAGGGGATCTTCCCAACCAAGGGATCAAACCCACATCTCCTGGTCTCCTGCATTGGCAGGCGGATTCTTTACCATTGAGCTACCTGGGAAGTCCAACTTGAGATGAATCTATTAAATTCTCAAGCAGATTCATTCTTCTCCCTTCTCACTCTAACGTAGACTTTCTATTCCTCCTTCATTATTTTGCTATTTAGTTTAGGGGGAAACCCACATAAATTCTGAGGAAGTCTAAGGATGATTATTCTGAAAGTAGAGAATTTAAGCAACACTCCACAGAAATATCTGTGCAGCCAGCAATTGCCTGTTTCAGCCAATGTTAGCAACCCATCAATTTCTCCTACAAAAGTCACAGTGACCTGCAATTGAAGAGTCACTTTGCGCCACTTAATCAAAATGACAAGCATGTCCTTGATGACATGATGTTAGAGTGGTTGACCATGAGTTTGCTGAGGTGACAGCCCATGGGTCGAATTGAAATGGCAATTCCCCCCAAAGAGCTTTTTTTATTTTATTTTATTTTTAAACTTCAAACACTGTATTAGTTTTGCCAAACATCAAAATGAATCCACCACAGGTATACATGTGCTAAAGGCTGCTTTCATCTCTGTCTCCACGTTTCTCTATTTTTTTCTTAATGACAACACTTGAGTTACTAATATAAAACTCTACCTTATCTTACTTTGTCAAGCTTATTGCTTACTAGAAAACAGTTACCATGAACTCAGAACTGGGCCCACCATCACCCTGGAGCTGAGATAGTGAGTAAAAGTCAGGTAGGAGACCATGGCTGGGGTGAAGTTCCTGCCGGGATAATCAGCAGGTGTGTAGGTGATAAAAGGTTTCAGTTCAGTTCAGTTCAGTCGCTCAGTCGTGTCCGACTCTTTGCAACCCCATGGACTGAAGCATGTGCCAGTCCTCCCCGTCCATCACCAACTCCCAGAGCTCACTCAAACTCATATCCATTGAGTCGGTGATGCCATTCAACCATCTCATGCTCTGTCGTCCCTTTTGCCTCCTGCCTTCAATCTTTCCCAGCATCCGGGCCTTTTCTAGTGAGTCAGTTCTTTGCATCAGGTGGCCAAAGTATTGGACCTTCAGATTCAGCATCAATTCTTCCAAAGAATATTCAGGACTGATTTCCTTTAGGATGGACTGGTTGAACCTCCTTGCAGTCCAAGGGACTCTCAAGAGTCTTCCCCAATACCACAGGTCAAAAGCATTAATCCTTTAGCACTCAGCTTTCTTTATAGTCCAACTCTTATATCCATACATGACCACTGGAAAAACCATAGCCTTGACCAGACAGACCTTTGTTGGCAAAGTAATGTCTCTGCTTTTTAATATGCTGTCTAGGTTGGTCATAACTTTTCTTCCAAGGAGCAAGCGTCTTTGAATTTCATGGCTGCAATCACCATCTGCAGGGATTTTGGAGCCCCCTCCCCCAAAAATAAAGTCTGTCACTGTTTCCACTGTTTCCCCATCTATTTGCCATGAAGTGATGGGACCGGATGCCATGATATTAGTTTTCTGAATGTTGAGTTTTAAGCCAACTTTTTCACTGTCTTCCTTCACTTTCATCAAGAGGCTCTTTAGTTCTTCTTCGCTTTCTGCCATAAGGGTGGTGTCATCTGCATATCTGAGGTTATTGATATTTCTCCCAGCAGTCTTTCCTGTCATGGTGGCTAACATGTCAACCTTGTTAATATACCTTTAGTTTTCATTCCAATCCCAAAGAAAGGCAATGCCAAAGAATGCTCAAACTACCTCACAATTGCACTCATCTCACACGCTAGTAAAGTACTCCTTAAAATTCTCCAAGCCAGGCTTCAGCAATATGTGAACTGTGAAATTCCAGATGTTCAAGCTGGTTTTAGAAAAGGCAGAGGAACCAGAGATCAAATTGCCAACCTCTCTTGGATCATGAAAAAAGCAAGAGAGTTCCAGAAAAACATCTATTTCTGCTTTATTGACTATGCCAAAGCCTTTGACTGTGTGGATCACAAGAAACTGTGGAAAATTCTGAAAGACATGGGAATACCAGACCACCTGACCTGCCTCTTGAGAAACCTGTATGCAGGTCAGGAAGCAACAGTTAGAACTGGCCGTGGAACAACAGACTGGTTCCAAATAGGAAAAGGAGTATGTCAAGGCTGTATATTGTCACCCTGCTTATTTAATTTATATGCAGAATACATCATGAGAAATGCTGGGCTGGAAAAAGCACAAGCTGGAATCAAGATTGCTGGGAGAAATATCAATAACCTCAGATATGCAGATGACATCACCCTTATGGCAGAAAGTGAAGAGGAACTAAAAAGCCTCTTGATGAAAGTGAAAGAGAAGAGTGTAAAAGTTGGCTTAAAGCTCAACATTCAGAAAACTAAGATCATGGCATCCGGTCCCATCATTTCATGGCAAATAGATGGGGAAACAGTGGAAACAGTGTCAGCCTTTATTTTTTTGGGCTCCAAAATCACTGCAGATGGTGATTGCAGCCATGAAATTAAAAGATTCTTACTCCTTGGAAGGAAAGTTATGACCAACCTAGACAGTATATATATATATATATATATATTTTTTTTTTATTTCTCTAGAAAATTCTTTATTTTTATTTTTTATTTTTTTTAATTTTATTTTTAAACTTTACAAAATTGTATTAGTTATGCCAAATATCATAATGAATCCACCACAGGTATACATGTGTTCCCCATCCTGAACCCTCCTCCCTCCTCCCTCCCCATACCATCCCTCTGGGTCGTCCCACTGCACTAGCCCCGTGCATCGAACCTGGACTGAAATAACAGAGACATTACTTTGTCAACAAAGGTCCGTCTAGTCAAGGTTAGGGTTTTCCAGTGGTCATGTATGGATGTAAGAGTTGGACTATAAAGAAAGCTGAGTGCTGAATAATTGAGGCTTCTGAATTTTGGTGTTGGAAAAGACTCTTGAGAGCCCCTTGGACAGCAAGGCAATCCAACCAGTCCATCCTAAAGGAGATCAGTCCTGGGTGTTCATTGGTTGGACTAATGTTGAAGCTGAAACTCCAATACTTTAGCCACCTGATACAAAGAGCTGACTCATTGGAAAAGACCTTGATGCTGGGAAAGATTGAGGGCAGGAGGAGAAGGGGACGACAGAGGATGAGATGGTTTGATGGCATCACTGACGCAATGAACATGGGTTTAGGTGGACTCCGGGAGCTGGTGATGAACAGAGAGGTCTGGCGTGCTGCGGTTTGTGGGGTCACAAAGAGTCGGGCATGACTGAGTTACTGAACTGAACTGATGCATCATTTCTGCAAGCATCTATTTTTAACAGAATTTCCACTCCTGTGGTCCTTAGCATCAACCTCTCATCATTATCAATAACTACATATTCTTCATTAGACTTAATTTTATGTATTGTTTTTTAATAACCCTATTCTCCAGGCTCATTGCCTCTAGAAGCTGTTTCAATGTTCTCACAATACCATCTTGATAGCTAATATATCAACTATTGACCCTTACCCTGTCCTTTTGACATCTTCTTTCCTTCTTGTACTCAAATTTTGTGATCAATTATTATAATCACCTCTTTGCATACACTGAGAAACCTTTATCTTCAAACAGGTTTGCTGGTGATATATTCCAATTCCTTTCAACTTTTGTCCAGTTGAAAATGTGTTTATTTCATCTTTATTTCCAAGAAACTATCTACTGGATATAAAATCACAGTTTGAATAATTTTTACTTTGAAGGTGTTTTTAGTGTCCTATGGCTTGTAGTAGTCAACAGTAATTCCTTGTTTTCCTATATGTAATGTGGGTTTTTTCCCCTTACCTTTTTCCTTTAAGGATTATTTTCATCACTAATTTTCTTCTTCTTTTTTGATTTTGGTATCCCTTGGTGTGGTTCTCTATGTGTTATCCTTGTAGTTCCTTGATATTAAATCAGTCAGTTTATCATTTTCATCAAGTTTGGAAATGTTTAAGCCTTTTTTATTCAAATATTTTTTGCTCCCCGCCCCCCCCTTCCCATTCTGAGATTCCACTGACTCATATCCTAATCTGCTTTATTTGTCACATAGGTCACTGAGGTTCACTTAACTTTTTTCCCCAGACATTTTGCTCTCCATAATTCACTCTGGATAATATATAGTATATATCACAATGTCATCAAGTTCACTGATATTTTTTCCTACAGTGTTTACCTCTTTTAATCCAAGCCAGTGAATTTTTCATATATGATACTGTATTTTTTAGCTCTATGGTTTCCATTTGGGTCCTTTTTCTATTTATTTCATAATTTAATAGCTTCCCTCAAAGCCCATCTATTTTTAAAAGTCTTAGTCTATCTATATTTACATCTCCAGTATTCTGTGTCTGTTTGTAGATTTGATTTTTTTCTCCTGGTAATGCATCATCACATTTTCTTGTGCCCTTTTTTTTTTTTTTTGGTGTGTTTATTATATTCTGGACATTTTGAAGGTAATGCTCGAGTGCTAAATTTTGTCTTCATTCCTAAAAAGGTCTGAACATTTTTTTTTGTCAGGTAGTTAAGTTACTTGTGAATCCACTTCATTACTTTGAGGTTCTTTTTAAGTTCTGCTATGGTGGTTTTAGTTTAGACCTACCACTAAGACATGAGCTTTCTTGGGTCTTTATTGAATGTCCCAGGTGTTCATTGAGGTCTCTCTTCTTTGGCTAACTGGAACCGAATGTCTTCCATCATGACATAATCTAAGAGAACTGCAGCTTAGAGCTTTCTATCTCTTCCTTTTCTAGCATTGTTTATGGCGGAATATTCAGCAACAGAATAAAAACAATCCCTAATCCTTTCTTGAGTTATTTTTCTGCTAGTTTCCCTAAAAATGCCAGCCACCTCCACCTCCCTCAGCTCTTCAATCTTTCTCTTCTCGGCTCACAGAGAAACTGCAGTGTTATGGTTGGATCCCTTCCCTTCCCAGGTGACACTAGTCATAAAGAACCCTAGGAGACATAAAAGACATGGGTTTGATCCCTGGTTCAGGACGGTCCCCTGAAGGAGAACCACACACTCCAGTATTCTTGCCTGGAGAATCCCATGGACAGAGGAGCCTGGCAGTCTACAGTCTGTAGGGTCATGAAGAGTCGGACAAGACTGAAGTGACTTAGCACTCACATGTAAGCACTCTTCTGTCCTCTGGTCTAGAAAAGCCTCCAGGCCAAAATCCAAGGAAAATGTAGGGTTCATCTCACTTGTTTCCTCTCTCATGGTGATAATTTCTCCACATTTCCTGATGCCCAGTGTTTACAAAAGTTTCATTTATTTCTTCTGGTTTTCCTGTTGTTCATGGTAAGGTTTCATTCTAGTTACTCTAACATGTACAGAAGCAAATGTTCTAGGTATGTTCCTTTTGAAAGTGGGGGCTTAGAACAGTGCCACAATTCAAAAGCTGGGTGGCCTCATCCCCAGTAAACTGGTCAAGAGGAATCATGAGGTTAGAGTTGAACAAATCTGGGCTTGAACTCTGGTTCCACTATTTACAAGTTGCGTGATCTTGAACAAGATCCTTAACCTCTCTGTGCTTATGTCTCTTTTATTTTGTCTCCTCTTCTCTATAATAGCAGTAATAATGACTGCGATGGTGGATAGCTATAAGATTTAGACAAAATATTACACATAGAGAGCTTACGGAGATTGTTCAACTTTAACTTCCTCAATGAATGACTATGACTGTTTCAGTTTTCAGTGTCTCTCTTTCTTCTGAGTGCCAATAATGGGCATAATCTGCAACACATAATTAGATTCTTTGTGTCTATCCTGTTTGCTTTTTCTCTAATTGTTTTGTTTTCAAGCTTGCTCCCTAATTGTATTAGTTTTCCAAGGTGGTCTCCCTAAAAAACACCACATCCAACTCCAGGTAGACATACGATTGGAATTCAAGATATATTTAATCCACTGATGAGAAACTTTTGATAGAGATTTGATATTTGATTCAGATAGTAGACAGTAGAATTCACCAACTGTGAATTCTATGAAGCAAAATCCTATGGCTGGTGTAATTGTTTGGCTGGTAACCTCTCACTGGTTCCTCATGTGTTGTCAACTTTAAACAAATATCTAGGTGTCAGGCACATGTGAGGCCCTAGGGATGTGCCAGTGTAGTGGACACAATCCCTGATCTCAAGGATTCTTGGGAGAGACAGAGAGATAAAGAGGCAGATTTCATGGGTGTGATGTGTGTTGAGCACAGGATGTTATGGGAACACAAAAGAGACACCCAGACCTATTTTGGAAGTCAGAAGTAGCATCAGGAGGAAATGACATTTGAGCTGGCTGAGACCTGAAGGTTGAGTAGAGATTAGAAGGGTTGAGAAGGTCATTTCAGTAGAAGGAAGAGTATGTGCAAAATGTGAAGTTTGGACAGAATTTCTTTTCTTTGCTTTCAGAATTTGTAAGTGGCTCTGCCTGGCTGGAGTTCAGAGTAAGAAAAGAAGAATGTCAAGACATGGAGAAATCAGTAGAACTTTGTATGTTACACTAATGTCATCGGATTTTATCCTGTATGTATAGATAATAATTTGAAGTGCCTTAAGCAAGAAAAACAAAAAGATAGCTTCACAAGATCAGGCCTCTTTGTCATGATGTAGCTCAGATGTCTAGAACAGCATCTGACACAAAGTTATGCTCAAAAGAGATGTGCTGGATGAATGAATCTATCTGTACATCAATTACAAACTTGGAGCCTTTCAATATCATTACCAAGACAAAACTGATTTCAAGCCCATAACATGTCAGCCCTATTCTACAATTTTTATGTTGCCCATTCTCCCTTAATCTTCATTTCAGCCTATATTCTACCCATTTGGCTCACACTGATCTGTTCTAAGAATTTCCTTCTCCCTATTTTCTAAAAACATATGTTCCTTATCTTGGAAAAACCAGAAATTAAATTACCAATCTGTACTATTTGAGATAGTTTCATTATAATCCATAGGAACAAATGTATTTTGTCTTAATTACCATTATATTTGTCTTCATAGACCATGGTATACCCTGCTGCAGACTGCTCAAAGTAAAAACCTAGTGAGCAGTTTTAGCAGAGGTTCTCAATCTGAATTCTTAAGGATATAATGATAGATTTTTAAGAATGGTAGTGCCCTACTTTGATTTCCGTATCATTTCTTACCACCTGTCACTTTAAAATTCAGGTTGCCGAGTAGAGAGTTCCCTGAGGGGAGAGGCTGTTATTTCTCATCCTTCTGTCACTAAACCCCATCATACTGCCAGACACATTGTAGATGCTCAGTACATGTTTGTTGAATGAAAGTTAAACCATCTAAACTTATTTGCCAAAGGCCCTCCGAGAAGGTAATCTCATTCAGTAGCCAGGACACACACATGAAAGAAAAGCAATATGAAACAGTAAAGCCTGGAGATGCGGAGACTGTCCCCAGAGTATTAAAACTGTCCCAGTTAGCTGTACCCTGCAGGACCCCAGGCTACAATCACACTTTTAGAAAGGTGAAATATTAGGTATGGGTTTTTTTTTTACTTATTTACATCTTGAACATTCTAGGGAATAAAACTATTTTTGACATATAGAATTAAAGAAAAGTGGGAAAAGAAAAATATTTAAAAATGGATTTTACCTGCTTCTATTTCTTATCTAAAGGCAGAGTTTCCTAAAACTTGTTAATCAAAACAACATAAATGATAAGTGAAGCAAATGCCAGGTGGGTTATTATTTAGCCATAGTCTAAAAAGCATTATTATGAATATGTTTCTAGTGTTCTCAAAGCAAAGTGACCTTTTAACTCCATCTTTCTTTATCATGAAATTTTCAGAGAATGGCACCTAGAGAAAGAACTTTGGACCTGGATTGAGAAGAGTTGAATTGTAAGCCCAGTTCTGCTTAATCTAGAGAAATGGTATTGATGGACCCATTTGTAGGGAAGAAATGGAGACACAGATGTAGAGAATGCACTTGTGGACGCAGTAGGGGAGGGAGAGAGTGGGACAAATGGAGAAAATAGTATCAACATAAATATTGTGTAAGATGGATAGCTGGTGAGAAGTTGCTGAGAAGCACAGGGAGCCCAGTCTGGTGCTCTGTGATGACCTGGCGGGATGGGATGAGGCAGGGGACGGAGGGAGGGTATGGATGTATAATCATGGCTGATTTGTGTTGTTGTATGGCAGAAACCAACACAACATTGTAGGAATTAAAAAATATACTTAAACTTCAAAAAATGAAAAAAAAAATAGCTTTATGTTTTGGGGTCTTTTTACTGAGGGCTTTGGTTTCTTAGCTATAAAATGACAGTATATTCCTAGATAATTACTAAGTTCTTTCAGGGACTAAATTGAATGACAATCATTCTATAGGTCCACCATTGACTACTATAAAGCAAGTTACAAATAGAATGTTTTAAAAGAGTCAAACTCCAAGTGAAAGACATTTCGATTCATTATGTCTTTAGGAATTCTGTTCCTTCTCCATATAATCAAAAGTGAATACAGCCTGAGGGATAAAACAGAAAAATGCATCATCATTACTGTGATTAAATAGAAAAAGCCCCAGAGCTGGCATGCTGCTGTATAAATCACAAATTAAAACTTTGTTATGGACATTCATATTCCAAGAATAGGCTTCTCCCATAGGATATTTCTGCTGATTACTGATCATTGCATGTAGAAAAAGAGACGTGTCTATTTTAGTGGATGTTGTATCAGTCAGTTGTTGGTTGCATACAAGAAGAGCACACTCAGCTACCTAATCATAAAGTGGGAAGGACATTGGGGGTTCCCAATGCAAGGCTTAGGGAGCAGGCAGAACCCTAAAGAGGTCTGAAGGTTTCATAGTTTGGATCACAAAGGACCCATGCCCTTTGGCAGGAAAAATCTGGTTCCCAAAACATTATTTTCATCTTGAATCACTCAGGAAACAGCTCCAGGAGCAAGTGCCTCCTGCTCTTGGCTGAACCAAGGACTGGCCCCTCAGATTAGGGGCAGAGTGGAAGTCTGAATCCAGAGAACATCCATCCTTCCTGAACTAGATATAATAGAAAAGTTTCACTAAATGGACATGTGGCCTATTATACAGAGTGAAGTAAGCCAGAAAGAAAAACACCAATACAGTATACTAATGCATATATATGGAATTTAGAAAGATGGTAACAATAACCCTGTATACGAGACAGCAAAAGAGACACAGATGTATAGAACAGTCTTTTGGACTCTGTGGGAGAGGGCGAGGGTGGGATGATTTGGGAGAATGGCATTGAAACATGTAAATTATCACATGTGACATGAATCACCAGTCTAGGTTTTATGCATGAGACAGGGTGCTCGGGGCTGGTGCACTGGGATGACCCAGAGGGATGGTACAGGGAGGGAGGTGAGAGGGGAGTTCAGGATGGGGAACACGTGTACACATGTGGCAGATTCATGTCAATGTATGGCAAGACCAATACAATATTGTAAAGTAAAAATAAATAAATAAATACATAAAACTCAGATTAAAAAAAAAATGGACATGTGGGTCCTATAGGCATGTGTTGGGAGAAGGGAGGAGGGGAAAGGTATGTGCACAACAGTAAAAAAAAGAAACAAACTCTATGTATTGTTTATATATCAATATAAGAAAGCAAACTACACATGCGTACTTTTGTTTAGCGGATTAGGTAACAAGTCATAAACATAGAGTTAAAAGCAACTGTAAGTACTTTAACAGGATTTGTGGATTTTTTGTGTTTTAGTTACATAAGTAAAACATGAATAATTCAGTAAAAAGTCAAATATTACTTAAATATATAGAGTAAAAGTTAAAAACTTAAAAAGTAAAAAAAAAATTCCCCCAATATAACTTCTTTTCCTAAAGGTAACCACTACCATCCATTCACTGTTTTCTGGAATGTATTTCTATTTATAAGTATATACCAGTGAAAATATAATTTATATGCATACATGCATCTATATATACACAAATGTGAAATAATATATTACATGCATAAGCATGCAACTTTTTTTTTATTTAAAATATATATTGAAGTGAAAATCACTCAGTCGTGTCCGACTCTTTGTGACCCATGGACTATAGCCTGCCAGTTTCCTCTGTCCATGGAATTCTCCAGGCCAGAATACTGGAGTGGGTAGCCATTCCCTTCTCCAGGGAGTCTTCCCAACCCAGGGATGGAACCCGGGTCTCCCACATTACAGGCAGATTCTTTACCATCTGAGCCACCAGGGAAGATGTATCCAAATAAATCCATATAGATCTATCTTATTCTGTTTAACTCTTGCCTAGTGTTCCATTGTCTGTATATACTGTCTTCAACTATTCCCATATTGGTAGATTTTTAAATTAATTCCAAACTCTAATTCAAATATGAGTAAAGCACTAAACGGTTATTTTAAAGTACTTGGCAGGATGTGTGCATGTGTCTGTGTGTGTATTCCTTCTCCTTAAAATGAAGCAATATGTGGGGCAGGAGTGATTATCAACGCTCTGTTTACCCAAGTAGCAACTGTCATGTTTCTGAGTTATTTGTCTCCTATAGGAAGGAGAAAAGATTCATTTTGAAATCTGATTATAAGCTGAATCAGTTAGCATGATCTGAGCTGTAGGTCACAGAGCTCCAAAAACAAGGAAAAAAAAAATGGATAAAACAATTAAGGAGTTTATTGCCTCAAAACAAGAAATTCAAAAGTAGCTATTTTAAGGACAAAATAATATCGACCAGGACCCAAGCTACCTGTCTTTCTCAGTTCTTTCAGATGACTTCATTCTGCTACCACAGCAACATGGCTGCACCAGTTCTAATGCACCAACATTCAAACAACCCCCTCCTCGAGAAAAACAAAGAAGAAAAGCCCATGCCACTGCTCTATATCCCTTCTTACAGATTAAGCAAGCATTTCCCCCAAAGCTCCCCAGTGAACTTTTGTTTGTATCTAGTCAACTACAACTGTATCACAAGTCCATGCTGACACCCATCACAGGCAAGAGGAACAGAATCATTACAACTGACTTAGACTAGAAAACATGCACTATTCCTAGTCCCTGAAACTGGAGAAGAGCGCAGGAAACATAGCCACTCAGTACACTGAGTTTCTTGAGCAAAGAAACAGCTGAGGTAGAGCAGATGACTGCTCTGTAAGCAAAGACTGGTCCACCGACAAACTGCTCACTTTCCCTAAGACATGTTCATAACGCACGCCAGTGAAGGTCTTGGTGAAGTGTGAGGCATTAGTATGTCACGTGACTCATTTCTTCTGTCCTGACCAGTACAGTTGCCAAGCCAAAGTGACAGTCCTACAGACAAGTCAGGTGTGATTAGGAGGAAAATGGTAGCTCAAAGACTCACCCCAGACAAGGAAAGAGCTAAAATTTCCTGCTTGTCTCTAGCCCACCCTTTCTCATCACTTTTTATTTCGCCTACCCCATCAATCACACTTTTTCTGACATAGAATACTGGAGGATAAAAACACATGTTTCTTTGAAATAGCAGCTCTTCCTAAGGAAAATATGCACCTAACTAAAATGTATGTACATTTATATTCATGTATATGTGTATATATAAATATGTGTGTGCAAGCGTGTGCTTTTATACTACAAACAAAACATTTAGAAAATAAAGGCAAAGAAAAAAGGAAAAATTTTAAATCTTCCAAAATCCTCCAGCCAAAAATAACCACTGTTGATACAAGATTACACCATTTTGTAGTTAAAAATTCCTTTTCACTTCAATATGTAGTCCATCAAAGAAAATTATTCCACAATATAGATTTTTTTTACATTGCCACAGACTCAATTCTTAATGTATTTTCTAAACTTAACTATTAAAAATGTTTAAATGTCTTCTTTATCAAAATTTCCACACAAGCTTCATCACAATGCAATGGAGGCAATCAAGCAAAATAAAACACAAATGGTTCCTCTGTATTGCAGTTTCGGCACTACTCTGACACTGTGTGAGAAAGTCATTATGAAATTCAAGTTTTGACTCACTGAATTTTATCACCCCATCTATGAGGATCAGAGCCTTCCCCAAAGCAGCCGTATCTCTAACCCAGATGTTCTACTGGCGTTCTTTCATCCTGGTCTGCTCTAGGATTGACTGGCACCTTCTCCACCCGACTTGTGGGCCAACCCACTACCAACCCAGCAACAATGAGACATTAAAGAGGGATGATACCCCGCAGTACTCTTTTGAAAATGGAAATGAGAGTCTTCATTAATTTGTAAAATCCAGGACTGCATATGAACATTTTCTGCAGTAATTCCCCTCCCTAATTAAATCAATGACTAAAGCAGTGCTCACATCCATATTATCCAGGCCATTTGCTTGGATCACTTCCTCTGGCTAAAAGCAAGCATTTGTGCTTTCATGCTCAGGGTCGGAAAGGTAAAGAAGTAAGTTTAGATTCAGATGAGTAATGCTCAGTTCACACTGAGATGGAGGAGAATTCAGTTCCTTATGGTCCAACTGTGTGGCCCTGAGCAGCACATAAATGCTGGAAAGAGAACAGGCAATACTGCTGAAGGAGGCCTTGGCCCAGTTTCATAGATGTGGTGCCTTGTATATGTCCTGTTAACTGCTGACATCTGTTCATTGGCCATGTCCTTGCCAGAGCTCCAGTATGAGGGCATTTACAATAAGGATATGTAAACATGGCACCCTGAAGCCAAAATTTTTATCTCCACTGAAACACAACCTCATAGATCATTTTGGAAATGTAAAAAAAAAAAAGAGAAAGATGGGGATGGGGTTAAAAGAATCTGCTTTAGTGAAATGGGAAACAGATAAATAGTTTTAAAATTCCTCGACTGCCACAGTATTAAGACTAATAAGTGGTGATAAAGCCCAGTGTGGCTGACCATAAAAGTAAGTTTTAAAACACAGAGTCTGAATAATAAGTACACACATTTGTTTATATCTATATGAAAGCTGCCCTCAGTGTCAGGTTCGAGGTGTGAGGTGGCAGGGTTGTCTGTAATTCATGCCTCACAGCAAGACAGGTCTTGAAACCAAATGCAAGATTACCTGTTCTTTTAAACATCAACGTGGCACCTGGCACCTGAATTTAAATTGTGCATTATTCATCCATGGTTCAACAATCTGACTATTTTTAGATAGGAATTTAAGGTAAAATGACACCTGGGTGTATTGAGAGTGGCCTGCAGCTGGAATCCAACTATCACAGGCAGTATTCTGGCATTTGCTTGAGGAAAATATAATTTTCAAAAGGCAGAGGTCAGCAGCAGCAGGTCACTGAGAACTGCTGCAGGAAGTCACTGATTCCTGGAAGCTGTGACTGGTGTCTTGGCACCCTGGAAGTTTTCCCAGATAACTTGGCTAAAGCAGATAAAGCTCCCTTGCTCATATGTTTTTCCTTATTGATGGTGGAGGATGGAAACAAGGGAACACAGTATCTTGGATCTGACTTTGCAGGGAACAGAACAATACTTGATTCATTCAGTAGGTTATCCAACAAATATTCACTGAGTATTTACTATGTACCCAGCATTGTATTTGATGCTATACAATGGTGAGAGAAAACAAATGTTACCATGTCTTCATGAACCATAAGGCTCAATGGGCAGGATTAACATTAATCCAGTAATCATGTAAATATAGAATTTCCACATGATAAATGCTGCCAGTGAAAAGTCTATGATACTATCAGGGTAGCCAAGGGGAATTTGGTATAACCAAGGAGATAAGACAGGATATCCCTAGATGGGAGGCAATTTTCAAGTCTGCAAAATGAGCAAAATTAAGTTAAGGGAGAGGGAGAACATTCATACACTTGGAATAATATGTGCAAAGGCCCTGAGGCAGAAGGAGCACACACATTTGGGGGACTGGCAGATCAGTGTAGCTGACACAGAGAGCGAGGATGTGCTGTTTTGAGATAAGCCCAAAGAGGTAGGAAGTGGATCACCATAAGGCTTCTAAGCTCTACCAAGTGTTCATATTTTCAGTCATGCAGACAAAATTGGTGTAACCATACTTTAAAAAGAAGCAACAGGTACGTATAAAAGATTAAAGCCAACATATATTGATTTGCTAGCAACAACACTAGGCTCTGAAAAAGATGCCAAAGGAACAAAACTGTGTCCGTAACACACAAGCAACTAACAGATGGTGGACTGTGTCCCATGTTGTGAGAGAACATCTTTAAATAATATAAAGATTTACTAGAGGAAGAGATCATACAAGATGCTAAGAGAAAATGGAATCTGGGGAAAACTTCACAGAAAAAGCTCAATGAACAGTCAACCAAATTTCTACCGGAAGAAACAGAGTGCCTGGGGTTGGTACTATTGATAAAGGTATCAAAGTGAGCAAAAAAAAAAAAAAAATCCAACACTAAAAGCAGACCATGTTCTTCACCTTTAGGAAAAATGGTAGAAACTCCAGGTAGGTTGTGTTACAGGCTATGCTTAGAGATTTTACAACACCTTTATTAAGCTCTTTAAGTTAAATCTCAATGGATCTTCAAAATAATACTACGAGAGAATACTAAGCTTTAGCAACGGTTTCTATTTTACTGAAATCTAAGAGAGAATAAACCATTTGGCCAAGAACACACAATCAGCTATGATTAACCCAGGTTTAAAACATAGGTCACAAGTTTCCTTCATTGATTTACAAATTGCATTCATTCAGAATCTGTATAATTTTGAGACATCTGCCCATCACTTTACTGTTACACACTTAACTGTTTCTCTTTCAATCAACTTATTCTTTTTCCTTAAACAAATTTTTGGAAGGAAATTTTATATCATTCCTTTAAATGAAAAACCAGTATCATTTGTCGCAAATCAAAGGAAACCATAAACATAAAAACTTTTAAAAGAAAATAATTCTTTAGATATTATTGTCTTTAAAAGAGCATGAAATATGAATATTCTCTCTGTTAAAATAGAAATTAGCAAATATTATAAAGGTGTTAAAAAAAAAAAACCATGCTGGATGAGGATATGGAGAAAAAGAAATACTCAAATGCCCCAGCAAGTGGGAGTATAAACGGGAATAACTACTATGGAGAGAAACTTGCCAATATTTACAGAATGCTTGTGTGTATGCATGATACATGCATACACATATATAATGTATATAAATATATATACATATATAAATAATGTATTATATGTATATATCTATATATATATATATATATATATATACGTATATATGCATTATTTTGAACACAGAAATTCTATCTCTAGATGTATACCCTAGAGCAGGGGTTAGTGAATTTTTTTCTGTAAAGAGCCAGATAATAAATATTTTAATCTTTGCAGGCCATACAGTGCAAGCCATACATCTCTGCTGTAGTAATGTGAAAATAGTCATAGATAATAAGCAAACAAATGGACCTGATTGAGCTCCAACAAAACCTTACTTATGGACACTAAAATTTGAATTTCATACAATTACATGCCATGAAACACTACTCTTTTGGTTTTTCTCAACTTTTTTAAAAATGTAAAAATCCCTTCCTAATTCACTGACTTTACAAAACAAATAACCAGCTGGATGTAGAAGCCTGGACTGTGTTTTGCTGACTCTGCCCTAGAGTAATTCACCTGTATGTGGATAAGAGAAATGTACAATTAACTACAGTGTGTCTGTTACAGGCATGCTTTGAATAGCAGCCCTAGTTTAGGTTCTCAAGAATAGATCCCAAAACAAGGATTAGCATTCACATAGTTTATCTGGGAGGTGATCCCAGGAAAAACGAGGCAGAAAAACGAAGGGTGCATGATCAACAAAATGCCACCACAGCCAACTGAGGCAAATACTGGTGGGAAACACCCCCTCAGAGTTCTTCACAGAGGTATGAAAAGAGCTGGGGCATTTATCCACTAATTCCTGCTCTCGTTGAATGAAGACTGCTTTAGGCTCTCTGGCATTTCAGCTTGCTCTGAGAGTGGGCTGCGTGTGCTCTTAGTGTATCAGAACAAAACCCCTCCAGTGCGGTGTCACTGGAAGCAGGCTTCAGCCTAAAGAAGTAAATGCCAAGGGCAAAAACTAAGCATACGCTAAAAAGAAAAATTTATAAACAAACCTGAAAATGAATAAATTGCCATCTGCTCTCACAAAGGAATATTACATATCAAATGAACGGTGTAGATCTATATTAGTCATGAATGGATACATTTCAACACAGGACAATGAGGAAAAATGGAATTTCTATCATAGTAATTACAATATGCAACATTTTTATAAAGCTTAAAAGAATGCAAACTGTAGCAAATTCAGAAATAGCAGGTGCATTTGGAGAACAGGGGGAGGAAAAGAAGTTACCCAGATGACCACAGCATTACCTCTACTCTCTTGCTTACCAAAAAAAAAAAAAAAAAAAAAAGGTAACATGTTACATATGAAAAATCTGGGTGTGGTTACATATGTATTCATGCTAAGATTTCTATATTTTTCTTTGTGTGTTTGAGATTTCATTAAAAAAAAAGCTTTAAAGAATTGAGTTAACCTATAAACCTGAGTTTATAGTTATAACTATAGTTAACCTATAAACCTGATTGGAGAAGGAAATGGCAACCCACTCCAGTGTTCTTCCCTGGAGAATCCCAGGGACAGGGGAGCCTGGTGGGCTGTGGTCTATTGGGTTACACAGAGTCAGACACGACTGAAGCAACTTAGCAGCAACCTATAAACCTGAGTTTATAAACCTGAGTGGTTATGTATGGATGTGAGAGTTGGACAGTGGAGAAGGCTGAGTGCCAAAGAATTGATGCTTTTGGACTGTGGTGTTGGAGAAGACTCTTGAGAGCCCCTTGAACTGCAAGGAGGTCCAACCAGTCCATTCTGAAGGAGATCAGCCCTGGGATTTCTTTGGAAGGAATGATGCTAAAGCTGAAACTCCAGTACTTTGGCCACCTCATGCGAAGAGTTGACTCATTGGAAAAGACTCTGATGCTGGGAGGGATTGGGGGCAGGAGGAGAAGGGGACAACAGAGGATGAGATGGCTGGATGGCATCACTGACTCAATGGACGTGAGTCTGGGTGAACTCCGGGAGTTGATGATGGAAGGGAGGCCTGGCATGCTGCGATTCATGGGGTCGCAAAGAGTCGGACACGACTGAACGACTGAACTGAAGTGAACTGATAAACCTGAGTTGGTCTTGTCAAAAGAGCAAACCTTTAGAAGAAGGGAATGAATTACTTGTGCAAAAAAATAAAATAAAACTTTGAGAGTGTTTAGTGTAGAAGTTTTCAATATTCAGTGTTTTCAGAAATATCATTGACTTTGGTAGAGAAGAACAGTATGGATATAAAATAGGTAAATAGTTTTCATAGTAAAATAGCTAGGAAGATTAAGAAATAGCTAGCAAAGTATCTTGAAAAAAGTGCTCCACAATGTAAACTAATGTAACTATTACTGAAAGACAATGACATATTGAAATGTTCAAATACTTGGTGTTAGTTATTGAATATTTATGAAAATGACTGCCTTATCTTTTGTCAAACCCAAACAAATTCCTTTTTCTCCTTTTATCATCTTTATTATGATAGAATTTCAGTTTTTTATAAAATTTCATGCATATTTTAATCATTCAAAAGTATCAAAAACTGAAACTTTTAAAATACTGAGTGTTTATGCTTTGTAACTCATTATTTATGACAAAGAAGCAAAAATAAGTCCAACAGATATCAACTGTTTACAGTTAACTAGCAGTATGCCAAGTGCCTTGAATATATAATCTCATATAAACCTTACTCAACCTTGTGATATAGACATATTACCATCCCTGCCCGGAAACAGCTCAATGCGACTTGCCCAAGAATATAAATTTAAGACTTGTGGCGGCTAGGCATTTGAAATGAGTCCTTTTAGTTCATTCTGCATCTTTACCCATAGTCACTTAGCCACAATGCATCCCCAAAGAAAAACATTTATAAGTTTTTATAAATTCTATCATACAAAGCAAGGAAATATCAAATTTTATCTTGACATATTTCACAAAAAAAATAGCCGTTACTAGATTTTAGAAATCTTCTCAGTCATCAGCTCCATTATCATGATTCATTGCAATAAGATTTAAATATTTGCCATAATTCACTTTCGTATAACCCATTGCAGACTTGTAAAGTTCACAAGTTAAATTATACTATGCAAGAGGGCTAAGATAACACTATATTCCTGCTGGCCATGAATTTAAAAGAGGCTCATTTTAAGAAAATTCTTTCTCTGAATATACAGATTGTGAGACCTGGGATTCCCCCAGAAAGGATGATGCTGCTTCTGGCATTCACAGAGCACTTCAGCACCCAGCCAGTGTCTGACCATGTCCTGTTCCTTGCCAGACTCAAAAAGTACATATAAACGGTGTAAGTGAGAAGCCTGACTGTCAATATTAAATTCAGTGCAGTTCAGTTCAGTCGCTCAGTCATGTCCGACTCTATGCAACCCCATGAGCTGTAGCACGCCAGGCCTCCCTGTCCAAACCAACTCCCAGAGCCTATCCAAACTCATGTCCATTGAGTCGGTGATGCCATCCAACAATCTCATCCTCTGTCGTCCCCTTCTCCTCCTGCCCTCATTCTTTCCCAGAATCAGGGTCTTTTCAAATGAGTCAGCTCTTCATATCAGGTGGTCAAAGTATTGGAGTTTCAGCTTCAACGTCAGTCCTACCAATGAACACCCAGGACTAATCTCCTTTAGGATGGACTGGTTGGATCTCCTTGCAGTCCAAGCAACTCTCAAGAGTCTTCTCCAGCACCACAGTTCAAAAGCATCAATTCTTCGGTGCTCAGCTTTCTTCACAGTCCAACTCTCACATCCATACACGACCATTGGAAAAACAATAGCCTCGACTAGACAGACCTTTGTTGGCTAAGTAACGTCTCTGCTTTTTAATATGCTATCTAGGTTGGTCATAACTTTCCTACTAAGGAGTAAGCATCTTTTAATTTCATGGCTGCAATCACCATCTGCAGTGATTTTGGAGCCCAGAAAAATAAAGTCTGACACTGTTTCCACTGTTTCCCCATCTATTTGCCATGAAGTGATGGGACCAGATGCCATGATCTTAGTTTTCTGAATGTTGAGCTTTAAGCCAACTTTTTCACTCTCCTCTTTCACTTTCATCTTTAGATGGCTCTTTAGAGGCTCTTTAGTTCTTCTTCACTTTCTGCCATAAGGGTGGTGTCATTTGCATATCTGAGGTTATTGATATTTCTCCCAGTAGTCTTGGTTCCAGCTTCTGCTTCATCCAGCCCACCATTTTTCATGATGTACTCTGCATATGAGTTAAATAAGCAGGGTAACAATATATAGCCTTGACATACTCCTTTTCCTGTTTGGAACCAGTCTGTTGTTCCATGTCCAATTCTAAGTGTTGCTTCCTGACCTGCATATAGGTTTCTCAAGAGGCAGGTCAGGTGGTCTGGTATTCCCATCTCTTTCAGAATTTTCCACAGTTTGTTGTGATCCACACAGTCAAAGGCTTTGGCATAGTCAATAAAGCAGAAATAGATGTTTTTCTTTGAACATCTGGAAGTTCACAGCTCATGTATTGCTGAAGCCTGGCTTGGATTACTTTACTAGCATTACTTTACTAGCATGTGAAATGAGTGCAATCGTGTGGTAGTTTGAGCATTCTTTGGCATTGCCTTTCTTTGGGATTGGAATGAAAACTGACCTTTTTCAGTCCTGTGGCCACTGCTGAGTTTTCCAAATTTGCTGACATATTCAATGCAGCACTTTCACAGCATCATCTTTTAGGATTTGAAATAGCTCAACCGGAATTCCATCACCTCCACTAGCTTTGTTTGTAGTGATGCTTCCTAAGGCCCACTTGACTTCACATTCCAGGATGTCTGGCTCTAGATCAGTGATCACACCATCGTGATTATCTGGGTCATGAAGATCTTTTTTGTACAGTTCTTCTGTGTACTCTTGCCACCTCTTCTTAATACCTTCTGCTTGTCAGGTCCATAGCATTTCTGTCCTTTATCAAGCCCATCTTTGCATGAAGTATTCCACTGGTATCTCTAATTTTCTTGAAAAGATCTCCAATCTTTCCCATTCTGTTGTTTTCCTCTATTTCTTTGCATTGATTACGGAGGAAGGCTTTATCTCTACTTGCTATTCTTTGGAACCCTGCATTCAGACACTTATATCTTTCCTTTTCTCCTTTGCCTTTCACTTCTCTTCCTTTCTCAGCTATTTGTAAGGCCTCCTCAGACAGCCATTTTGCTTTTTTGCATTTCTTTTTCCTGGGGATGGTCTTGATCCCTGTCTCCTGTACAGTGTCACAAACCTCTGTCCACAGTTCATCAGGCACTCTCTATCAGATCTAGTCTCTTAAATCTATTTGTCACTTCCACTGTATAATCATAAGGGATTTGATTTAGGTTATAACTGAATGGTCTAGTGGTTTTCCCTATTTTCTTTAATTTAAGTCTGAATTTGGCAATAAGTTTATGATCTGAGCCACAGACAGCTCCCGGTCTTGTTTTTGCTGACTGTATAGAGCTTCTCCTTCTTTGGCTGCAAAGAATATAATCAGTCTGATTTCGGTATTGGCCATCTGGTGACGTCCATGTGTAGAGTCTTCTCTTGTGTTGTTGGAAGAGGGTGTTTGCTATGACCAGTGCATTTTCCTGGCAAAACTCTATCAGCCTTTGCCCAGCTTCATTCTGTACTCCAAGGCCAAATTTGCCTATTACTCCAAGTGTTTCTTGACTTCCTACTTTTGCATTCCAGTCCCCTATAATGAAAAGGACATCTTTTTTGGGTGTTAGTTCTAAAAGGTCTTGTAGGTCTTCATAGAACCATTCTTCTTCAGCATTACTGGTCAGGGCATAGACTTGGATCACCATGATATTGAATGGTTTGCCTTGGAAACAATTAGAGATCATTCTGTTGTTTTTGAGATTGCATTCAAGTACTACATTTTGGACTCTTTTGTTGACTATTATGTTTCCAACAGGTGAATGAGTGTTGGGCTGACTCAGCACAATTCCACAGGTTTCAGAGAAGCTAATCTCAAACTTTGACTGCTGTCCTTGCCTCTTACCTGAGATATGACCCTGCAAGCTGTCTTGCCAAGCATCTACTCAGAACAAATGGTGTACTGTTTAATTAACAGTTTGTGGTCTAACAACCCTAAAATCTTTGTGGCTTACAAAAATATTTATTCCTCAGGGGTTCAGGTCAGCTTCAGGTGTATTGATTATATAAGTAACCAGGTATGGGCCTACTTAGTCTAAAATGGGTTCACTGGGTCAGCTTTGTATGTCTACTCATTTTGAGATCTAGCCTAAAGGAACAGCCACTGCCTAGGGCCTTGTGTCCCCATGATGGAGAGCAGATGGTTAAGGGTGGACAGAGAAATCATACAAGCTAGTTTAAAACTTCTGTTCTGACATGGTTTGCACCCAATCCAGATATATTCCAGTGACCAAAGCATGTCACATGACCATGGCCAAAGTTAGTGGAACAGGGGTGCACGCTCCTCCTATAGGAAAGATACTGAGAAAACTGTGGCAAAGGATAAGCGTGTAAAATCCTTCCTAATAGGAGGAAGATAGTAATTAGGAACAATAGTTTAACAAACTTCAGTAGGAGAAAATATCAAAGAAAAAGGAACAGAAAAAAATATTCACATATAAATGCTTCTGAGGTGGCTCATTGGTGAAGAATTTGCCTGCCAAAGCAGGAGATGCAGTTTTGATTCTTGGGTCAGGAAGATCCCCTGGAGAAGAAAATCCGCTCAAGTATACTTACCTAAGAAATCCCATGGACAGAGGAGCCTGGCGGGCTACAGTCCGTGGGGTCGCAAAAGGGTCAGACATGACTTAGCAACTAAACAACAACATTTACATATAAAGTTATAAGTTATTATAGTAGTCACCTTTTCAGCTAAAAATTAAAGCCATCAAAAGTATAATACTTGGGGGAGAAACTTCATGGAAGGACTTCCAGCCTCTTTCAACCCCATCATTCACTTCTCTCAGGAAAGGGAACAATAGGTGCATTTAGAAGGGTCAGTGGGGGACTTTTTGGGGGTCTAGTGGTTAAGACTGCCTTCCAATGCAGGGGATGTGGGTTTAATCCTGGTCAGGGAGCTAAGATTCCATATGCCTCGTAGCCAAAAGGCAAAACATAAAACAGAAGGAATATTGTAACAAATTCAATAAAGACTTTAAAAAATGGTTCACATCAAACAAACAAACAAGCAAAAACATGTGGATCCTTAAAAAAAAAAATGTATCTGGGAATTACACTCAAATACCAAGTACTTGGGCTCCCTTGGAGCAGCCCTCCTAGTGGGAGATTATCCAGTCCAACCTCTTCCATGGTGCAAGGTGCCTGGCCCCAGCCAGCTGTACCAGTTACTGGACAGGTAGATTTTACTTAGAAGGGAATTAGTAGCAAGCCCACTGTAGCCCTTCACCTAGTCATGACTTCAGTCCAGTGGTGATGAGTAATTTGAGGTCCACCTTTCAGACTTCTATGTCCATTTTTCACAGGCTCCTCTCTTAGGCAGGGAAGAATAGTGTTCTTTTATTGACTTTGCCTCAAAACTCTAGTAATGATAATAATAGTAGGCAATATTTGCTAAATACCTACAGCTTAAATGTATGATTTCATTTAATTATCACAATAAGCCTGAAAATTGTTAAGTCCATTTTAGAGTTGAAGAAATGAAGCCTCAGAAGAGCCACATGATCCTCTCAAAGTTACATAGCCAATAAATGGGTACACGTGAGTTTCCATGCCAGGTTTATTGCAAGCCAAAACTTAGAAGCTCTGTCCTAGCCCTGAGTGCCTCTGAGGGTGGTGGAGAAGAGCAGGGAAGGCATGATAATGCAGGGCGTCTGAGGGGTTACGTGTTTTTTATTTTCTTGGTTTTCTTATCTCTTTGCTAATTATATTGTTAATAATTTAGACATGTTTTACTCTAGAGCCTTTTCATTTTAATATGAGTTTTGGTAACTTGTAGGTATAGCTCTGATTTTGTTAGAAGACAGTGACAAGTTAGGGTTTGTGTGTGTGCTAAGTCACTTCAGTCATGTCCAACTCTTTGCAACCCTATGGGCTGTAGCCTGCCAGGCTCCTCTGTCCATGGGATTCTCCAGGCAAGAATATTGGAGTGGGCTGCCGTGTCCTCCTCCAGAGGATCTTCCTGAGCCAGAGATCAAACCTGTGTCTCTTATGTCTCCTGCATTGGCAGGCAGGTTCTTTACCACTAGCACCTCCTGGTTTAATTCAAAGAGATTTTCACTTGGTGTAATTTTACAAATATATGCCTATTCTGATATAAGGATATACAATACTATTACACAGAAGAACAATGACCTTTTATAGACTTTCATTCAAGGAGAGCCACCTGGATCTTGTAAAGTCTCCTACAGTGCTTAAGTCCTTCAGCTACTGACTACATGTTTTCAATTGTGATAATTAGATCTGTGACTTCTGTCTATATCATTATAGAGGTCTGGATCTAGCCAGATCTAAGGTAAGAAATTTTTCATCAGTTACAGATGGTGAGATTTGTGTTCTTTACTTGATATTTTGATATTTACTTGATCCTTTAAAAAGGATATTTACATTTATTTTTAGGCTTACTGGTTTTAATTGATGATAATATGATTTCATGTCTTTTTTTCTTTCAGCCCTGAGATTAATAAAATTTATTCCTGGAAACTTCCCATTCATATAATTGCTATTATCTCAAAATCTTCATATAGGGAAAAACCCCACAAACCTCAATTCCTTCTGCCCTTTTCTCCGTGTTACTTGTCAAACCGTTATTGGAAATGAGCTTCTGACCTTTTTTTCTCCCACACTATTTCTAATAAAGATGCTGCCACACGGCTGTATCCTAGTAACTAGGTTTTACAGTGAGAAAGATGATTAAGAAACAGTCCAAGATAGGGTGATTTTGACCATCAGCAAAGGTAATTTGCTAGTCTTGTTCTCTTTTTCAATTTCCTTCATTTAGATGGATAACTGATCTACGCTCAATGTCCTTTCTGATAAAAAATACTG
The DNA here is from genome assembly GCF_019923935.1 of Bubalus bubalis. Classification (NCBI taxonomy): domain Eukaryota; kingdom Metazoa; phylum Chordata; class Mammalia; order Artiodactyla; family Bovidae; genus Bubalus; species Bubalus bubalis. Next base: position 22,289,405 of record NC_059176.1, read on the forward strand.
TCCTATAGGCCCAAATTAGTATATTTTCTTTTGATTACCTTGCAGAACTCTTATTTGCTCTCTTTTCTGAAAAGCTTAATAATTCATAGAAGGCTCCAGAGGGACAAAATCACTATGTGTGGCTGAAAAATCCCTGCTGAGGATAAACGGCAGGCTTCAAAGAATTTTTTGAATAAATAATCAAGCTAGAAACTCCTATCTTGCCTTTGAACTGCTGCATAAGCATTTCCTCACTCATTTGAATTTGCAGAGACAAAAAAAAATTAGTAGTCATGAAGGCAGGTACTAGAGACCAAGACATTTCCACTTTTTACATGGGAGTCCTTTCAGTGGAGGACTGCTTCATAGCCTGCTTCTCTGCTCCTATATCAAGAGCATGAAATTGGATGAGGGGACCAAATGTACTCTTCTCAGACAGATTTGAGGAGCAGAGAGGTAGGAATGTACAGGTAGCTGAGAGAAGGACCCTCTGCCCTTGGAGCTGTCTGTTGGACAGAATAGGAGGGGCTTGGGAGGAAAGGCCTGAGAGAGCTTGTGGCTGTGTCATGACCAGACATTTTTGCTGTCTAGTCACAGAGGCAGATGGTCACCCTGACCCAACTCTTACTTCCTCCCAGCCTGAGCTTGGCTTGTCTCTGTCAACTTGCGTTTTGAAAGTCATATCCAGGCAGAGTCCAGTAGCATTAGGTTGCAAACACAGAGGTGGGTCTTGGAACACCACTCCTCTCATGTCTGTTGCCCTTTCCAAATTCTAGCAGCCTTCATGATGGGACTCACTGCGCTAACAGTTCCATGAGAGTCAGATCAGACATCCAGTTAGAATATGTCATCACGAGAATCACACTTCTCCAGAATATTCTTTACCATAATGTACCTAAAATTAATTTCTCAGAACTGCTGCAAGTCTTTCCTGGAGATACACTTTTCAGTTCTTTGGTGGTGGTTGTTTCTCTTCTTTCAGCGGAGTCAGCCCGCCCCACAGTAACTTGGGATACGGAACCCCCTGTTGGCCAGTATTTCAGCTACAGTGACATTCCCTTCCTAAATGCTTCAGGCATCTGCTTCTTTGCTTTCTTCCTTTACTGCAAAAGGGCTCCATATGTCTTGGTTTATCACAGTACATTTGCAGCCACAACAGATTAAACAATGCCAGTTGAGATCCATATGGCAAAATAGGAAAATTCAAATCAAATTTATATCTCTATAATGCCATTTTTTCTGAACTTTGGACTTTTACATAGCATCATCCTGCTTTTTGTCATATCTTCCACCAGCACTGTGAGTTATTTGAGAATTTTTACTAAACTGACTCACATTTCCACTTCTGAAAATTAATTTCAAAGGAAGTTTCCATAAGTGTTCTTGCCTGGAGAATCCCAGGGATGGGGGAGCCTGGTGGGCTACCATCTATGGGGTCGCACAGAGTCGGACACGACTGAAGCGACTTAGCAGCAGCAGCAACAATCATTCACCATAAATAAAAAGTAAATATGAAATAAATACGTAATCACTAGAATTCAATTTTTTTCATTTCCCTGGAAATCATCTTGTGAACTAAACCAGTTTTGAAAACTTCTGGTACGCAGGCTTACAATTTACATATTTCTCTAGTATATATTGTTTTATCTAATGTTCACAAAAATCTTATGAAATTAGCTAAGTAGGTACAACAATTCTCATTTTGAAGACGAGAAATTGGTATTGGCTTCAAAAAATAGAGTTCTCATGCTGAAAGAGACCTTGCTATTGTTTTTATCTGAAGCTCAACTTTTCTGATTTCTCGCAGTTGACATGTGACTCCCGGGATCATTTGTGATCTGAGTCTAAAAGTCTAGGCTTTAGATTTTTTTTTTTAATGTCTGTATGAAATGGTTCCACGTGGACCATTAAAAAATCCTTGTGACTGTCCACATTTTGAATGTGCCAAAGCTCTTCCAAAATGATACAGCTGAAACAACTGATAATTGATTGAACACTGAAAAATTCCTCATAACACCAAAATTGTATTTGGTAAGACAGATGGCATTTTTCTTTTCATTTTGTGGATTAAAAAAAAAATCAAGACACATTTAAATAATTTGCTCCAAATAAAATATTTTTTCTCAAATTAGGAACAAAAACAGTTAAAATGGAACTTAAGACTGTTCTTTATAAAGTACATTAGAAAACAGGACCACTGTGTGAAATTCCTCATACTAAAAAATATAAACTATTTAACTGGTATAAAATTCCTTAATGATTTCATTATTAAATTAATGAAGACGTAAATCGGTAATCATCTAAAGCAAACAGTGAACCTAAAATTTCAGAGAGATATTTAAAAAATATGAGACAGCAGCTACCCTACTTACTAGTCAAATGAAATAGAAGACATCACATAGATGTTCAAACAAAAATTTCCGTAAGAAAAAGACTTGTCATTATTATCATGCCATTGAACAGTACATCAATTCATTATACAAATAAATAAATGAATAAAAATAAATATGTTCTTAACAAATGCCCATTACTTCTATAAATCTAATTTTTATAAATATGAACGTCATTTCTCCTTCCCACCTCCCTTTCCCTGGTTTCCCTTTCTACTTCTGCATCACAGAGATAATCACTGTTAAATTTCTTTTATACTTTCCAGGAAAATTTGAGGTATATTTATATTCTTTGGGGTTTCCCATCTGGCTCAGTGGGTAAAGAATCAACCTGCAATGTTTTTAGGCAAATAAAATCTTAAAATATTTTTATTCACACTATACTGATTCACTTTTGCTTGAAAATCACATATCTTTTCATATCATCTATACAAATCTTCTGTGTTCTTTTAATTGTAACAGAGCGCCCTGTGCAACCATTTAATCAGTGGTTGGCAAATTTTTTCTGCAAAGGATCATATCATAAATACTTCAGGTCTTGTGAGCTATATGTCTTTCACAGCTACTCAATTCTGCCACAAGCAATACCTAATTGATGGGTGTGGCTGTTCTCCAAAAACACTTTATATGCAAGCTGGATTTGGCCCATAGGTCAAGGTTTGCTGACCCCTGATTTTTACAATCAGCCATGATGTGGTAGAAACGGTTATTTCCTATTTGCTGTTATTAAGAACACTGCGGATATGAAACTCCATAATGCAAACATGCTTGCTTGATCAAGGTAGAATGAATCTACTACAGAACATTTAAAATATTGCTTTAAAAGTGAGAAGACAATCTTATATATTCTGGGCTTCTTTCCATCGAGTCCGTATGGTTTCTCTATGGACAAATGGATATTTTTCTGTCTGGGTCCTTTCTTTGTCAACCTGGCCTCTTTCCTTCCCTAATGATGGGTAAGTGAAACTGCAGAGACTCATATCTATTATTGTAACTGTTTCCTCTCTGCCCTGATTTGTGTTTTCTAGAGGTTAGTGACAGAGTGATATCCCTTTGGGAGAGAATTGTCTAACTTAAAGGTAACACATAAAGGGAAATACCTGGAGCAGAGCTGAGTGGAGATTGAATGCAATGCCTGTCTTTCTCTTTTCTTTTTTCTTTCTGCTTCTTTTACTATTTTTTCCTTTTTTTATTTTATTTTTTTTATTTTGAGTCTCTTTGTGACTAGTTGAGCTTTAACCAGAATAGTTCCATAAAATAGGAAGATGCTGGAAACAGCTTTTAACATTTAAAGACCTCAATGACATTTCTATAAGTGGCTTCAAAGGATAAATAAGTTAATACTCTCAACTAAAGGGTATTTGGGAAAACATCAGATCACATGTTATCAGTGGACAGTGGGCACAACAGCTTCTGCCTCCATGAGTTAAACATTTATATGTAGTAAAAAAAAGTTTATACGATGTCTGGCAAGACTAGAGTTAGGAACTTCTGTTCCTGCTCCTCAACAAATGGTCTCATGATCAGCCCTAGCAGACATATGAATTTTAACCCATTTTTGCTCCCTTTATCCCTGAAGTGCTCATCGGGGATGTCATTACTAATTAGAGCATTTTTATTCCCACTTTTCACCACTGCTTGAAAATTTTAAATCCCTGAGTCTTTGATTCACCATCATCCCATCAGACTTTCAGGCTGAGGTTTTCAAACAAATATCTTTGTGCTTAGAATTTACTGAGTTCATAACTAAAGGTCTCATCTACAGAGGGGAACACTCACCATCTGAAGAAGATCCCAAATGACTGAAGAGGATGTAAGCACCATGAAGATTCAGTACTGAGACAGCAGTTAATATTAATCTGGGTCTGAAATTTAGCTTGACTGAAATCCAGTCTGGTTTATTTGATGCAGGCAATGTCATGATGTACATGGTTGTGCCTTTTGTAATGAACTAACTTATCTTAAACCAGTGTTATCTGGATGGAGGTTCATGACACTATAGAGGAGGCAGTGATCAAGACCATCCCCAAGAAAAAGAAAGGCAAAATGGTTGTCTGAGGAGGCCTTACAAATAGCTGAGAAAGGAAGAGAAGCTAAAGGCAAAGGAGAAAAGGAAAGATATAAGCATCTGAATACAGAGTTCCAAAGAATAGCAAGGAGAGATAAGAAGGCCTTCCTCAGCAATCAATGCAAAGAAATAGAGGAAAACAACAGAATGGGAAAGACTAGAGATCTCTTCAAGAAAATTAGAGATACCAAGGGAACATTTCATGCAAAGATGGGCACAATAAAGGACAGAAATGTTATGGACCTAACAGAAGCAGAAGATATTAAGAAGAGGTGGCAAGAGTACACAGAAGAACTGTACAGAAAAGATCTTTACAACCCAGATAACCACGATGGTGTAATCACTCACCTAGAACCAGACATTCTGGAATGCAAAGTCAAGTGGGCCTTAAGAAGCATCACTACAAACAAAGCTAGAGGAGGGGATGAAATTCCAGTTAAGCTATTTCAAATCCTGAAAGATGATACTGTGAAAGTGCTGCACCCAATATGCCAGAAAATTTGAAAAACTTAGCAGTGGACACATAATTGGAAAAGGTGTTTTCATTCCAATTCCAAAGAAAGGCAATGACAAAGAATGTTCAAACTACCACACAATTGCACTCATCTCACATGTTAGCAAAGTAATGCTCAAAATTCTCCAAGCCAGGCTTCAGCAGTACATGAACTGTGAACTTTCAGTTCAAGCTGGATTTAGAAAAGGCAGAGAAACCAGAGGTCAAATTTCCAACATCCAGTGATCATCAGAAAAGCAAGAGAGTTCCAGAAAAACATCTACTTCTGCTTTATTGACTATGCCAAAGCCTGTGACTGTGTGGATCACAACAAACTGTGGAAAATTCTTAAAGAGATGGGAATACCAGACCACCTTACCTGCCTCCTGAGAAATCTGTATGCAGGTCAAGAAGCAACAGTTAGAACTGGACATGGAACAGACTGGTTCCAAATCGGGAAAGGAGTATGCCAAGGTTGTATATTGTCACCCTGCTTATTTAACGTATATGCAGAGTACATCATGCAAAATGCCAAGCTAGATGAAGCAAAAGCTGGAATCAAGATTGCCGGAAAACATATCAATAACCTCAGATATGCAGATGACACCATCCTTGGGGCAGAAAGCAAAGAAGAACTAAAGAGCCTCTTGATAAAAGTGAAAGAGGCGAGTGAAAATGTTGGCTTAAAGCTCAACATTCAGAAAGTTAAGATCATGGCATCTGGTCCCACCACTTCATGGCAAATAGATAGGGAAACAATGGAAACAGTGATAGACAGACTTTATCTTTGGGGGCTCCAAAATCATTGCAGATGGTAACTGCGGCCATGAAATTAAAAGACGTTTGCTCCTTGAAAGAAAGCTATGACCAACCTGGACAGCATATTAAAAAGCAGAGACATTACTTTGGCAACAAAGGTCTGTCTAGTCTAAGCTATGGTTTTTCCAGTAGTCATGTATGGATGTGAGACTTGGACCATAAAGAAAGCTGAGCATTGAAGAATTGATGCTTTTGAACTGTGGTGTTGAAGAAGACTCTTGAGAGTTGCTTGGACTTCAAGGACATCCAACCAGTCCATCCTAAAAGAAATCAGTCCTGAATATTCATTGGAAGCACTGATCCTGAAGCTGAAGCTCCAATACTTTGGCCACCTGATGCGAAGAACTGATTCATTAGAAAAGACCCTGATCCTGGGAAAGACTGAAGGCAGGAGGAGAAGGGGACAACAGAGGATGAGATGGTTGGATGGCATCACCAAATCGATGGATATGAGTCTGAGCAAGCTCCAGGAGTTGGTGATGGACAGGGAAGCCTGGCATGCTACAGTCCATGGGGTCACAACTGAGTGACTGAACTGAGCTGGACTGATCTGGTACATCCTACCTATGAAGAAGGTTAAAACTCCTTTTAGTTCATTCACCCTGAGCCCCTCCCCCATCTGGAGAATATCTGTATTTTCTCACTAGCGTCTCACTCCCTTCTCATAAGTCTATGAAGCCCAGGGGTTTCATGCAAACAAAGAAGGTCAGTCCTAGTTACTAATCAGAGAAAAGGCATCAGAAAGTCTCACTAGTCCCCTTAATTGTATTTGCTACTGTTGCTACTAAAAGTCAGAGTCCAGTCACACTTTAGTGATTCAGGCATGAGCTACACAGAAACTAGGTTTTCTGAAGGCAGTTTCTCAGAAGAGAGCAGATAAAGGCAAAAATTCCCTTCCCAATATTATAACTACCTCTGGTCTCTTCACACAAAGCCTTATGTTAAACTGGAGACCATCTCCCTAGGGGATGGGCTCTTTGTGCTAAAATTGTGCAATTATCACCAAAGGAAATCAAGCAGATACGGGGAGGGGGAGAGTGAAATGTATCTGTTAGGTTCAGTTCAGTTCAGTCGCTCAGTCATGTCCGACTCTTTGCGACCCCATGAATCGCAGCACGCCAGGCCTCCCTGTCCATCACCAACTCCCGGAGTCATAACCAAAAAAGAAGAGGGTGAGCCAGTCTGTAGCACCTGGATAGACACCCCAATGAGCCTGTAGTCAGACATTGCTAGCAGTCCCTGTTGCTGAAAACACATATTAGCTCCTTCAGAAAACCCCAGAAGGGATTTTTGGATAGGTTCCTAGGTTGACCCAAATAATCAGTTTTGGATATGGATTGGAAACATCTAGTTTGACAATGGATATACACACAGAGAGAAATCACTTTTATTATATATAACTGCTCCACACAAATTGTCACAAAGCAGTTGCCCCTATTGTCATCTGGAACAGGCTGCAGGTGATGAAACCACTCTTTCCAGATACTGTCCACCCAGCCTGTGCTGTGTGCTGTGCTTAGTCACTCAGTCATGTCTAACTCTTTGCAACCCCATGGACTGTAGCCAGCCAGGCTCCTCTGTCCATGGGGATTCTCCAGGCAAGAATACTGGAGTGGGTTGCCAGGCCCTCCTCCAGGAGGTTTTCCCAACCCAGGAATTGAACCGGGGTCTCCTGCATTGCAGGTGGATATCCACCCGGCCTGCCCACTACATAGGGGAGAAGTCCATAATCAACAGCGCATCACCCTTAAGGATATTGAGGGACACAGACATTGCCAGGACTTCAGTAAAGATGAAAATATGTGACTAAGGTAACCTGGGGTAAAAGGATGCTACTTTTGCCTCATTCTGTGACATGTGCATGCACACATACCCACACACACCAGACGTCTATATGATGTCAGAAACGCTGTGATTTGGGCTGGCTCTCTAGAACTTCTTGAAAGCCTGCAATATCAGTTCAGAATTCAGAATATGGTTTTCCTTCCAGTTGGTTTCATCTCATGACTAGTGTAGGCAAGGCCACCCCAGTACATCAGACAGAACTTAACAACTTTCTAACCTACAGGAAACCTATCAAAACCTAGAGCACCGTGTCTTTGGAAGGTTCTTTAATCCGTTGACAAAGTTACCCATCTCTTCCCCAGAAAATTTGAAATGGAGACAGGAAATAGAATCCAGAACAGTCAGAGGAAGGATCCTTACCTTACACCTGCATTAGCAAAAGGAGCCACTCAAGTGGTCTTCCCCCCAAAATGTTCTTCTCCAGAGTGTCCTGAATATCCTGCTCTCTAGGAACTTTTATGACAACAACTCTTATTAAATACATACATATTTTTAAAGTTCTACATCTCCAGGCATTCCATTACACAGTGAAGTAGTAAAGATATTTAGTTATCTATTTGAGCACATGATTCTATAATAAATGAATTAAGCTAGCTGAGAAGAAACTAAAATTTCTACCACTGAGTTGGTTCATCATCCATATTGAGTCAACAGTACACAGCTAACAACTCTATGATATTTGTTTTGGAAATACTGAGAGCATAAATATATGATTTCTGCTTTATATGGAAAGTTTAAATAATAGATTTCTCAATTTTCTTCTGACCAGTAATCTCAGCAGTCATCAGGTATATTCCCTTCCTGCTCATCCTCATCAAGACCTTGCATCTAGCATCTCTGCCAAGGGTCCCTCCATTGAGAGCCTGAGTCATTGAAAGCAGTTATGTTCAAAAGCTTCTCTTACCTTGAGCCCCAATACCCCTTATTGGTATCTACATTTGTCTTTGTTTTCACTTTTGGGTTCACCCAAAGTATAATCTCACCCTCAGACCACAGCCATTTTGAGTGTTGGCTGGGCAGCTTCCCCGGTGGCTCAGTGGTAAAGAATATACCTGCCAAGTAGGAGATGCAAGGGACACTGGTTCAATCCCTGGGTCAGGAAGATCCCCTGGAGAAGGAAATGACAACACACTCCGTTCTTCTTACCTGGAGAATCCCATGGACAGAGGAACCTGGTGGGCTACAGTCCACGGGGTCATAAAAGAGTCGGACGTGACTGAGCGACTTAACAACAACAGCAGGCACCTCCTAGGTGCTTCATAAACTTTACTTCTCCAGGTTGAAGATCTCTTGACTATTTCAACGAATCATCATATAGTACAGTTTTGAGTGACTCCACCACCATTTTTTGCTCTCTACCTGTGTTAAAGAAACGGAGGTATACTAAAATTTTTAAGAGCATATTTAAGCAAAGATTAATTCAAATAAAGCAGCACCAAACTGCAAGTGATTAGAAGCCCAGGAGCTAGAAAAGGACTTACACAGAGAAACGGCAGAAACAAAGAAAATAAATTACTGATTGGCTGTAGCTTAAAGCCTAGTTGGCTATTTGTGATTGGTTGTCCTTACTGTTTTGATTTTTGTAACTTGGAGACATTTATAGGCCGAGAGTGTGATTTGCTTACATAGGTCACCATGCCATTAGAGCCTTAGTGGCAAATACTATTCTTCTAGGGTATTCCATATGTTGATGATAATAATAATGTTTATGAGAACAACAACAATATGTAACAACCACACGCAAGGACTGCTCTGAGTGATTTACATGCCCTTACTACCTCAGTAATCCTGAGGCAGTTGGAGTTCTCCAGAAGCAGATGCTGGGAAAGAGTTTGAGAAAAGAAGGCAGATGGGCAGTAAGGTGTTTATTAGGGATCAAAAGCCATAAAAGGAAGGAAAATCTGTAAAAGGAAGCACAACTGCACAGAGAGAAAAATTGAATTGCTACACAGGTCTGGCAAAACCTCAGCCAATCTAGCAGGGGCTCTGAAGCAATGACTCAGTGAAACCATGAAATTCAATGAAGCAATGAAAGTTATCTCTAATGGGACCAAATGGCCATCCTTTATACAACCTGCACACACTGCTCAGTCACTGGATACAGACCACCGGGGAAAGGGTGGGGTCTCAGGTGAGGGAACTCTGTAGCTAGTCGTGTCTGACTCTTTGCGACCCCGTGGACTGTAGCCTGCCAGGCTCTCCATCCATGGGATTTTCCAGGCAAGAATACTGGAGTGGGTTGTCATTTCTGCAGCTGAGTCAGATCCTAAAGGTGGTCCCTGCAGCTGGGCCACACGTGCCTCCCAGAAGGAGATCTGGACAGCACATCTCTATATCCGCCACAAACCTATACTTTCATTCTTTCTGTTTTACACATAAGAACACTGACATGAGGCAGGTTAAGCAATTTACCAGGATAATGCCACTGGTAACTGAAAAATACGGATGACAGCATTCCCTCTATAGCTAAAATTATAATTAAATGCACTCACACTGAACAGCTAGTTCACTCCTCTACACTGTGCCCGGCAAAGCCCTAGATAGTGAAGAAACTCAAGAACAGTGAAAGGTCTGCAATTTTGCCCTACTTTCAAGCTAACAAATTAGCCTACCCCATTTCACGGATGTTTGGCAGAAGATACAAGACCCTGGGCTCGAAGAAAAAGGCCTGATTACTCACAGCATGGCAGGCAGGATGAGCTTCACATTCACATCTTTCTTCCTTCCTTCCTCAGCCCAAGCTGATGGCAGGTGATGTGGAAGGAAGCCCTGGTGGATGCTGTACACACGGTGGGTTTGTGTCACAGCTGAGGAACCTGGAGTTTAGGCAATCCCATCTTTTAAAGGAGGTTGCTAGAAATCTACTCAACCTTTGCCGCATGGGAGATATCTTTATTATCCTGCTCAGAAAAACATCCTCTCTCTGCCCCTCAGGGCATGTGAGACACAGAATGTTCCCAGGCTGTTTGCTATACAAACATCCTTGAAAAGACAGTCCCTGACAAAAGTTGACACGAGACAGAGAAATGCTGTGGAAAGCTGTCTCCCAAAAGATAGAGGAAAGTGGCATGACCCTGGCCCTCCATCCATCTAGAAACAAAACCAAAATATTATTATATAATACTGTGAGAATTGCTATAATAGGGATAGGAGTAGGAAGTGACTGGAACTTGAAAGAGAAGACCTCAACAACTGGTTAATTCTGGGAGAGCCTTTATATACGAGGTGATTTTTTCAATTGGGTGCTATCAACCAGACTCTGAGTTCACTGAGTATGGCAGTCATCATGATTGGTGTTTAATAGTGAAAGTGAAAGTGAAAGTGAAGTTGCTCAGTTGTGTCCGACACTTTGCGACCCCATGGACTGTAGCCTACCAGGTTCCACCGTCCATGGGATTTTCCAGGCAAGAATACTGGAGTGGGTTGCCACCTTCTCCAGGAGATCTTCCTGACCCAAGGATTGAACCCAGGTCTCCCACATTGTAGGCAGACGCTTTACCTGCCTGAGCCAAGTGTTTAATAAGTTTCTAGAATTGAATAACATTTGCAGAAAATAGGAAGGAAGGATAGGATACTTAATGACCATAAAAATTTACCAGCATGTGAAGGGTATGAACTTTTGTGTAATGAAAATTTGAGTCCTAAAGATTTTAAACTTTGGCAGAATGATGGAGATAGAAACATTTGTAAAATAGCTTTAAAAATTCTAATAACCTTCTTCCCCTCATTTCTTTTATATCAAATGGTAATGCCCAGTAACTGTAACAACTATACACCATCTTTGACATTCAGATTAATATATCTGAATGCCTATTGCTTTTCAGAATACATTTTAGATGAATAATTATAAATATATAACATGAAACATGCATTTCACCCAGTCTGCTGCATTATCCAACAGATCATTACAACTTGTTTGCAACTTTAGCACTGAATATGTTAATTTGCTCCACATAATCACATTTTATAAATTCCAAGTTAAATCTGTTATTTTATCTTAGTTTATCCTGTTTTGTCTTCTCTGGAACAAGGTGGCACATGGAGGAAGATCTCTGACTCATTGAGTTTCAGTCTTGGCACTTTAGAAAACCGAGTCAAGATACTTTTGTTAGATTAGAGAAGAACAAGCTGCATTCATGATATACAATGATAACTAAGAAATAAAGGAAATGAAAGTGAAACCAGAGAGGAAAATTGAAGTTCAAAATCTTTTCTGCAATCTTTTTGAACCCCAAGAGTCCTCTAAGCAGGGAGCTATAAAAGGGAATGCAAAGACTGAAAATGCTTGCTCTTAAATCACTCACTATCCTTTTCTTTTAAATACTGAAGAAGAAAACTACCTTCTTGATATTGCACATACTTTGCAGAGCACATTAAAAGAAGCATCTTCATGTGTGGACCAGTGGCATGTACTCCATGTACCACTGAAGCTAGTTTATAGCTTTATGACCGTGTGTTCTCTTCTCTATGTCTGTCTCATTCCCATCAATGACCAAGCCTAGACTTCATGAAGAAGACAGGGACCCTGGGCATGAGCTCAATTCAACTGAACAAATGATGATTGCATGCTTATCACACGCAGTACTGTGCTGACTGCAAGCAATTCAAAGACAGGACATAGACCCTGCATTTAAGAAGCTTGCTTTCCCACCAGCATCATTTCTTCCACCTAGACATTTATTCCCATCCATTCCTTTCTTTCCTCTTTCCTCCATTCTGAGCTTGCCTGAGACCAATCCTTCACCCAGAACTCTGAATTTATATTCTTCCCTCACTCCCTTGTCTATGACTCCATCTGATTGAACCTTATAAACCTCTTACTTTTTACTGGCTAGGATCAAAATTAGATAGAGGTACAGATGAAACAAGAATGACAGAATATTGACAAATTTTGAAGCTGGGTAGTGAGTTCATGAAGGTTAATTAAATCATATGCTTAGTTTGCTTGTGTTTGAAATTTTGCATTTAAAAAAGTTTTATAAAGAGCTATGCCAACCAGAGAACCACCTGAGTACTATAGACTTTTTTTTATCTCTCACTGACCCTGGTCATACTTAATGTAAATATTCAGTTTTTTTCTAAACCTGTGCTGGTCCCCTGTTGTGGCTGATGCTAACTCTGGGTGTAGAAGGAAATCTGAAAGGAAGCAAGGAGAGTAAATCAACACATATCTAATTACATCTCATCTTGTTAAAACTCCTTTGTTGGCTCTTTGACGAAAAAATTCAAGTTCTTTAAAATGACATTCATGACTTTGTATAACTTCCCACTTTATCTCACTTATGTTCAGCTCCACCTCACTTAATTTTTGTTTGTATTATCAATATGGGCATTATCAACTTCTTGCACCTAATGAATTTTCCATGAACTCTTATACCTTCTTGACCTTACAAATGCTAATCTCCTCTGTCTGGAAAGACATCTTTATCATCCGGGTCTCCTGGCTAATTCTTACTCATCTTTATCACTATACTGAAACACTACAGATCTGTATTATCTCACCAATCTTAACACTCTATTGTATATGTCTGTTACTCACATGTTTCTCTACTAGACATGAGCAGCTTGAAGGCTGAGATTGTGCCTTATGTATTTTTTCCTATTCTCATCACCAGCCCAACGATCGCAACTCAGTAGATGTTAACAATTTTTGTTAATTCAACCAATGAATAAAGGTACACAATATGCTAAAGACACAGTCATATTATATACAAATATAAAGATAAAATTAAGAAGTACCAGAAAAAATGTGTTCCAATGACTCACTTGAATTTCTTTAAAAATCCTATAGTGCCTAATAAGACACTATTTTAGGGCACAGGGTAATGATGAAACAATGTCTCTGGGCTTACATAGCTTGAATTCTGTTTAGGGTACACAGATAATTAAAATAGAGAATATAGTATCAAGTAGTGGTAAGTATTATTAAAAGATTAAGGCAAGATCAATGTTGGTGGGGGATAATAGACTACATGAAGAACCCAGCATAAGCTTTTCTGGGGAGATGATATTTTTGCAGGGACCTGAATGAAGACAGGTGAAAAGCTAGCTGTTAATTAGGAAGAGGAGCAGTCTGAGCACAGGGAGCCAAAAGTGAAAAGGTCTAGGACTGGGAATTTCAACAACTAGGAAATCTTGTGCCAAAACCTGAAATTCTACCTCCAGAAAGATGTATCCTTTGGGATCCTACAGGCTTTTCTTTCTTCACTATTTTTCTATTAAAAATCAAACACCGCTAGGAGCAGTGACATTTCAAGTCAAGATTAATTAACAACCTGCAGAGAATAAAAGAAAAGTAGGAAGGGGAAGTGAATTGCAGAGCAGATCCTTGAAAGGAAAGACCAGAGGGCACTAAGCCTTGCCTGTGTCACTGCTGCATCTACACGAGTCCTCGATAGAGATGATGATGGACTGAAATCAGCTAGGTACAGGTGAGATGGGAAACAAGGAGGAACTGCTGTCTCCTCGCCTCCCAGTTGTGCTCACCCGTCTCCTCTCAGCCACACTGTCCAATTAGAAGGCAATCTCTAGACAGCACCAGGTCAGTGATAGCAGGGTCTGGTAAACTCTGAGATCTGATCAGTCACTATAAAGAAAACAGAAGAATCAATTTTGTGTGACTTTGAGCAAATGACCCTGCTATGGCAAGACAGAAAAACGTGGTCCTTAGGACTCCAAGAGGCTGTTAGGTTCATAGCGGTGACTTTGCCACTGATACCACTTAGCTGTGGCAGTAACTAACAGAATGGTCAATAACACAGGCTCAGGAGGCCAAGATCACTGATCCTGTGCAAAGAGGAAAATGTGATGCTCTTGCGGACTCTTCAAATAATCAACAGAGCACTAAGAGGCAAATAAAGAAGTTGACAGGTCTACCCAACAGCAGAGAGGCAGGGACATCAGCCAAGAACATGTGTCACAGAAGGAAAGTAACTTACCGTGCACACCAGTGAGATGATCAGATTAAGCTTTCTACTCATGTGTTAACAGAAACAGCCTCAGCACCTACTGTCCCACCACATACAAAGCACTATGCCCAAAGTGTGTTCTAACATTTTTTCATTTCATTCTGACAAGCACGTACTCTATCATGCATAGTTTGTACACAAGGAAACAGGCTCAAAGCCACATCACAAGTGGTACAGCAAAAGCAGACACCTAGATTCATTTTTAATTGACATACAAGGTGTCAAGTGTACAATATAGTGATTTGACATGAATATACATTACCAATTGATTGCCACAATAAGTCTTTTATTTATTTGGGCCCTCTTTTTTTCTTGATAAGTTTGGCTAAAGACATCAATTATGCTTATCTTTTCAAAGAATCAGCTCTTTGTTTCGTTGATCTTATCTACTGAATTTTTTTAGTCTCTATATTATTTATCTGATGTTTAATGTTTATTATCTCCTTCCTTCTACAAATCTTGGGCTTTGTTTATTCTTTCTTTAGGTGTAAGTTTAAGTTATTTGAGACTTTTCTTATTTCCTGAAGTAGGCCTGTATCGCTCTAAAGTTTCCTCTTAGAATTGCTTCTGCCATGTCTCATAGATTTTAGAATGCTGTGTTTTCATTTTTATTCGGTTCAACGTATTTTTATTTAACCTCCCCCTTGATTTCTTCAGTGATTCACCGGTTGTTTAGTAGCATATTGTTTAGCCTCCACGCATTTCTGTTTTTTCCAGTTTTCTTTTTCTAACGGATTTTGTTTCATATAATTGTGGTCAGAAAAAGATGCTTGATGTCACTTTATTCTTCCTAAATTTATTGAGACATTTCATAATCTAACGTGTTATATTCTGGAGAATTGTTCCATGTATACTTGATAAGAAAGTGTATTCTACTATTTTGAGGTAGAGTGTGCTACATATATCATTTGGTGTAAAGTGTTCCTTACAGCCCATGTTTTGATTGATTTTTGTCTGCGTGATCTATCCATTGATGTAAATGGGTACTAAGTTCCCCTACTATTACTGTACCACTGTCAGTATCTCCCTTTATGTTTGTTAATATTTGCTTTATATATTGAGGAGTTCCTATGTTGGGTGCATAGATATTTATAAATGTTTTTCCTCTTGTATTGATCCATTTATCATTATGTAAGCCCTTCTTTGTTTCTTGCTAGTCTTTGCTTTAAAGTCTGTATTGTTTGATATAAGTATTGCCACCTGGCTTTGTCTTTCCATTTGCATGGAATATCCTTTTTCTTTCCTTCACTTTGAATTTGTGTGTGTGTGTGCATCTGAAGTGAAGCTCTGGTCTTATATATGTAGGCCTTATTTTTTTATCCATTCAGCCATCCTATGTCTTTTAATTTAAGCATTCAGTCCATTTACATTTAAAGTACTTATTTATAGATACCTACTTAATTCCACTTTATTCATTGTTCTGGTTGTTTTTGTCATTCTCTGATCCTTTCTTCTCTTGTTCTCTTTTCCTTTTGATTTGATGACTTTCTTTAGGGTTATTATGTATTCTTTTTTTGTGTGTATGTGTATCTGTTATAGGTTTTTGGTTTATTGTTATCATAGGTTTATATATAACAGCTGATGTAGAGAGCAGTCTATTTAAGGTTACTTAAGTTTGAGCCCATTCTAAAAGCACTACATTTTTATTTTACCCCTATGTTTTTGGTGTCATATTTTATATATATTTATATTTTGTATATCACCTAATATATTATGTCAGATATAGATAATTTCTGTACTTTTGTTTTTTAACCTTCCTACTAACTTAATGGCAACCCACTCCAGTATTCTTGCCTGGAGAATCCCATGTACAGAGGAGCCTAGCCGGCTACAGTCCATGGGGTCATGACTAAACCACCACCAACACTAACTTTATAAGTGGTTGACCACTACTTTTACTATATTATTTTTCATGTCTGAGATTTTTTTCTTTCATAATTTTCTTGTTTCTAGTTATGCCTTTTTCTCTTTAAGGAAGTCTCCAACATTTTTTTAAGGCTAGGTTAGTGGTGATGAACTCCTTTAGCTTTTGGTTCTCTGATGATCCTCATCCAGAATGAGACCAAACAGGGTGGAGAATTCTCCACCTTCCTTCTCACTTTGCCCCTCTTCTACCCAATTCTTCCCCAGCCTTGTTCCTTTTCTTCTCCTCTGTTTAGAACCATCCTAGCAGAGTGTTTTTTCAGCTTGAGCAGTAGAACCAGGATGCCTAGATCCTAGCTCTACCACCTACTCCCTATGTGACAATGGACAAATTACTTAACCTCATTGTGTTTCTGCTTCCTCCTCTGTAAAATGAGAATGTTAGTAACTCATAGTACTTAAGCAGGGCCAGCTCTCCATAATGAGAGCTCAGTAAAGATTGCTATTATAGTCACATTTCTTTCCCCTATCATGCCGGGCAAGCACTGGTTGACTGGATCGTCCACTATCCCAAATCCTCCTTGTCTTGTTTCTCGCTTCTGCACCAATCTCCCTAAAATCTCCCCATAACCTTGCCCTCAGCAAATAACCACTTTCTTCTGTCTCTCTTTCCTTTATTTCTGTGTTCTATCTGCCACTGCCTCAGCTAACAATGTCCAGGACAGTCTAGAGTTAATGCACCTGCTGCCCTTGAAGCTGGAAGAACTGATAGAGCCCCCAATCCTTCCTGGAGATAATTAGTTCAAAGACACATCCTGTGAAACTCTTGCAGAGTAGGAAGCAGGAGGGCTTTGCAGAGAGATTACAGAAGTCAGAGAACACAGAAATTCATAGCAGGTGCCATTTCTTTAGAGGCCAAGGACTTCACTCAGGAATAATAATGAGCTCTGGCCTAAGCACCCATATTTACATGACTGCTTGGAAGCAAAAGAAATCTATGCCAGCTAGTGTTTCAGGCTGATTAAAAGCATGTTCACTTGCCTTATCCATATGCACTATACCCCTTTCCACTCACCCAGACCAGAAAATGTAGTTTCCCTTTGAACCAGGCCCCTTCAGTCAGAAGAGCTCTCTCATCAGGCATACAGTCACACATAAATGCAGGCTCGTGCACACACACACACACCCTCTGACTGTCCCAGGTCTTGGAAATTCTCTCTAAAAGAGCCACATCTTTGATGACCCAGACTGTGAAAGGTGGTGAGTCAGTCATGCCCAAATTGAAAATGCCTTTCTTCAAGTGACTGTTTAATAAGATAATCCAATTCTTTTCTAAAAGATAAAACATTGAAAAAGTAAAACTCCCTATATCTCACTCACTCTTTCTCTCTCAACATAAATATTATGAGACCTTTTATAGTACAAATCTTTGAAATGATTCCCCTCTCTAGGGAGTTACACTTGGCACCTTCTGCATCTTATGCTGTGAATTAACGCAAAAAGTAAAATGGTAAATCTGAAAGGAAAGAAAGGAGAGGCAAGATGGAGCACAACTGAATTAGTTTCCTGTTAGCCCAGCATATAGTCCTGCCATTAACACACCCTAGGGTTACTGACCGTATTCCTTGATACTACATGACAGGAAATATTATACTTCTAAACTCTGACAACATTTCTGTATGATCAGAGCAGAAGAGGTCTTGAGGGCTGGGCCATAGGTCTTTAGTACCCAAGCCCTGTGGAACCCAGCAGAGTGACTTCCACCCTGTGAAAGCTCAATAAAATCCTAACTAGGGTGGTGATTCCTAGTTTCATGAAGATCTTCAACAATGAGTATGCACAGAGACTTCAAACTCAAATGGTTATTGGAGCCAGAAACTAACAAATATGAGTAAAATGGGAGAGGGGAAAACTGTGACAAGCTGGAGCACTCATAGCCCTCCTAAAGGCGGTTTTGCTACTCTGTACCAGCTGATGCTTCTGTACAGGAATGCAAGTCTAAAGCTGCCAGATACTCAGGTATTTTTTTAAGAAACAGGAAATAGGATCTATTGACAATTAGTTCAATTTTTTAAAAAATCTTCATGCAAATAAAAAAATCAGAAGTTGAGTTGTAGGCCCTCAGCTTGCAACCTCTTACCATAAAACGTCCACGTGCTTACCTTAACAAGGATAAAGTTATTTATTGTCTTGGTACCTCTAATTCTCTAACCATAAAATGAAGATAATACCTTCCTAATGTGATTTTTTTGGAGGATCAAATGTATTACTTACTACATGGTATTTGGCACATAATAAGTATCATGACTGAAAATTATATTTTTTACACATTTCCATAGATCCATCTAAATGAAATATGTAGTATGTAAGACATAAGTCCCATGTTTGATTGTATAATCTCAATAAAGAACCTGTCAAGCTGTGTTGGAAGAGTATCCACTCATTTTCACAATATGTGACTGTAAAAACTGAGTCAGAAAGGAGACAATTTGCTGTTCACTAAGAGTCACTGGAAGGAACAGGAAGAGTCTCACTGTCTCAGGATACACTTCACAGGAATGAACTCTGTTATGACTCAGCAATTTTCCTCATGGTTCTCCATATCAAAAAGACAAGGTTTGTAAAGGTGATGAACAACCTCAGCTTGAAAGCAATCTTTAACTGTGGTGTTCAGCTTGTTACCTTTCAAGATAATTTGCAGAGTTTCACAATAGACATTCCACTTAGCATCACTTAAGGATACGTTTTTAAATTGGATCTAGCTAAAGTCACACATAGTCGGACACGACTGAAGGGACTTAGCAGCAGCAGCAGCTAAAGTAAAAATCCTTGAAAAATAGGAATGCACATGCCAGAGTCCATTCTAAAGCATGGGTATTCAAACTCAATAGCCTCTTGTATCTCAAAGTGTGGTCCTGGGGTGGCAGCATCAGTATTACCTGGGAGCTTATTAGAAACACAGTATCTTGGGCCTCACCTACTCACTGAGACAGAATGTTCACTCCCAGGGGATCTACACACAAAATAAAACCTGAAAAACATGATTAATTAAGTTATTCCTATAATGTCCTGGAATTCGTGTGTGATCAAGGAAAGGGATAGGAAGGAAGATGAGGAATTTCACCTTCAAAATTACAGGGATGGTTTTTACTGTTTGATAACCCTCTCAAGGGAAAAAAAAAAAACTTGAAAGCCATCCCTCACCATCTGTTCAATTATAGACTTATAAAGATTCCAAATATTCCAAAGAAACTTAAAGGTTTATCCTAGACTGAGGCACAATTTGGTGGGAGCTGCTTTAGGCTGAGACTCTGATTGGGGTGTTACCATCCTTCAGCCTTGCTGCTGGGACCTGCTGGTCACCCCTCCAAGGATAGAAAGTGAGTCCAATGCTTTGTTGGTGTGGCAACAAAATCAGGGCAAGGGACCAGGTCCAGTTTGCCAGGAAATACCACTGACAGCCTTGTTCATTCCCAAGGGATGACCAAAGTAGGTAGGTAAGTCATACTTTTTCAAAAATGAAGAAAGGGAGGAATGAGGGGAGAGAAGATGAGAAGGAGGGAGAAGGAATGAAGGAAGAAAGGAAACAAAAATCATTGTCAGGATATTTACTTGCCTCTCCATTGCCATCTTTCCTTTTTTTCCCCTAGCTGTTGAAAAGCCAGTGCTTCTATAAACCATCCTGGGCTAATCATAAATAAGAGAGATATGCTGTCAATGAACCTCCTGAAAGTAGCTCAGGAGAGACACAGGGCTTTATTTGTGAGCTGGAGACCCACCTCGCGTGTAGGAGAAGTCAGCCACATTTATTCCTCCTCCTTGTGTAGACCCTAGGCAGGCAGACACTATTCATTTATGAGGCTGTTCCCTGCCAGCCTAATGTTCAGGCATGGAAGGGGTAGGTATTGGTCCACAGTTTAGCTTCCATTCCCTGACGATTCCTTCACTGTCTTGTCAGCATGGCTGCCTATTAGTGAATACTCTCCAAAGGCTCCATAGCACGTGACCAGCCATCAACATGGCCCAGTGGCTCTTACTATAAGCACAATGCTAAAATCCACTCTTTAGAAGAAACAGGTTGTAAAATCAGCTCATAATATTTTATAAATTGTCTTACATTTTCCTCTAAACCGTCTGTTTTTGTGGATAATACAGATATTCCTGAAAAACAGCATGTGTGCACACACATCTCTTATTCGAAGAAATCTCTCAGAGAAGAATTCATAAAAATATAAGTTTACTAGTAACTCGCCCAACAATGGTATAGACAGGCTGTAGCACATTGGTTTAATTCTTCAAGTTCTTCAGGTTTCACAATACACAACAAATACTTTAAAATATCATCTATGAGTCTAACATCCTGCTAATTAACCCAAATCTTCATAATTCTTCTTGGAGGAAAGAATCAATTAGCTATGTTAACTGTATGTTATTATTTGATCAGTATAGGAGTGCCTCGGTATAAAACTAGTTCAGTATCGAACACATATGTGTATGAAAAACTAAAAACATAACACATCCTAGCTGAGAGTCATTTTTCTTTTAATAACAGAGCCTTCAGGAACATTTGCACAGAAGGCATTGTCTCTGTACCATAAGTCTTTGAATCGAAGGAAAGCTTTTTGTCAGCTCAGCAGAGCCCTGGCATGTAGGAAAGCCAAAACTCTGTCTGGGAGTCAGAGAGCAAACCATCAGGGTCTCCAGAGAACCTTGTTGTACATAGACCATCATTTCATTTTCTAAAGCAACTCTTTTGGATGATTTCTGATCTGAGCATGAGGAGGGGACCCCTGTTCACACACCCCCTGAAAAGGAAGCAGAAGGAACAAGTGTGGCTCCCTCAACTCTCCCCTGCTGGTTATTCCCTGTCTCAGCCCCCTTGGCTTCTCCTTAGCCGAGATGACAATTTGAAACTATTTTACTTATGTGTCAGCTTGTTTGTAATTTATTAGTGATTATCATCCTCCATCCCCCAAACTCTAGGAAGGTAGGGCTCATACCGCTTTACTTCTTTATATCCAATGCCTAACACAATTCCCAGTCCATAAGAGGAGTTAATCTTTTTTAATTAAAAAAAAAAAGTTTTGCCAAAGCAAATCAATGCTGACACAGCGAGGCTGCACCCCCAATCTCACATCACCTGTGTCTCACTCCTTCTGCTGGCCAAGACTCACGCTTGTTGTCAGGGTCTCTGAAAAATGAGACAGACGCCATCTCCACTCCCTAATGAGATGCTTGTTTGTAACCTTGCAATATCACTGCAGTGAAAGCTGAGAAGCCAGAAAGTTTCCAACAGGAATGACACCTCAAAAAGATAGCATTATCAAATGCACTTCTTACACATTTACAGCGAGTAGCACTTCTTTTGTGGTTTGGGAAGAGCAAGGAAAGAACAGCCCTTAGGTATCATTCTAAAACTCACAGCATTCCTTTCCCTAAAGAGCCTGTGTCATCCACCTTGCAGATGGTGAGCCAGGTTAGATTTCCAAGGTAAACCCTGAAGTTGTGCACTGAAGCAAGGTACCCCCATTTGCTCATGGCTCGAGCAGCTGGACCAGCACCCAGCACGGAGGGCATCCAGGGACACTTGACTGTTGATGAGCAAAAAGGAAGCATTTCCCTAATACTTGACTATGTAATTAACTTGTAAATGCCTAGAAGTGAAAATAATATCGGGAAAAGCTACAATTTAATACATCCAATAAAAAGTTTTTAATACAAAGTATTTGTGGCAAGAAAAACATTGAGTCAATAAATTGGGGGAGCAGATCCAAAAAAATTAAACTCATGGATTTTTAAAAATCTTGTAAGAATAAATGGTATATAAGGACTTACCAAAGATTATTTGAATGTATACATTATCATGGGCTTCCCTGGTGGCTCAGTGATGAAGAAATTGCCTGCAATGCAGGTGACAAAGGAGACCCAGGTTTGATCCCCAAGTTTGGAAGATCCCCTGGAGGAGGGCATGACAACCCACTCCAGTATTCTTGCCTGGAGAATCCCATGGACAGAAGAGTCTGGCGGGCTACAGTCCATAGGGTCGCAGAGTCAGACATGACTTAAGCAACTTAGCACACATGCATGTTATCTATCACATATTCCTTTGAAGTCTTGATTTTTATTTATATAAAATACTGAGAGTAATTTCTCACACTGGACCAGACTAGCTGTGTTTTCTTTTCTAGTTTCTAAATGGAATTGAATGCTTCAGGAATTCATTTTTGTTTTTCTGCTCTACCTTGGCCCTGGATCTCTGGTTCTCTTTGGGTCAAGTTACTTCTGTAGCCAAAGGGAAGCTCGTCATGTTCTATAAAGCAAAGGGATAAGTATTGCAGATAGAATGGCTGGATGCAATAATTTATTGGATGTAAAAGTATATGGGTCTTTTGATAATGCATTTAAGTGACATCCTACCAGTGTGCTGGAAGGAAAAATATACTAGATGAGCAAAAGCATCACTAAGAAAGAAAAGAAAAATGGTGAGTGGTAGACCTGACTCTCTTGTTCCCAGGTGAAAAATGGACAAAACAGTCCAGAAAAATACCTGATTGGCTAGGCCACTGAACTGGGGAGTAACCAACAGAATCCCACTAGTATTCTGTGATCATCCCATCCACTGTGGAGATGGTCCTCCTCTCTGTGACTTAGAGAGCAGATAAGTGCCCTGACAAGAAGTTAAAACCTCTTAAACATAGTCACATCCTCCAATACATGATTTTGTGCTAGAATAGTGCAGTTTGAAATACCAGTATTCTCAATCTCTTGCAAACAATGAACATCTTTACTAATTTCTCTGTGCCTTGTTTCTCTAGTCATAATGGGGGGATATTATTAGTGATGACTTCATTGAGTTATTGAAAAAATTAAATGTAAAGCTTTTAGATGAGTCATTGGCATGTAGAAAGCATGATATGTGCCTGAGATCAAACTGATTATGATGATGATGATAACAACTATGATGATGTTTTCCTTTTCGCATAGGAAGGTACTTCCCTAGCAAACTTCAGTGACATAAAGAGATAATGCATTGCTTTTTCAATGCTAGTCACTGTGTAGGTTTGTACTATTGACCTCAATTCTTCACCTCCTCTCTATAGTCATGCTTTACTTACTTATTTTGGCCAAAGGGATGGGGTGTTAGAAATGACCTTGTGTTGGTGTGACACTCAGGCCTTAAGGAGCCTTGAATGTTTTGCTTGCCCTCTTGCACTTCTAATACTGCCATGACACAGACATGCAGTGGGAGTCTGCTGGGCCAAGGGGACTAAGATATATGAAGCAGACCAGAAGATCTGGAGTGCGTCTTGTGTCTACTATTACGTGCCATTGAGATTCTCTAGTTGTTCATCATGCAGCAAGTTAATTCAGGCATACTCCATACATTAGAATTAATAGAAATAACAATGACAAGAATATGCAATAACAGGGGATTAGACGCAAACTTCGCTTTATTGAAGTGTGCATATGTATGTGTGTGTGTGTGTCAAAACTTAAGGAATTTTATAATATCGGTCAAATATGACAATTCCATATGGTTCAACCTAAATATTCTACAGTTTGTACATTGTGGCCACTATTTAAAATACATTCATATGTAACATATACACACTACTACATGTTAAATAATCAACAAAGACTTACTGTGTAACACAGGGAATTCTATTCAATATTCTGTAATAATCTAAATGGGAAAAGAATCTGAAAAAGAATAGATATATGTATATGTATAACTGAATCACTTTGCCATACACCCGAGATTAGCACAACATTGTAAATCAACTACACTTCAATAAAAAACAAAAACTTAAAAATAAATAAATAAAACTATGTAAACAAGGAAAGAAAAAATTTTAAATACATTCATTTATCAGTTGGAAGGAGAGGTTCTTAAAATTAAATGAGGGGGATTTCAAACAGCTTATCACATAACTGACATTCATTAAATATTTACTGGAAAGGTTCTTGAATGAAGACAAGAAACCAGACTATACTTTGTATTTGCATCCTATTTGAAGGAATTCTCTAAGAGCTTTATAACATGGACATATATTTTTGGGATCCTGAGCAAGCTTTGCTCAAGAGCAGAGAAGCTTCTAAAACCCAAGAGTTCTGTGTCCATTGGCTACTCAATATTTTCCTTTTGGTTACATCAAGTTCAAGTATAAATGTATTGAATACTGAGAAGTAAGTGCTTTCTCCTCTTCAGAAAGTAGATCAAATAATACAAATCAGTGTTCTATATTGTCAAAATGGGGAATGGATCAAAACATCAATTTTCTTTCATAAGATGTATTTGTGCCTTATGGATATTCTCAAAATAAAAACTCTTGTGGTGATATTGGAGAACAATTTAGTAAATGGAGTTATAGTTTTCTGTTACTGTCTATTTGTGGGATTAGTGCTATCATCCCATTATCTAGATCCAATCCAGGCCTAATAAATATACTAAAGAAAAGCATCTTGTTCCACTTCTCTACACCATTTGTGCCATGCTTACATCACAATGTTTCCTCATTCAAGTACTCACGTCTTAGTGTTTACCAGATTTTAACATCCCATTCTTTAGCTTTAGAATCTCATCATGTTGTTTAGCTTAAATGGATAATTCAGGCTGAAATAAGTTGCTTACAAACATAAGATGACTCTTCCATTTTTAACTGCCATGAAGAGTTTTACTATTGTGAAATGAGCAACTGTTGTCAAGCTGCTTCCTCTCATTGAGTATAAAATGACCCATTTTAGTAACCATGGTTATCACCAAAATTCTATCAGTCTGAAGCAAATGCACGTCCATTGTTGAGGGAAAGGGCTGAAGAGCATTCACTTCCATGCTTGCATTCCATTTTTAATCCAACAATGCCTATTCTAAAAACAGGCATTGATGTACTTTTCACCTCATAGTCTGCCACTAGCTTTCTCTCCTGCTCTGGTCAGACAGGACTAACAACTGGGAACATACACATAAACACACACATGTACGCACACACACACACACACACACACACACACACATTTTTATGTCCCTAGTGATGAGAAGGAATAAAACTCAAACCAGTTTTCTCCAAGCTCCTAGATAGCTGGATGATCTTCAGCTATTTCCTGGCAGGTACGTGGAAAGCAATGGCAAATTAGAATGTAGCTCTGAGATTAAGAAGGTGCCACTCTCCCCAAATCAAGGCATTTAGCTTTCCTTTCCTCCGCTCTCTTTCCCTCACCACAGAAATCAGGGGTCCTTTACCAAACTGGCTACCATGCAGCAGGGACTGGGTGAGCTATGGTCATGTGTGGTCATGGAAACCATATAGCAAGCGTGTCATTCCACACTTCAGGCAACAATCACCAGGAAGCAAAATATACCAGATGAGCAGAGAGGTAGAGAAGCTGTATGTTTATTCCAAAAAAGCAATTGAGATCCTTTTTTTAATTTCTTACTATACCAGTTTCTAAATCTAGGCACTAAAGCTGATATCTTTATCCACCTGAGGAAAGTTGTACATTCCTGATGATGGTTTAAGTACAATGCTTTAAGGATCTATAGTCCTTTACTAATTGTAAACACGTTTAGAAACCCGATCTTATTTTGTCCTTGCAACAATCCTCAACAGCAATTTCTGCAGAAGGTTGGTACCTTTTATAAATATAGAAGCTGAGTAGCAAACATCAAATATTTTCCAAGATCAACTTCCTAACTCTCAAAGCAGTGTTTTTCTATCCTGCCAGCACTGCATTGAGTCTGTAGAAAAACAATCATGTGAGATCCTCCATGAAAAGGGTACACAACATGTATTCTTAGCCTAAAGTCTTGAGAAAGCCTAAACTAAAAATTCCTTAAATGGTTTAACTCAAAAGTTCCTTAATTTATTGTGCATAAAACCCATTTGTTGTTCAAATTTTATAAGCATCCAAGAATTACCTCTTCGGTCATTTTGGAATTTTATGAGTTTCTCAAAGCAAGGACTATATTTTATTCAAGAGTGTATTTGAGTGATGTTATGGATTGAATGATTATGCCGGCCCCTGCCCCCGTCATTCCCCATTCATATATTGAAGTCCTAACCTCTAATACCTCAGAATGTGACCTCCTTTTTCAGGAGGTTCGTTGCAAATGTAATCAGTTAAAATAAGATCATACTGGAGTATATTAGTGGGCTCCTAATCCAGTATGACTTGTGTCCTAGTAAAAGGGAAATTTTAGACACAGATACACACACAAAGAAACACCACATGAAGATGAAGGAAGAGATCAGGGTCATGTAGCAAAAGTCAAAGAACATCAAAGACCACCAGAAAACCACCAGAATTGAGGAAAGAGACACGGAACAGATTCTCTGTCACAGCCCTCAGCAGGAACACATCCTGCCGAAGTCCTGATCTTAGACTTCCAGCACCCAGAACTGTAAGACCATGAATTTCTGCTTTTCTAAGCCTTCTTGATCTGTGTTCCTTTGTTACAGCAGCCCTAGGAAACTAACAGAGGTAATAAGAACAGAGTATAGTGATTCATTTCCCACATTCAACAAATACTAACAAATTCTCAGGGAGGATAAGCAGTCCCTGTCCTCACAGAGGTGACATTCTAGTGGGGGAGACAAAGTAAATAAATGCAAAATGCAATTTATCTCTATTTACAAGAGGAAATTGAGGCTCAGAGATTGATATTTTGTCCAAAATATAGAGTCTTATCCATGAGTACCATAGGGAATCCCAGAAGATGAATTCCCAGTAGCATGTCACTCTGTGTACATCCAGTGCTCAAAGCCTCATCTCTAAATTGTATTGCTAAATAACATGAAATTCTCTTTCCTGGCTCTCATTTACCAAAAAGTATGAGATCATGGCAGAGTGAAAGTACTGGATTTGAAGTCAGGGAACCTGGGCTGAGTTTCTAAGTTGCTTTCTGTGCAATCCATTACATTATTTTAAACATAGAGTCTCAGCTTTCCCATCCACAAAATAGTACCTACTCCATAATTTCCCAGGTGGTGCAGTGGTAAAGAATCTGCCTACCAATGTAGGAGACCCAAGAGATATGGGTTCGACCCTTGGGTCAGGAAGATCCCCTGGAGTACAAAGTGGCAACCCACTCCAGTATTCTTGCCTGGAGAAACCCCAAAGACAGAGGAGTCTGGTAGTCTCTTTTGGGTCGCAGAGTTGGACGCGACTAAGCACAGCACAGATATCTTTTAGTATACCATTTTAACTTCCTTGTTGTACCATATGTTTATTGTGAAGAGTAACTGGTGATTAACATCCAGAATTTAATTCTTCTGAATCTTATGTTGTCTCAATCTCATAGATTCTAGACATCTCTCACATAAATTTGTAGTGTTTATGCTTTGCTTTTGTGTTTCTGTTCTTTGTTTGGTTTTGGGTTTTGGCTCCGGGTTCCTAATTTATCTACTCAGAGGTTCTGAGCTTGTAACCACATTTGGATTTCAAGGCCAGAAGTTGTTATCGGTTATGTTCCATGAAGTGTATATTAAAGTGCCAACTACCTCTGTATTCCCACTCCTCTCCCCACCATACACACATTAAACAGATAATTGAGTTAACACCCCTTTTCCCCTGGGAGTGACTCATTATTACTACATGGTGAAAATGTGGAAACAGTGTCAGATTTCATTTTCTTGGGCTCCAAAATCAAAGTGGATGGTGACTACAGCCATGAAATTAAAAGATGCTTGATCCTTGGAAGAATATCTATGTCAAACCTAGACAGTGTTTTAAAAAGCAGAGTTGTCACTTTGTCAACAAAGGCCCATATAGTCAAAGCTATGGTTTTTCCAGTAGTCATGCATGGATGTGAGAGATGGACCATAAAAAAGGCTGAACACCGAAGAACTGACGCTTTCAAACTGCTGGAGAAGACTCTAGAGAGTCCCTTGGACAGCAAGGAGATAAAACCAGTCAATCCTAAAGGAAATCAGTCCTGAATATTCATTGGAAGGACTGATGCTGAAGGTGAAACTCCAATACTTTGGCCACCTGATGGAAAGAGAGTTGACTCATTGGAAATGACCCTGATGCTGGGAAAGATTGAGGGCAAGAGAAGAAGGGGATGACAGAGGATGAGATGGTTAGAGGGCGTCACTGACTCAATGGACATGAGTTTGAGCAAACGCAGGGAGACAGACAGTGATGGACAGAGAAGTCTGGCCTGCTGCAGTTCACAGGGCCACAAAGAGTCAGACATGACTTAGTGACTGAACAACAGCAACATGGTAGGGCTGATGGAAGGTGAAGGTTGTCTGAATAACAAGGACCCCACACATATATTTATACATGCAATATCATCTGCTTTTCCCAACTTCTGCTGTTTCCAAATATGACATCCATCAGCCAGTCCTAAAGAAATAGAAATGAAAACCTAAAGCTAGCAGAAGAAAGGAAATAATAAAGACTAATGCACAGATAAATAAAGAATTTTTAAAAAGAGAAAATCAATGAAATCAAAAGTTTGTTCTTCAAAAAGTTCAACAAAATTGACAAACTTTAACAAGATGGACTAAGAAAAAAAGAGAGAAGACTCAAATTATTAAAATCAAAAGAGAAAGTGTAGATGTTACCTAGATTCTACAGAAATAAAAAGGATTATAAGAGACTGCTACGAATAACTGCAAACCAACAAACTGGATAACTTAGATGAAGTGGACAAATTCCTAGAAACACAAAATCTACTGAGACTAAATCACAAGAAATAAAAAATCTAAATAGACCTATAACGAGTAAGGAAATTGAATCAATAATCAAAAATCTCTGAAAAAAGTAAAGCCCTGCACATGATTGCTTCACTGGTGAATTCTACCAAATATCTAAAGAATAACTAATACCAATTTCTCAAACTTTTCCCAAAAATTAAAGAGGAGGGAAGATTTTTCTCATTCTTTGAGGCGAGCATCACCCTGATTCCAAAGTCAGATGCTACATTACAAGAAAATGAAACTATACCCCACAACATTTATGAACATTGATGCAAAAATCCACAACAGAACACTAGCAAACAGAATTCATCAGCATATTTAAAGGATTTTCTAACATAACCAATTGGGATTGATTCCTGGAAGGCAAGAATTGTTCAGTACACGAAAAAAATCACATCAACACAGTGAAGGGAGGAAAAATATGATCATCTCAATTTGACAAAATTCAGCACCCTTTCAAGATAAAACATTCAGTTAAACTAGGACTAGAAGAAAGCTACCTCAATGTAATAAAATATATGTATGAAAAACCCATAGCAAATATCATATTCAATAGTAAAAGACTGAAAGCTTTTCCTTTAAGATGAAGAACATGCAAGAATGTCAGTTTTCAAACTTCTGTTCAACCTTGTACTAGAATATCATAATAGCCAGAGCCATGGGGGAAAAAAGAAAGAAATCCAAACTAGAAGCTGCTAAGTCGCTTCAGTCGTGTCCGACTCTGTGCGACCCCATAGATGGCAGCCCGCCAGGCTCCCCCATCCCTGGGATTCTCCAAGCAAGAACACTGGAGTGGGTTGCCATTTCCTCCTCCAATGCATGAAAGTGAAAAGTGAAAGTGAAGTCACTCAGTCGTGTCCGACCCTCAGCGACCCCATGGACGCATCCCACCAGGCTCCTCTGTCCATGGGATTTTCCAGGCAAGAGTACTGGAGTGGGGTGCCGTTGCCTTCCCCAACTAGAAGAAGAGAAGTACAATTATCTCTATTTGCAGGTATCTCTATTGCAAGACATTTATATATCTTATATGCATAAAATCCTAAAGATTTCAAATAAAAAGTTTTTAGTACTAAGTAGCAGTATACACAGTTAATACACAAAAATCAGCTGAATTTCTATAGACAAATTTTGAAAAAGAAAATTGCAAAAACAATTCCACTTACAACAGTATCAAAAAGAAAACTTAACAATTAACAAAGCAGATGAAAGACTTGTACAATGAAAACTCAAAACATTGCCTAAAGAAATTAAAAGAGGCATAAATAAATGGAAAGACATCCCATGTTCATGAATTAGAAGATTTAATATTGTTAAAATACTACCCAAAGCAACCTACAGATTCAGTGTAACTGCTATCAAAATCCCAATGATGCTTTTGCAGAAATAGAAAAACCCATCCTAAAGTTCATATGGAATCTCCAGGGGACCTGAATAGCCAGCATAATATTAAAAAGAAGAACAAAACTCGAGAGTTCACACTTTATGATTTCAAAACTTACTACAAGTCCATAGTAATAAAACAATGTGATATTGGCATAAAGATATAGATAGATAGATAGATATAGATAGATATAGATATAGATATAGATATAGATATAGATCAATGAAATAGAGAGGCCAGATAGAAATCTTTTTTATATGTCAAATTATTTTGGACAAAGGTACCATGATCATACCGTGAACATACAAAGGCACCATGAACTTCCTGATGTTCAAGCTGGTTTTAGAAAAGGCAGAGGAACCAGAGATCAAATTGCCAACATCTGCTGGATCATGGAAAAAGCGAGAGAGTTCCAGAAAAACATCTATTTCTGCTTTATTGACTATGCCAAAGCCTTTGACTGTGTGAATCACAATAAACTGGAAAATTCTGAAAGAGATGGGAATAACAGACCACCTGACCTGCCTCTTGAGAAATTTGTATGCAGGTCAGGAAGCAACAGTTAGAACTGGACATGGAACAACAGACTGGTTCCAAATTGGAAAAGGAGTTCGTCAAGGCTGTATATTGTCACCCTGCTTAGTTAACTTCCATGCAGAGTACATCATGAGAAATGCTGGACTGGAAGAAACACAAGCTGGAATCAAGATTGCTGGGAGAAATATCAAAAACCTCAGATATGCAGATGACACCACCCTTATGGCAGAAAGTGAAGAGGAACTAAAAAGCCTCTTGATGAAAGTGAAAGTGGAGAGTGAAAAAGTTGGCTTAAAGCTCAACATTCAGAAAACAAAGATTATGGCATCTGGTCCCATCACTTCGTGGGAAATAGATGGGGAAACAGTGGAAACAGTGTCAGACTTTATTTTGGGGGGCTCCAAAATCACTGCAGATGGTGATTGCAGCCATGAAATTAAAAGACACTTACTCCTTGGAAGAAAAGTTATGATCAACCTAGATAGCATATTGAAAAGCAGAGACATTGCTTTGCCAACAAAGGTCCGTCTAGTCAAGGCTATGGTTTTTCCTGTGGTCATGTATGGATGTGAGAGTTGGACTGTGAAGAAGGCTGAGTGCCAAAGAATTGATGCTTTTGAACTGTGGTGTTGGAGAATACTCTTGAGAGTCCCCTGGACTGCAAGGAGATCCAACCAGTCCATTCTGAAGGAGATCAGCCCTGGGATTTCTTTGGAAGGAATGATGCCAAAGCTGAAACTCCAGTACTTTGGCCACCTCATGCGAAGAGTGGACTCATTGGAAAAGACTCTGATGCTGGGAGGGATTGGGGCAGGAGGAGAAGGGGACGACAGAGGATGAGATGGCTGGATGGCATCACCGACTCGATGGACGTGAGTCTGAGTGAACTCCGGGAGTTGGTGATGGACAGGGAGGCCTGGCGTGCTGCGATTCATGGGGTCGCAAAGAGTCGGACATGACTGAGAGACTGAACTGAACTGAACTGAACTGAACCATGATCATTAAATGGGAAAAGTGTTTTCAAAGGAATGGTGCTTGGAAAATTGGATAGCCACATGCAAAAGAATGAAATTTAACTCACCTGATGCCATATATAAAACTTTACTAAAAATAAATCAAGGTGTTAATGAAAGCCCTAAAACAATAAAATACTCAGAATAAAATGTAGGGAGAAAGCTTCAGGTCATTGTATTTGGCAATAATTTCTTGGATATGACACCAAAGGTTCAGGTAACAAAAGAAAAAATAGACTAACTGGATTTCATGAAAATCAAAAAATTTTTTGCATCAAAAGACACCATCTACAGAGTAAGAACACAACTTGCAGAATGGGAGAAAATATTTGCAAATCATATACTTGATAAGGGATTAATAAGCAGAATACATAAAGACTCATTAACCACACACACACAAAAAAAGTGATTCAACAATGAGCAGAGGACTGAAATAGACCTTTCTACAAAGATATATAAATGGTCATTAAGCACATGAAAAGATGCTTATTTCCCAAATAATCACTAATTATTAGGGAAATACAAATTAAAATTACTATGAGATACCACATCACACCCATTAGAATTGGTACTATCAAAAAAAAAAAAAAAAAAAAAAAACAGAAAACAGCAGATGTTAGCAAAGTTACAGAGAAATTAGAACTCTTGTATATTGTTGGTAGAAATGTAAAATGGTATAGCCTCTGTGGCAAAGAGTATGACAGTACCTCAAAAGATTGAAAACAGAATACCCATATAATTCAGCAAGTTTCCTTCTGGGGATATACCTAAAGGAATTGAAAGCAGAGTTTCAGAGTGATATT
Organism: Bubalus bubalis; assembly: GCF_019923935.1. NCBI lineage: Eukaryota > Metazoa > Chordata > Mammalia > Artiodactyla > Bovidae > Bubalus > Bubalus bubalis. The sequence goes on from NC_059176.1 coordinate 22,322,268, forward strand.
TTTAAACCCCTATTCATAGCAGTTATTCACAATAACTACAACACGGAAGCAAGCCAAGAGTCCCTCAACAGATAAATAGATAAACAAATGTGGGATATACATACAATGCAATAGCATTCGGCCCTTACAAAAGAAGGAAGTTCTGACACGTGCTACAACAACATGGATGAACTGGAAGGGCATTATGCTAAGTGAAATAAGCCTGCCACAAAAAGACAAGAACTATATGATTCCATTTGTAGAAGGTACTTTGAGTAGTCAAAATCATAAAGACAGAAAATATAATGGTGGTTTCCAGGA